>NC_037533.1:14133072-14187518 GCF_001531365.2 Cynara cardunculus var. scolymus
CTACCAAGCGTGGTGACGTAAGTATGTTTTGGTACGAAACTATATTTTGAGAAACCTTCCTACCAAGCGTGGTGACATAAGTCTGTTTTGGTATGGAAGTGAGTTTTAAAAGGTAGTTCCCCCAGACGTGGTGACTTATGTCTGTTCTGGCTTGGAACTGAGATTGAGTACTTTCAGACGTGGTGATTTATGTCTGTTCTGATAAGTAGCTCTGTTAAATTGGAGGAATAAGGGTGGCATATCAAGGAGAGGTGTACTTGGAACAAGGGTGGCATTGTCATATGTGGATGTTACTATTATAACTCTTATTATTATTACTAAATTGRATTTAATAACTTTGAATCATCATTTCTTTGTGACCTGATGAATTAAAGATATTATTCCTATTTAGAAGTGATAATTTAGATGTTATTGAGAATGGGAAAATGGTTTGACATATCAGGCAAGTTTTGCCTTAAATCTTTCCTATTAAAGGAATGGTATTTTAATTCAAAGAGTTTTGATACTGGGAAAGATCTCTGTCTAGAGATATTTTAAAGAAGTGAGAATTTTTGGGTATACTTCTTTATATATGATATTGAAAACTGCATATTTATTATATTGCGGTATCTTTCTAAGCCAAGATTATATTATCATATTTTGGTGTTTGGCACCCTGCATTTGCAAACAGGGGATTTACTCACTAGACCCGTATGGTCTAACCCTCATTTTCTGTTTTAAATTATGCAATGCAGGAATAGCTGGGTCCAGGGATATTAAAGGGAAAGGGAAAATGTTTTCCTAATCTGTTTCCTGTTTTTTTGAAGATACATGTTGTAATTCATGTAGTAGTACAGGATTAGTTTTGGAAATTTTATATGTAGATTTTGTACATATAGCAATCCATGTACTAGTGGGACCTTTTGATGTAATCCATGTTTCTATGTAATGAAATATATGTTTTATACAAATGTGGAGTATGGGGTGTTACATTATTACAATTGATTATCCAATTATAATTATTCAATCATTCAATGTCACATGATCACTCTGAAAACACACATCCAAACACTTCTTAACTGTCATAACGTAGATTATATATGGTCAAGTGATCATTTTATAAGTTCCCACTCATCTGTCCTAATGGTAGAGTTGTCGGTCTAATCCGTATGAGTTACATCATGGGTTTGAGCATTGACACTGTTCCCTTGTAACCGGGATGTATACGCTGATTTACCTCCTATATAATGATCGTGAGGCCGATGCGATGGAGACGTCTTTTCTTTCCCACTTTGATCACTCTATAGTCCTTACACTTGCTCAAATCTCCAAGGCTAATTTGGAATCCCTCACATATCATCAAATCAATTTACAAGGGAAATGGGTTCGAGTCTTGGAATCGACAAATGACACCAAGGGCACAACCAAGATGTATATTTAAAAGGTGGTTCGAAAGATCTTTTGGGGTTATATAATTTTTTTAAATATTGAGGGTGGGACTATGCTAATGTTGGGCATAAGCGGTGGGCACGCACAAAGACAAAGATCCCATGGTTGAGGAATTGCAATCAAAGTTGGAAATGAAAGAAAAATTATCAATTAAGTTAAGCATTCATAAACTTAACTCAACCGATAAATAAAACCAATTTGAGGACTCTAGGCTGTCAGTTTGAGTCTATTCATGATCATTTGAGATTTTTTTATTATTATCTTTAGAGCCACATAGGATTAACCAAGATACATTATATATGTAAATTGACCCACCATATGGGAAAACACCATATATGTGAAGATGTTAGTACATAACTAATACAAGTAACACAATTTAAAATGTCTTTTTCATGCATGCCAGTTGCCAACCAAACTCGAGGCAAACCCTTATGAACAAGAAATAACAAGTTGTGACACAATTGAATTGTCTTGAAATTCAATTTGTTCATCAGTGGTACGTACATAATGGTTCTAGCCAAGCAAGCCATAGGTGGTGAGATCGGATGCTGTGGTTCCAGCTGTCACAACATGAAGATTGTTTTGATGGTCCGGCTGCAACCGGAGAGTCAGCATGTGTGGTGCACCCATCTGAGGGTATGCATATATGTTTTCGTAATCTCTTCCATCCTCTATCATCCCGTATTGTGGATCCTCTCCTCTTATATCCTGCATTTTTATGTCCATTAATTGCTATACACGTACATAGGGATACAACCAAAAGAAAACAACAATATATTTCATCCATCTCAAAATAAGTGTCTAAATTTCTATTTTAGTTTGTCCTAAAATAAGTGTCCTACTTTTAAAAGTAAATGTCTATTTTCCCATTTCATTCTTAATTATGAGATTCTTTCTATCATTGTTTCTAAGGGTAAATTGTCTTTTAGTTAACTAAAAAGTGTAATAATTACACACTCTTAAAACTGTGTGTCTTTTTTATGGTGGACATTTATTCGGGCTTTTATTAGAAGTTTGTACCAAACCTTGTCTTAGAGGCCGTTTACCAAACGCTCACTTGCAAGAGACATTGCCCTCATTTACTTTATCGTCTAACATTTCCGGTCATCAAAATAGATTGTTGGTAAGTGACTTAAACCTCGTAAGAGTCTTTTCCCTCAATTATCCGTTGACATATCTCTTACCATGTAAAATTCTTAGTTCTTTCCATACTACCGATAAGTGATATCGATAAACGCTTATTCTGTAAGTGTTTAGTAAACGACCCATTGGAATTAAAAATTCGTATAGACTTATATATGTAGAATGTCACATATTAACTTCAAAATCAGCATGACTAAGTAACTATTTCAGAAAAATCAATAAAATAGATTTACGTCCTTCCACTGCTATTTTTTTCTCCTTTTGTTGCTCATCATTTACTAGTCTTAGTTGTTCTTACTTTTTTGCCTAGACTTTTGCATAAGTCTTGAGATCTACATGAAACAACTACTTTACCTTTGTAGAGTATGAAGTAGGTTTATATGTATCCCACCTCCCAAATCCTGTTTATAAAGTGGATGGTATTTTTGAGGTTTCGTTCAATTTTTCATCTTTTTTTTGTCAAAATGTATTTAATTTGCAACAAGAGTTGAAGTTAATAATACTTACGAATTCATGCATCAGCTTTTTGTATACATCTTGGGCGCTCCTCACCTAAAAGAGAAGGCACAACTAAGGTTAAAAAAAAAAAACAAATTTTGCAAAATAATTAAATGTAACCAAGGAGCTTAAGAAAAATTAGTATTTAAGAATTTACCTTCTTCTTAGAAGTCTCCACTTTATTGCCAATAACTTTGAGCTGCATTTTTGGTTAACAAACTTTGAGATGATAAGTTTCAAAATTTTCAAATACATAACCATAACAGATATTTTTCAAATGTACCATATATATACGTCATTAATATTAAAAAAAGCTTGAAAAGAAGATTAATATGATATAGTCATTTTATGCATTGGATGAAGGACATGTCTGATAACATCTGAACTCTACTTTCCAGTGAGATATATGAGGCCATGTGGTTTGGTTTATGTTTAAGAAAGAAGAATAAATAAGCATATTATGTTCAAAAGAAACGAACCTTGCGCTCACGAATAATGTACACAGCCTCCTGTGAATCTTTTTCGAGTGCGAACAACTCTTCAAACCCTAGATCTTCCAAGCAATCACCCAATCTTTGTCTGAACAGAAATTATCAACAAAAAAACCACAAAAGAAGTATTTTTAGATTTTTGCATATAAAAGAAAATAGAGTAGGTTTTAGTTGTCGTTACCTAATTTGTTTCCTAAGATTTCTGTTCACCTCTTTTTGTTGTCTCAGTTCCTCTTGCATTTTCTGCAATACATGTAATAGAAAACAAGAAATAGAACTTCGAACCAATTATATATATATATATATATATCTACGTATTAAAGAAAATTGTTATTGACTACCATCATTCTTTTTGCAAATATTTGTTTTAACCAATAATTGTTTAATTGCCCTCCAAACCATTGTTACAAAAACCTTTAGTATATTGATTCTATTTTTGATGATATATAGAAGTTAATCTCAAAATGTTTTAATTTATGTTAACACGATAAAGGGCATTTAAACTTTTGAATGCTAGTTAAGTGGTTGTACTAATTTGCATGGGAGATAAATATTGATGATTAATTTAATTTGTTTGTTAACTCACTAACACATGCCTGTTTTATATTGTGTTTATTTCATACGTAAACAAACATATTGTAGAACAAATATTGTAAATTAATATCATAAATCTTAATCTTTGACCGAGAAAAAATCATATAAAATAGCACATGATGCATTAGTTTTTTGGGTTCTTGTAATTTTATACATTCTCAAACAACTAGCCCAATATGTTGAACTACTAATATTTATTCTGGTTAAAATTCAGCCGGATTACTTAGAAACATTTTAGATAAGGTAACGTGTCACTTATATCAAAACACTTCACAAAGCACAGAATTTTCCTTGAGAGTGACCATCATTTTCACATACTAACATGCATCCAATCCAAGGACAAGATCCACAGTTTAGTTGGATACAAATATAGCCTTAGGCATTCAAACATAGAATGTAAAATAAAATACGAAGAGTTAGAGGATAGAGCTACTCTAACATTGGCTTTTGACAATGCAAACAGTTAGAATATGAAGCCATATATAACAAATAAAAAGGGGGGGGGGGGGAATAGATCTTAAGGGAAAAAATGCATCACCAAAATTATTAGAATCGTTAGATAGTTGATAGTCCACTTAGTTTAGGAAATCACTTTTGCACGAAGTTTTTCATTGAATTTCTGAGTTCTGTAGAACCCTTAACTATTTTCAACGAATAAATTATTTTGTAAAATTAATTTATGAATTTTGATACGTGTAGTTATTTCATAGGAATTTCAAAATTTGGTCATTTGTGGTTGGTCCATATCAATTGTATCTGATTGAAGATATTCTTTTATAAAATCTTATTTGTATTCTTATACTCTTTACTTTTTAAAAGAAAATCTTATTTACTACTTATGTCTTATTGGTTAAGACATTAGTTGTGATAAGAGTTTAAAACATCTTATATAGCACCTCTCTTTTTGCATAAGAGTAAAGTCATATATTATAAGCTTCTTGTTGTACTCTTATTTCACTAAAACAAAAATAAAAAAGTTGGAACCCTAAAAAACAAGAGGTGGTAATCAACTCGAGCTTTACGACCCCGTATCATGACAAGAGAACATTTAAAAATTAGGAACATCTAACATAAAAATCTCAATAGCACAAAACTTAGTACTCACGATTACTAATATTTATTGTAAGTTTTAATTAGCATTTATGGTTTTTCATTTGATGGTAATAGTTTTTTTAATATTGATAACTCTCATTATTTTTTAATATTCAGACATTTATTAGTTTATAAAAAACAAACAATCTTATTGATATTATTATAGACTTCAATATTACCTCTTATTATCGCCTTTAAAAAAACAAACAAAATATTTCTAGATTTCAGTTATATCTACGATATATTATTAGAGACAAAATCCATAAACAGTATTATTGATTTCATGCTTGTTTATTTTTGTTTATTTTTATTTTTTCTTCAACTTTTCTCAAAGTACAGAACTTTTTATTATTTAAAGAATATGATGATAATTTTGCAACTGTTCCCAAGTTGATGACCTATTGACCTGTAACTCTTTGGGACAACATTTATTTTTGCATTCTTGAAATAGAATGATTAACCAACATCTTCGATCATTCAATGATCAAAAATACTATTCATTATATTTTTTCGTTGATATACTTTTGTAACTCATTTTATATATGGTAGTTAACATTTATAGTATTTGAAATGAGCTACAGCATGATCATAACTGTTGAAGATGCTCTTATCGAATCTTTTGTTCATATAGTGAAGATACTCGTGCTTTTGTTCCTCTGAATATGTCGAACCATTTTATCTTGTTCTGCTGTTCATGATACATAAATGATTACAAGGTAAAATGATTACAAGGTAAAATGATTATCTCTAAGCTAAACTCATCTTTCAATCATATTATTTCTTCGTTTTAAGAGTGTTAAAACGAATTTTTCTTTGTGTTCATTACTGGATTAAAGTTATTTTCACAAAGCAATCGATATATTAACTTATATATAATCATTTGATATTTTATTTTCATTAAGTTAATCACATTTACTTTGTATTTAGTATTTGTAACATGAAGATAGTAATAATATAATCCAATCTTCTGTTTTAACATCTACAAAATTTTGAGGTAAAATTATTCATGTGTTATTGCGATCATCGAAATAGTTACCTGATAGTGGGAGTTCCAGAGATCGATTCCTGATGCCTTCTGATACTGATCGAAGAACTGTTTCATCCTGATCCGAAGATTCATCCACAAGCACACAATCAAAATTAATACGATTCAAAAATTAGCAACTGACTAATGATTAGTACTATAAAAGTAGCTAACAAAATGGATCAATACTTACGTAATAGAAGGACTGATGTATTCGTGAAGCTTATCAGTACAGGAGACCATGATAATCGACACCTTTGCGTCACACAACACAGTGAGTTCACTCGCCTTCTTAAACAATCCATTCCTCCTCTTGGAATACGTTACCTGCCTGTTCGTCGAGTTCTCTATCTTCTTTATCTGGATCTTTCCTCTCGCCATTGATTTTTCTCTGTGGATCTCCTTTTTTTAGCAAAGCTTTGTCAATCTATCGATCTATCCAAAATGTTGTTCTCATTAGGTTTTCGCAAAAGTTGAGAGAATAACACAGAAAATTGTGTTTGAATTTGTGTGGTGGGGAGAGAAACACACAGAAAGTGTGTGTGAGAGGGATTGGGAAGGAAAAGGAAACAGGAAGAAAGGATGGTGGAAGTGTTGCCAGAAATGGGAAGGTTTGCCCAAACCGCGAAAAGGATAGGAGAGATTCATAAAGCCATTTAATTACCCATTTACATTTGGGATGTACCCTTTATAAAAGGGTATTATGGTAATTTCATATTGCATTGTTGTTGTTATTGTTATACACATCTTAATTAGGTTTAAATGCACCAACATTTAATTATCAATGTATTTTTTGAAAAGTAATTACTTGCATCTTGATTTGATTTTCTCGATACTAATCATGATTCATGACTCTCTTGTCTTGTCTACGAGCTCAGTGGTACCTTGGTAGTTGGTACTCCTTGACCTCGAAACTGACATCAACAGGCTGGATTCCATGAAATCTTGTAGACAAATTGACAATAACGTTGGCTCCAGACCACCTTGATGGTTACTTTAATTGACAAATAAAAGGCTAGGTCTTGGAATTCATTCCCATATTCGTCAAGTCAAGTCTCTTTAACCACAAGGGTGGTGCATCATTGGTTTGAGCTTGGCTCCAAATGTCAAAAGTATCTGGAGATCTCAGGTTCAAATCTAAAGAGAAATAAAAATCCTCTTGTGGCCATGGAGGTTCAATTGCGGTGACTCCGAGTTATCTGTAAAGCAGGTGGTCGCCCTGGGATTAGTCGTCTCGTATAGTGGGTTGGATATCCAGGTTAATAAAAAAATCAAGTCTCTTTAAGGCAAGATAAGATTTTCTTGGTTGTTGTCTTTAAGACCTTGTTAGATGAGTGGATATGGGTGCAAATTGCCGAGACACCCACGGTTACCCCCCCCCCCCCCCAAAAAAAACAAGGGCCTCAACTTCAAGTACTTCATGGAGTCGCATGAGTTCCAAGGCGAACAATGAGCTATTATTCCAAGACGATGATGGGATAAAAATAAGACCGATATCTACGTCAGTAGCAAGCGGGATGATGCATATATAGAATAGACGTTCAATACATATGAGCGAATGAGTTGCAAGTAATGCTATAGAAATTAGTTTTCAGAGGGAATGAGATATGAAAGTGGAGATAATGATATTGTCTATTGAAAAGATGGTCGACAAATCAATCGACGTCTAACTTAAGAGACATCGGTAATATTCCAGCATCAACCATTAAGAGCAAATCTAAAAGTTAATAGGTATAAATCATTTTATTGGCTTGAATAGCGTTATTTCCATTTCTTAAATGACTACTTTAATCAAACCATTTTCTTTAGCATAAGTAGTTTTATGACATCATATTTTTTGAAATATGATATAAAAAAAAATTGAACCATGGTGAGTTTTAAGAGAACACATTTTTTAAGCGTAGATGATATGTAACACAAGATCAATTTTTTAACGATTTTTTTTATAAAATTAAATAACAGTTTTCATAAATGACATGTAACACAAGATCAATTCATTTATTATTCACACATTAAAAAACTTAATTGTTGGTAGTTATCAATCTTAATGGTTGTATTCTAAAGATTTTTCATATAATCCAATAGTTAATATTGTAATTAGATATAACGGATCTGGTAGTATTTGATCTGATGTTATACTACATACTTATATGTGCATGTATTTACTATATACAATACATCATACACATCTTTTCCTTGAGAAGATTCAGGGCTAAGGCGTGTATGTACATATTTACAAGAATTAAGTTGTGGGCTACTTATTTCAACATAGTTTTAAATCAATTAGATGTTACTGAGTCAACATGTTATTTTAAGTTTGGGACCTGACATATAGTGTTGGAATAATAGCCTCTCGGGATGTAGTGAGTTAGGTTAGACTCATGCATATTATTGGGATATTGATTATGTGTGTGCATATAAGCCTGACGAGGACATAATGAATTTATGTGGAAAGTTTGCAATAATTATCGTATCCGTGATGAAAGTGAAATATGCGAGCTTGTAATCTCACTTATGTAAGGTTTGTAAGTTCTTTATGATTTTTTATTAAGTTGTAGACATTTTTATCATGATTTTAAGTTGATTTGAAGGCTATTAAATCAGCTTTCTACTTTAAGATTGGGAGGTTACTTTTAAGACGTGAAACTGATACGATGTCTTATTGAATTAATATATTTTAGTTACGTTTGATTCTATTTTAAGTAATTAGGGGACATTTTGGTGGATTCCAGTATTATGTATTTTCTTTTCTTCGTTGTGACCGTAATAATTTGATTATTGGGATGATTTATTACTACATTGAAACTACACACACATATAAAATATAGTTTAGTGGGATGTTCAAATAAGAATGCTAAATATCATGAGAAAGAAAGGTTCATATGTAAACCATTGAAAAACTCTATTTGAAGATGCATATATGAACTCATATAAATAATCTGTAATGTTGGTTCACATATGCGATATTCAAATAGGTTTTTTTTCAATGATTCACATATGAACAATCTTTTAACATTACATTATTATCTTCTCAAGGTGTTTACTCTTCTCATTTGGATCATGCCCTATTTACGTACATATCATATAGATAAGACCAAGGACCTGGAAATGGGAACAATTAACATAATTTATTTTCATATTTTCATTTGTACCAAACCGGATCTGGAGATGGGAACAAATTTTACATACTAAAAAGTCCAACAGGTTACATAGTCAGGTGTTATAACCTAGAACGAGGTATAGGAAAGGTGAATATGGGGTAATCTATTAGTGTACAGATTTGAACTCCAACAAAAGATTTACCTTACAGTAGTTTGCATTCATTTTGATCAATTATGATGAATTTGAAGATTAAAAAGCATGGAAATTTATGCTTAATTGATGTTGTCAAAGTTGGTTTTCATTTTGTAATACATCATTGCCATTGATCCCAAACACCTTCTCAAGACAAAGAAGGTGACAATCTCCAAACTTTGAGAAATCTGTATAACTTTATATAGGAGAAAAAAAATATTTTAATCGTTTCTTCAAGAGAAGGTTACTAAAAATGTAAGTTTATAACAAAGAAATAATATTTTATTAAATGTATTGAATATTTCAATAATATAGTTAATGACATACTTGCTAAAATACAGTAATTATTGAAATTGAATATTCGAGCAACCAACAATATTAATCTTAAATTTATATATCGGCTTATTTGCAATTTCAAACAATAAAAAAGTTATAAGGGGGATGAAAAATAGAAGAAAGTAGGAAGCACAAATGAGGATATGAGTTCCCAACTCTAGAATTAAATTGCATTGTACATAGGGGCGGATGCAGCCTTTACGCATTGGGGAAAGGTCCTCAGTCAAAAACCAAAAACTTTTGTTGACTAGCTTAAATTTTTTATTTTCACTCTCGTCTTACATGGTTTCCCCGCAGTCCCATATGGCCATATGCTTCCCTCCTCCAAGTTCCATCCAACGTGCCCCCACCCCATTAATTTATTGGATCCGCCATTGATTGTACATGATATACAGAGTAGATTAATTATATATACACATCATATAAATAGAAACATTCTTAATATGTCAATAACCAATAATCTTACCTAGTAAAAGTGATGGCAATGACCGAAAGTCTTACTCATTATGTGAAGGTGACGACTCTTACCCGGTTAGCGCCTACCGGGTAAATTGTTACATATGGTGCCATTGATGGACTACAATCTTATTCGGTAAGGTAGGTGACATAATGAATTTCAACGATAAGTGCTTAAAACACTTGGGTAAACGGCCATAAATAGTAATTTTTGTCAATGTGTTTTATGGAGTTTTTTTGTTTTCCTCCTGTAATTCGTTTATTGCTTAAAACCCTTGAGGTAACGTTTTTCCTTTCGTTTTTGTCCCTCATCCTGACGGCTCCCTGTTGTTATTTTTCAACCGTTGAGTGTCCATATATTCCTTTCACATGAGGGTAATTTGATATTTTACCATCGGTTTTTTTAGTATTTATCTTTCTACTTCTTCATCGTTGTTTATCGATTACTTTCTTAAATTATTATTTTATTTATTATAATCATTAACCAACACCACCAACGATAATCACCATAAAAATCATATTTGAACATCCATAATCCGCCATAGAAGAACATCTCTAACCCATAAACATTTAGCAAAATTCACATCTACACCTTCACAAACATTCAAGAATATTTATAAACCCTTAGGGGACGTTTGGTTCGCGAAATTTGAATGATAAATTCATTTGACCAAATTCCAATTCATTTGTTTGGTTCATTTCTTGAAATGGATGGAATCCTTCAAATTCCATTGAATTCCACAAGTTAATGAATTCACCATTCCTTGGCATAATGGAAGGAATTGAATTCCATCACCACCCACCACGATCATGCTACTATTGTTCATGATGCCCCACCGTTAACCCCCACCAGTGATGTTGTTGCCACCCACCCTACCCCACCCTAACCACTATACCACTACTGTTGTCATCACACCCACCCACCCTCTGGTCACTCACTACACATCCCTACTACGACTATGCTACTAACGTTATTGTCACACCCCTAACCTAACCCCCACCACCACAACATTATTGTCGTCATCACAACTGCCATTCACCCTACCGCATCCTACCCTAACCACCACTAGCCACTATGTCACTACTGTCGTCATCATACCCACCCACTCCCAATCACCCTGACCATCATCCCACCACTATCATCGTCACAACTGTCACTGATCCCCACCTCCCCGCCCATGCCGCTCTTAACCTAACCCTCCACCCCCACACTACTATTGTCGCCTTCACAACCGCCATTCACCCGCACCCCACCCTACCCCAACCCACCACTAAACACCATGCCACTATTATTGTCGTCATACCTACCCACTCCCTGTCCCCAGCCTCCCGACCACTATCCCACCACTAGCATCATCACAACTACCATCCCGCCACCTACCCCTACCCACCCCACCGTCCTGCCTTGCCCCCACCCTACCTTACCCTACTCTAACCCATCACTAACCACCATCCTACCACTGTAATCATCACAACTATCATACTGCCACTTATTGCCCTACTCTGGCTTCACCCCCACTGCCTCGCCCCACCCTTGCCTGCCCGCAACAATCCCCACCTATGGAGCAGGGTAGGGCAGAAGTGGTGGGGGCAGGGCAGGTGATAGTTGTGACGACGACATTAGTGACATGGTGGCTGGTAGGGTGTGGACGCCGATGATTGTTCATACAAAGATGATTGTTCCAATTCTATTGAGAGATTTCATTCCAATTCCTACCAACCAAACGCAAGGTCAAATTCCATCAAAATTCATTCCAATTCCTTCAAAGTCAAATTCCTTTGATGGATTCCAATTCCATCAAATTTCATTCTGTGAACCAAACACCCCCTTAGGGGCTGTTTGGACCATGTGAATTGAAAGGAATTGGAATGTCTAATCATTTGACCAAATTCCAAATAGAATATTTGGTTCATGGAATAAGACTATGGAATCCTTTCAATTCCAGTAGATTCCTTCATGCACAGATTTTACAATTCCATGGCAATATGCTAGGATTTCAATTTCTTTCCTACAGATTCCTTCCCTAATCCAATTCCATGCAACCAAACGCAATCACAAGGCATGATCAAATTTCATCAGATTTCATTCCATTCCCTCAAAGTCAAATTCATTTGATGAATTCCAATTTCATCGAATTCCATTCTACGAACCAAACGCTCCCTTAAAAAGAAGAAGAAATTTGTACTAATTCAAAAACTAAAAACACATACGAACAAATTTGTACAAATTCATTCAAATTTTTTGAAATATAAAACTCAAGTATTTTAGTTTCCTTAAACAAGTGAGTGAGAGCACAATGAGTAACGCCTTCCATCATTTTTTATTATGATCGAGACACTTTTTGTTCGTAAGGTATAAATTGGGGGTACCATGGGGTCTGTTGCGTGCATGGTGCCTCGTTTGGAGGCATCATGGACGTCGCGTCGGCATCTTCACATCTGCCCTCGCAATAACATATGAAAATATGCAACAATTCCTCTTTCAAATTTGAAAATTCTGAAACATAATCGAGTTAAAAGATGCGAAAAATTCTTCATCTAAGAAGACATTTAATGCGTGGTTGTGTTTCAGAAAATAAAAAATCGTTTTTAAAATCATAAATGATGGTTTTAAAATACAAACTTAATTTTTAAATATTCATCATTAATTTTTTTTTTAAAAACACTATATTATTTGATTGAACTCTAACGAAATTTAACATTTAATTTAAATTTAAAAGAAAATGAAAATAAGAAATAGGTTGATATGGTGGGGGTTGGCGGTTGGACAAAAGGGTAGAACATGAGATTGGGGTGGTTACGTACACGCCAAATCCTAGGAACCTTTTCGGTTGTTGATAACGTTGTTCCTCCTAATCGTCTTGTCGTTTCATACGTCCTGTCAAACAAACCCCATTCCCCCATCATTCCTACACAAATTTATGGTTAACTCATACATATTATGGTTATGTAAGAACCAAAAAATTCAAGTAAAAAGTGTAAGAAAAAATTTGTACATTTAATCATTTTTAATTTCAAACTGATTCATGAATCATGATAGATATAAGGATTGACCTGATACATTTTATTTCTATGCCTTTCATCATAGTATGTATCTAAAGGTGGAGATCTTTTTTTACGCTTCTCACCTTAACTCTTACATTTTTATACATGGTTCCATGTACATCTACTTAATATTGAAATGTACTCTTTATATTTTCGATGCTTCACTTGACTTGATTTTAACATAAAGGGGGTGAATTTAACATTACCTTTTAAAAATACAAACCAAATAATTGATTTTTTTGGCATTGGTAGGCAAACATAAACTAACTTATTTTTTGAGTTTTTGTTTGGATTGACATGAACTTACTTATTGAAATATTAGTTGGCGTAGCATTTTAGGAGTTTTTGACACTTTTTCTGGTTATAACCCTAAGTAATATTAGTTTTTTTATTTGTTAGAATCTATTTAATTATTTAGAATTATTATTAATCATATCGATAATTTTTTTAATTATTATTCAACATATTTAGTTTTCAAAAAGCAAATATAATAATTCTAAAAATATATACATTGTTATGTTTTACATCTTGTTTTAAAGTTACGTTTGACGAACTAGTTAGCTCATAAAATAATTGCATTTAACAAAAGCAGCTAATATACTAACTGAAATTTGTAAATAATAAAAAAATAGACATAGAAATTTAGCATGCAAATTTTAATATTTCATAATATACTTAAAACGGATCACTAATCTATACTATATTATAATTTTTTTAATAAAAACTTTTTTTATATATGAAGTACTGCTTATTGATGCATATTATTTAAAATCCAAGATTACAGGTAAATTATGCGTAAGTACAACTTATTAAGCTCCATGTTTGAACTCGTGTAACTAACTATAGATAAATATAATCAAATACAGAATAATTCTTATTTTAAATATAAAATCTAAAATATAATTAGGATTTCTAACAGAATACTTAATTATTATCTTCATAAAAATTATATTATTAAACAACAAATAAATTACTTCGTCATTAAATCTAAATTAAATTATAATAAACAAATTTAATTAAAGAAATACACAAAAAAATGAAAACTTATATATATTTTTTAATTTTATGATATCTTCAAATCTAAATTTTATTAAGAAAAACATTGTTTTTTGTTTAAAACCACATAAATTCGTATTATAACATCAACAGAGACCAAAAAAATAAAATAAAACATTGAAATCGAGAATGCATTATACAAATACCTTTCTAGTAATATATATGCTATTAATACAAACCAAATAGTAAATAAGAATAAATAATATAATAGGTTAATTAATAGAATATTGAATTGATTTATTATATATATTATAAATTTTAGATTTATATAACCAAATTAATAAAAGTTCTAAGAAATATCTATATTAAATGATAATTTTAAATAACATTATAATCATATGTAGTATAAATAAAATCTAAAGTTGGTTATCTTTACATCTCATAAAGTAATTAGTATTTTCTATAAAAAAAAATTAAATTAAAATACTTATCAAAGGCACAAGTTTCTTTACCCAATGGGTAGTACACAAAAGTCAAGTGTCTTCTATAAAAGATTCATTAAAAGATGTTTCATAAATCTGCAGATGGAATTGAACATCTTCAAAAGAAATCGATTGTCCAAAAACATTATGAAGTCGTAATCATGATTTTTTGCCCTCTGCTGCATCACGAAAATATCGTCAAACTTTCACTCCAAGGCACCAAATAAGACCAATTTCCCCTACTTAACTCCCAACTAAATAAAGGATAAAAATAGAATAAAAGACTCATTTTTTGTTGTTTGGAAAACTAAAGTAAAGAGAAATATTAAAATAATAAGTGATCAAAATGTGATAAGTACCCCCACACTTGAACTATTGCTTGTCCACAAGCAACGAAAACGGCAGATATAAAGACTCAATTTAAAAGACTTGTGATAGAGATCAATCTATATATTTTTAAGCAATCAACACAGTCTTTTATAAATCAAACTTCATTCAACTTTCAAGAACCAACGCCATAGGCCAATACTCAAGTTCTTAGACATTAAACAATCCCTGAACTTAGGATCAATCTGAAATCCAAAATTTGGAGCTTGGTTTTCATATCCAAAAATGATTACCATGTGAGAAATATTACTCTGTTCTACTTACACCAAAAGACAAGTCTGAACCCGCCAAAAAATGTATGTGTCCCTTCCTTCTCCTTTGCCTTTTTCGATTCTACGGTTTACTTCTTTACTGCTGTCAATTACCATTTCACTGAAGAATGAAGACGTAGATCCATCTAATTCATGTTTGAATTTTATTTCATCCTTGAGAAGACTTTAATCTATGGAATCAAAGCAGGTATTAATCCAATTTATTTTTTTGTCTCTTGTTATATTTTCAACTATTAATCCAATCAAACCAAGTATTTAGCCAAAACTTTTGGTTACTTTTCTTGGCTTAGGGGCCGGTTACTAAACGCTTACCCGGTAAGTTACCGGGTAATTTTCCTCACCGGATGAACATGACAAGGGCCAAGAATCATACCCGGTAAGAGCGATGATAAAGATGGAGAGTCTTATCCGGTAAATGAGGGTGACAACTCTTACCCGGGTAAGCGCTTACTAGGTAAATTGTAGCATAAGATACTTTTTGATGTACTACGTTCTTACCCAATAAAATAGATTATAATGTTTACTCATAATGTTAAGCACTTACTGGGTAAGCATTTAGGTAAACGGGCCCTTAGATTTGATGTTCTTTGTTTATTTATTCAAAAATTTTCACATAAGAGGATAGCGTGATATGTTTGATGGTTTTCACAAAAAAAAAAAAAAATTAAACATACAAACCAAGTGTTTGATAAAATGCCTCAACGATATCTTGTTCAAGGAACATTTTGTTATTGTCGTGTTGTCATACATGCTTCTAAGGTCAGTTCACTAGGCTATTGTCTCGCACAAACCTTATTTATAAATTGCTACCATTGGTTCCCATGCTTCAATAAATATGGTTCAAAATAATAAAGATCAGTCATTTCCATTCCATTCCAACTACGCAATCAAACAAAACAATAAAATTCGATCTTCCTTGAAACGAGTGTTCCAACATACCAAGCACATGATACAAATGAGACATGCCTCGTCAAATGTTGTTGTTCTTTAATCCATACACTTTATGAAACCATATTAATACTGACTTGGTAACCAGTTCTTGGTTTTGACGAAGATATATTTACAATGAAAAAAGTATTATTTATGAAAAGGTTATTATGCTTTATGTTTTAATATTATTTACGTTCACTATTTACGTAATTTATACGAGAACTCTTGTTAGTTAGTTTGCATAATTTATACAAGAACTCTTGTGAGTCTACTAGCCTCATTCGTGCTTGATCTGGATGCAAATTATGAGGATACACCATTGAATGAAGATAATGTAGATACCCCTTTTACACGTGGCAACAAGAAAGCACAACGAGCAGAAAACTTCGAGACAAGGATGATAACCTTCTTGTTTCAGCATGGTTGAATAACAGTTTAGATGCAATAGCAGGAAATGAACAACAGGAGTGCCAATTTTGGAAAAGGTCATCAAGTATTACGTTGAAAATAAGACATGGGATAAAGATAGAAGTGAGAATCGTTAGTGAATCGTTGGATGAAAATCAGTGTCATGGTGAGCAGGTACTGTGGAATTCATTCTCACATTGAACACTCACGTATTCACCAATTGCAATTAACCTAGTGAGGTCATTGTTATTTGGTGATGGTAAATACTCAGCACCAAACACTTCAATTATTGCTACAACAAATCTTTTGAGGCTTTCAATAGTGGTGATTTCACAAATTTGAACATACTCATCAACATAATCATCCAAAACACCATAAGGAAGCAATCCAAAAGCGACAGTTACCTCTTGAAGAGAGGACAAACCAAGACACCTGACAACATTCCTTTTCTGATCAAAATAATTACCATCTGCAACAACAACATCACAAATCAGAAGGAAAAAGGCTTGATTCATTCTAAACCTCCTCTGAAAGAGTCAAGGACCATATTTTGGAGGATTGGCAAAGTAGTCACGATAAAGTCATTAATTTTATATAAAATTTGGTGAACCTTATTATTTTACTAAAAAATGTTGAAAATTATCGTTTTAATAAAATTTTTGCTGAAAATTACTATTTTATTACAAAATATGTTTAAAAGTTCGTTAGAGTAATAATCTATTGGATAATGTAATAACATAATTAATGTTGGATTCTCCGAAGTGAGGAATGTGTTGATATGAATATAATTCTTTTTGCAGATTTTGACTTTTTATTCTCCATTTTAGAAAATCAAAATTTTCAAAATAAATAATTAAAAGTCAAAATTTTCAGGAAAAATTTAGGTTCATCTCCAACAACTTCTCCATCTTGGAGATGATATTATTATTTATTTCATCCCTCCAGAAATAAGTATCCACATTTATATTTACGTTTGTTCCAAATAAGTGTCGGGTTTCAAAAATAGATAACTAAATTCTCAAATATATCCTTAATTAATGCACAAATATTTAAGGGTTGTAAAAAGAAAGAACTTAAATAAGGGTAAATTTATCATTTGTTTAACTAAAAATAGTATTACTTATGATTGTCTAAAACTATGTACCATTTCAATTGTGGACACTTATTTTGGGACGAATAGAGTATATTATTAAAATATTCATTATAATTAATAAAATATTATCTTTCTCTCTTAAACATTAAATTACAAGGATTCTCAAACTTCATTTCTATTTCTTAAGTACCATTTTTGGGAATCATTCCATGTTTTTCGAAATGCTGTCAAACTAAACTTGACTACATATTTTCGAAAGCGTGTCAATTACATATTCAAGGCTCTGATTTAATGATGAAGTATCGATAGTCTCATATCACATGTGATATTTAATAATTCATTAATTAGAATTATTATTCTTTTTTATAAAATAAGAGAGATCTTGTTATGGTTTTTATAAAATCTTTTTCAAAATTTGAATTCATTGATTTTATAAAATGACATGTTCATCTATTTTCAAAAGAGTTGACAACCTTTAATAAAAGTATTATTTTTAAATGACTTTAGTTTTTTAATCAATTTCTTTGAAACGGATAAAATGATCAATAATTTCGTTTAACTATGAAAAAATGGATTACTTAAATGCATCTTTATATCTATACTATATTATAAAGCATTGGGAAAAATTCAAAAAAACCCAATGGATTTTACTATTTGGAACGATTAAGTTCATGGACAATTTTTTGAAACAAATAAATCATTGGACATTCTAGAATATGTTAAATAAATCATTGGACTTTACAAAATCTGTTAAATAGATCCTCATTCCTTAAAATCTTAATATGTAACCTGAATAGAAGGTAACTTAAATTAAAAATAAATCTTAAAATTTGACTACTCATCTCCCCCTCTCATGACCACCGCTCCCTCCCGTCTCCTTCTCCCTCTCGCACACCATCATCTCCTTCTCCCTCACACACCGTCTCCCTCGCCCCCATCGCCGCCGCACCCTCGTTGCTGCACCACCCCCGTCGCCCCTGTCTCCGCCGTACCACCTTGCCGCCGCCTCTGTCGCTCGTCTAATCAGGTTTGCTCCAATGTGATCAATGTGATATCATGCAACTACGGTGTGATAATGGAACACGTATACATATTGTGTCTAATTCTTGTGTTCCATGAATATTGACAGAAGATTTAAGGATGGTTGTGATTTACTTGAAAGAAACWTTTAACAGGGARTCARCCCTACTGCCACTCGAACACTTGAAAGTCTATTGTATGGATAGTATATTGTATGTATATGAACATCTGCTTGGAGAAAGTTTTTTTCATGGACTAGTCAAGCGATGGCCGTCTAAGTAATTACTTTCTGGTGTATATATATTAAACACGTCTAAGGGGTCGTTTACCAAACACTTACCCGTAAGCACTTATTGGTAACATTCAATGCTATTATTTACCTACCGGGTAAGATTTTAGTTAATAAAAACGGCTTTCTATGCAACAATTTACCTGGTAAGAGCTGACCGTGGTAAGAGTCATTGCCTTCACTTAACTCTCAGTCTTTGCCTCGTTCTTACCGGGTAAGATTTTTGGTCCTTACCATATTCATCCGGTAAGATAATATAACTTGGTAAGAGCTTACCCAATTAAGTATTTGGTAAACAACCCTTAAGTAATGTATTTTTAAGAGAAAATACATTAATCCGAATAAGATCTACGTATTTGGTTCTAATAGTAATTACTTTCTGGTGTATATATATTATAACGAAGATAAACGTATGAAATAATTGAATAAGTCTGCTAATCATACAGCCATCAGATTACAATCCAACCCGAAATGAAATAGGTAATTTTGACTCCGGAAACCCCATCAAGTAGCAACATCCAGCCTCAGTTGACATAAATTGTTGTCAATTTCTTCGAATTCACTTCTTGGATGTTTTGAGAATAGGAAACTTGTGCTTTATGCCTGTATTGTTCAGACTTGTGGGTTTCTGTTGGCCACCTTTTAACAAGGTTTCCCAAGATTTTAACAAGCTCTTTGTCAAGAGCAAAAGAAACAGAAAAGGAAGAAGAGGCACATGCTTCAAAAGCTTTCTTGTTAGGTCTTATTAATCACTTTTGTCAATGAACATTTATTTTTATCATTCTATTTTGATTTCCAAATGTAACTCTATAATATATTTTCTTTTTAGTGTGTCATCTTTCAGTGCTAACTAAAATGTGTATTATGCCCATTAGTTTGGCTAATTGTAAGAAAAACCATGACAATGCCAAGTATACTTGAGTAGAGCTGTTAGAAATCTGTGCAATAGCATAGACACAACTTTTTAATTGCAACTGGTGTATGTTGATTCATGTTTGTTGATGCAAGAAGAAAACCCATAATCACAATTTTAGAGGAGATAAGATTATTTGTTATGAAGAGACATTACAGAATGCTAAGCAAAGCACAAGAATGGGAATCAGTTGTTTGTCCGGCCATAAGAAAAAAAGTTAAAGAAATGGGGAGAAAATCACAGGTGTGTTTATCTATGATGGTAATTTTATTATGTATGCTTGTCTATGATGGTAATATGATCTTGTATGCTAATGTAATCTTTTTCATATGTAGATATTGGTATGTTATTCCTAGTGGTGGGAATGTATTTGAAACACGAAATGGTTTTGAAGCAATGGTGGTAGACTTAGATGCTAGAAAATGTAGTTGTAGATTGTGGGACATATCAGACATTCCTTGTGTGCATTCCATGGCTCTCATACACTTTATCAATAAGGATCCAGAGGATTATGTTAGTAAATGGTTTACTAAGGATCTCTTCAAAATGGTCTATGAGAAAACTATAAGACCATTGAATGGAAGCAACATGTGGACTCCAACACCTTACACCAAACCAAACCCACCTAAGGAAAGAAGAATGCCCGGTAGACCATCCATCAAAAGAAAAAGATCAGAATCTAAGAGCCAAAGTACAAGGGTGACTCAATCTGGGAAGGCAATGACATGTAGCAATTGCTTGGAAACGAGACATAGTGCTAGGACTTGTAAGAATGAAAAGAAGAACCCACCACCTAAACTTGTTAAGCCAAAAGGTAGACCAAGAGTCAACATTCCAAAATCGACTACAACAAGAAGAGCCAATAGAGGTGGAAAAGGCAATAGAGGTGGGAGGATACCATCATATGTAGGGGTCTCTTATAATCCAGTCACGGGAGAAGCAATGATTGGGGTAAGCCATTATTTGTTTTTCAGATTCAAGTAACATTTTTATGACTATTGCTTACACTTTATTTTCATCATTAAAGACATCCTCAGGTGTGCCACAACCAGCATGGCCCGAAGGCATCCTACCGTATTCAATTTCAAGAGAGGTTGTTGTTAACGACGAAGACCGTGATGAAGGTGATACTACTGTTGGTGATGAAGAACATCATGAAAGTGATGATGTTGTTAGACGTCAAGAAGGGTTACAAGAAAGTCAAATGACTATATCTCCACCGGAATTTAATGATGCAAATGAAGAATAGTTAATACCATGACCTTAACATAGATTAGACATTACTTTGGTATATTTTAGCGCAATTTTTGGTATATTTTGGCGTAACTTTTGGTATATTTGGCTCAATTGTTGATATTTTTTGGCACAACTTTTGGTATATTTGGCACAATTGTTAGTATTCTCTTTGCGCAACTTTTGTTACATATTTTGGTTCAACTTTTGGTATATATTTTGGTTTAACTTTTGATAAAATTATGCCCAAAATTTGTATGCAGATTATTATGCTTTGGATACAACTTTTGTATATTTTGCGAATAGTAATGAGAATAATATATTTGTTTTTTTAATAAATATAAGTATTTTTTTCGTTCAAAAAATATTTATGGACTTGATTGTTCAAAATATGAAAGTCCATTGGTTTTTTCGGATCTTTTCCACTAACAAAATGTATTTAACAGATTTTAGAAAGTCTAAGGACTTATTTAACATGTTGTTGTAAAGTCCAATGACTTATTTAACAGATTCTAGAATGTCCAAGGATTTATATGTTCAAAAAAATTGTCCAAGAACTTAATCGTTCCAAATAGTAAAGTCCATTAGGTTTTTTGGACTTTTTCCTAAAGCATTTGACAAAGACTTTTAAAAACCAATTTTTATGCGTAAAATACTGTTTGTTAATGATATTACTTAAAACTCAATATTGCAAGTAGATTGTGCGTAAGTACAACTTATTAAAGCTCCATATCTGAATTCGTGTAACTAACTGTAGATAAACATAATCAAATACATGATAAACATCTCATTTTAAATATAAAAAATCTAAAATATAATTAGGATAATCATTGAGTTATAACAAAATACTTAATTATTATCTTTATAAAATGCTATGTTATTAAACCAAAAATAAATTATTTCATTATTAAACTTAAATTAAATTATAATATCAAGAGAATAAAATAGAACATTACAATCGAGATGTGTCTCGCTGCATTGCGTGAGTACCCTTCTAGTTTTGTTAAATATATCCATATTTACTATTTTTTTCCTCATACACATCAATACAAAGACTTATCTTTTGCATTTCTAATGCATTATTTGATATGATTTTGACATAAAAGGAGGTGCATATAACATTACCCTTGTAAATTAGGGGTGTGAAAAACCGAACGGTCCGAAATCTGACTGAAAGGTGTTTGTGCAAAACTTGAATGTCCCCCCTAACTTGAAAATTCGAAATCCAACTTATGAAGGATATATGTGAACGAGTCGGGTTTACTTTATAGCCACCCAACCTGTCCGAAAATCCAAAATATATATTTAACTATTATATAATTACATTTATTTATCTAAATCCTAATCGGTAGTACTATCTTATAATTTCTACACCTGCTATCAATCTCATCAATTCATCTCAATCGATTGAATATATAAATTTTGTATTACAACTATATCCAAACCCGATCGACTTTAATCCGAAACCCGATCAACCTGAATCTAAAGCAATCCAAAATCCGATGATTGATTTCCATCTCCGAAATCCGATTGGATTTTTGATTTACCCACGAACCCGACCGACCCGTGATGCACACCCATATATGAAAGTAGGGATGGTGATTTGTCCCGACCCGGTGGGGAATCCGGTTCACCCGACCTGAACGGGGATTCCCCGCTAAGACGGGTCCCGGGGCCGGGGATCCCCGGTAGACTCAAACCGGGGCCAGGATCGGGGACGGGGATGTTATTCAAACCGGGGCCGGGGAAGGGGATCCTCGGTAGAATCAAACTAAAGGATACTATTTATGGGTTTTGACCGGGGATTGCTAGAGATTTGACCGGGGACGAGATGATAATCCCCGTACCCACCGGGGGCCGGGGCCGGAGGACGGTACTACAAACCGGGGCCAGGGTCAGGGATTACAAAACCCGCCATATCCCCGCCCCCTTGCCATGGCTATATGAAACGGATACAAATACATAATATTTTCTGAATTAAAAGTTTTTGTTCAAGGAAAAAAGAGAAGAAAAACGAATAGAACCAAGAAATGGCTATGTAAGAGACGAATTGGGTGCACCCACAACGGGCCATGGTTATGTAGCCTTGCTGTAGGCGTAATTTATTAAATACAAAACTGATCTCCGACACTGTTAACAACACAGAGGGGGATCGACCAGCAGCTTCGATTCTAATTCTCTTTCAAATGACACCTGATCTATGAACGCATAAAGCTACTGCTCTCAACCGATCGATCTCACCAATTATCCAAGTTAGGGCGCCCAATTCTTAAATCTAAGGTAAACTATCTCAAAACCTAGGTTTATTCCTTTGTTTTCAATATGGGTATCAAATGAATCTGATTGAAGGGATTGATTTCTGTGTTTTTGCGCAATTGATTGATTAACGATACGGAACGAAGATGTTGACGAAATTTGAGACGAAAAGTAATAGAGTGAAAGGGCTGAGTTTCCACAGCAAGAGGCCATGGATCTTGGCTAGTCTTCACAGCGGTGTGATCCAGCTATGGGATTACAGAATGGGAACTCTCATTGATCGATTTGACGAGCATGATGGCCCTGTTCGTGGTGTTCATTTCCACAAATCGCAACCTCTTTTCGTCTCCGGAGGTGTGTAAAAGATCTTAACAAGTTGAAATGCTTGCGATTTCCAGATCTTTTGTGGATTGATCAGGCTGATCTTTTCGTATGTGTAGTAATATACATAGCATTCTCAGGTTTTATGAAGTTGTTTCATTCTGCCTTAACAATAACGACTGGAAATTCGATCTAACGTAGCATAAATACATTCCTTCATTTACTTACCAATTTAGAGACTTCTGTTTTGCTACTGATCTGAACATAGAGAGATATGTGCTGTTGCTATCAGGAAGCTTAAGTTTTAGCCATTTTGATGATTGGAACTTCCCTGCTGTATTCATTCTGGATAGCCTTACTACTTTGTCATGAAGCACATGATATGGAAAACATGGAATTGACTCTAATCAGGACAATTACGTTAGATTTTACATAACACATCCTAGTAAGTCCCCTTGATTATGGAAATTAAATGAGATCCACAATATTTTAAGGGTTTATGCTTATATTTTAAAATTCCGGAAGGCCTTTGCTTCGACGTTATTCCATCCAATCACAAATACATGCATATATGTAATTTAATTATATTGTTAAGTTGTAATTCTTTTAAATGTGCATAGTCTTTGAGGCAATGCCTCTCGCATTAAACATGTTATGCTTCATGCAGGAGACGATTACAAGATCAAAGTATGGAACTATAAATTGCATAGATGTTTATTTACACTTCTTGGGCATCTGGATTACATCCGGACAGTTCAATTCCACCATGAGTACCCGTGGATTGTTAGTGCCAGTGACGATCAAACCATCAGGATATGGAATTGGCAGTCTCGTACTTGTATATCTGTTCTGACAGGACACAATCATTATGTAATGTGTGCTTTGTTCCATCCGAAGGAGGACCTTGTTGTATCAGCATCATTAGATCAAACCGTACGTGTTTGGGATATTGGTGCCCTGAGGAAGAAAACAGTATCTCCTGCTGATGACATTCTTCGCTTGGGTCAGATGAATACAGATTTTTTCGGTGGGGTTGATGCTGTTGTAAAGTATGTTTTGGAGGGCCATGATCGAGGCGTGAATTGGGCTTCATTCCATCCCACTCTCCCTCTTATTGTCTCAGGAGCTGATGATCGCCAAGTGAAGATCTGGCGTATGAACGGTATGCTTTTCAATTTCTAGGCTCCATTGATTTGTGCTGTTTTTGTTCTGTAGATCCCATTCCGGTGGTCATTTTTTTCTTCTTTTTTTGGTACTGATCCATGCTCAAAAGGAGACAGAAAAGGTGTACCTTCAGAGCACTTTACCTTATTACATTATTATAGATTATGGAGAATAATAACAAATAAAGAAGTCCTTCTCTCTCTGCTATTTGGATCTATTGTGATGCAATCATTTATCTTCTTATCGTGGAAAGGCCAAATGTGATTTGTGATAAGCAGTCAAATTGAATGAGCATTGTCAGAGATATAGTTTGTGACTTAATTTTTACTTGTTCTAATTGATGGGTTGGAAATAAATGGAGAGCGGACCTAAAATGGACGTAAAACTCGGAGGGAAATGGACAAAATGAATGGATGCCTAGTTTTTCTATGCTAAGTATATATGGGATGTAAGATTGTCAAGTCACTTTGGGTGATTAAAAAATATTAGAAAAGAAAAGAGGGCCGTTTTGCTGGCTCTTAGTTAGTGGCTATGGTTATTCATGTTCTTAACCGATCTGTATGATAACCAACAAGTCGATAGAGCCATTGTTGTTAAAGGCGCAAGGCGCACTTAGGCGCAAGGGGGTCCTGGGGCGCAGGTGCGAGGCGCAGGCCTCACGAATTTGAGGCACATCGTATAAAAAAATAATATATATATATATATATATACACACACACACACACATAGAGTAATAAACAACTTAAATACCATTATACAAGAAGTAGTAATATCAACTCAAATACCATTATATAAGAAGTAATGATATCAACTCAAATACCATTATATAAAACATGATTCAATTTCAATTTCCAAAAAGTAGTAATATCAAACATATCTCAATAAAGTCTTGACTAATAGGTTGATAATCGGTCCTCCTCCTCCTCCTCATCATCATCAAGTGTGTATTCTCCAACATCCTCATCGGATTTATATTCCCTAATATCTTCTTCTTCAGTGTCGCTCTTCTCTAATAATTCAACGTTATCTTTTTCATCAATGAGTTGATGTCTTGAACTAGAAGTAGCCTTTCCTTTTCCTTCCCCACCCGCTAGCATTCACTTTTTGTTTCGAACATTATAGTTACGCTCATAAGCTTCCGAGGCTCTAGCAACATCACCCCATGTCATTGAGTCATCTTCAAACACATAATCTTCTTCTTCTTCTTCATCCTCGTACATTCTTCCAATAGGCATTCCAGACAAAGGTTGATGAAATTAAAAACTATTAAATTAAAAATATTTGATTGCAAGTAGTAGAAATTTACCGGATGACTTTGTGCCCCTTTGTCATATGCAAATAGGCATTCCAGATATGCCTTATGCATTTCTATATGATGCCAACTGTTCCAAATTTTATTTTGGTCTTCATGATTTGCCACTAACCTTTCAATGCTTTTAAGTAACCCTGACATTACCTCCGCATCATCTTCAATATTGCTATTTGAATAGAATAATTCCGGATTCAAATAATTCCCGGCCGCATGCAATGGTTGATGGAGTTGACACTCCCATCTCTTGTCAATAATGGCAAAGACCTCCTTATACTTGTCCTCTATATCATTAAATGAACGTGCAATTGCTTCTTTTGCCCTATCCATGGCTTCATAAATGTATCTCATGGCCGGCTTCATCTCACCATCAACCAATCGAAGAACTCTTACAAGAGGACCCACCAACTTAAGGATATAGACAATGCTACTCCAAAATGTAGGTATCAGAACGATGCTTGCCACCCTCTTACCAGCTTATTCTTTTGAATACTTACTCTTGAAACCCATCCCTCATTGTGCCACTGCTTCCGTTGCTATATGGAAGCTATCATAATTCAAAGCATTAAATGGCAATCCGGCATCATAAAACCATTTCGCAAGCTCTTTACAAGCTTTGTCCCGGAGCTCTTTTTTGCAAATTTAATTAATGGTTGTCTGCGCTGTCTTTCCTTTTCTATTTTGAACAACTTGTTCTGATGGAGGGGTGAAATACATATCCATGGGGCCTCTAATACCCTTTTGCTTCTTAGATTGTTGTTGGGCTTGTAACTTGCTACTAACGTGTGACGAGATCCACCAACTACTTGAACATCATTGTCCTCGTCATCCCCGTATGTATAGATCTCTTCAAAATCAGGTAACACTTAACTCTCACGTTTACGTTTTTCTTTGTTGTTCATGTACTATCTAATTTCCTCTCGTACATGAGCCAATACTTTTGTACATCCTTTCGTATTTTGATATCCACCTGCAATATGTTGTTTTGCTTGGTATTCCTCTGTTTTGTAACAACGTCACATAAATTGCATTTTTCTGTGCCCGCACGTGTACCTTTTGTGCAATACTTCCAAGCCGGATCTCCGCTACTGCTACTGCTTGATTGTGATTGATTTTGAGAATCCATGACCTAATATTGCTTCTAACCAGAACTCATAACACTTAACATAATTCCCTATTTCAAAAACATATTATATACAAAAATAAAATACAAAAAATTTGGCAGCCAAATAACAGCCTGTGATTTTGTGTTTCTATGCAATGCAAAAAATTTGGCTGTTTCTGTGATTTACAGCCTCGCCTAATCACAAGCACAGCCATATTTGTGTCTGTGTGTTGACTTACAAGAGAAAAAAATGGCAGCCAATGAGCCAAATCACAGCCTGTGATTCTGTGATTAACAACCTTGCCTAAACACAGCCATATGTGTGTGTGTATCGACTTACAAGAGAAAAAAATGGCACGAATGAGCCAAACCACAGCCTGTGATTCTGTGATTAACAGAACAACCTTGCCTAATCAGATCAATATGTGTGTGTGTCTTGACTGTCGACTTACAAGAGAAAAGAATGGCAACCAATGAGCCAATCACAGCCTTAGAAGCTTGGTGCCATATGTGTTTGTGTCGACTTAAAAGAGAAAAAAGGCAGCCTTGGAAGCTTGGTGCCATATGTGTGCGTGCCGACTTACAAGATAAAAAAGAGGCAGCCTTACATATGTGTGTGTGTCGACTTACAAGAGAAAAAAAAAGTCAGCCTTAGAAGCTTGGTACCATATGTGTGTGTGTTGACTTACAAGAGAAAAAAAACGGCAGCCATAGAAATAATAGTATGCATACTTGATACTTGTATGTAGAAACAGGTAACAAGAAGTCCAGAAGAGAGCCCTTAGTGAGGAAGAAGTATAAGCCTCCAAAGCAGCAACCATAAACCTAGATTCCAGAAGAGAGCTGTGGGGAAGAAGTATAAGATTTAAAGCCGTGAGGGAGAGTACAATGTATGGGACGTATCTATGGGAGGTATGTATAGAAGATGACTGATTAGAATTGAATAGAGAATTGAATAGACTTATCTAATAACTCTTTTTTGTAGAAGTCTAGGAGGTTAAAAGACATAACTAAGATTAGGTTTTGACTTGCTTAATAACAATTTTCTGTAGAAGTCTAAGAGACGAGAAAATTACTTAAATTTAGAGCATATCTGTGTAAGGCGCGCCTAATCCCATTTTGCGCCTTGGTGCGCCTCAGTAACTTGCCTTTCTTTGACATGGAAAAAGCCCCGGCTTTTGCGCCTAAGAGCGCCTGATTATGACCAAGTGAATGAGCAAAAAATAGAAAAAAAAAGAACAACAAACCAGGCAATTGTGTCCTTAGAAATTTGTTAATTGAAGAAACTATCCGGATGGGGTAAATTGCTTTGTTCTCTATTTTCTCAGTGGTTTATTATTCTGTCTAGTTATCTCATCCCTTGACAATATGAGCTATTCAACAGTTTTTCTATACGTCCATAGTGTAGCTGCACATTAATTAGAATATGCACATGGTTCATGGAATGTATTCGTATACAATCTGATAAACCCCCAATTCGGTTTACTTACATACACAGGAGCAAGAAGTAGCGCTATCAAATAAGGAAGGGCCATATTGGTATTTTGAGATTATTTATTATTTTAGTTAAGGTGAGTCATAATTGTTAGTGGTGGGGCCAAGGGAATCTTTTCCTTTTTTGGGGAGAGTAGTAGTAGTATAAATAGCTTTTGTTAGTAAGGAAAGGATTATGCTTTTTTTTTCTTGAACTGAAATCGGCGAGCGCCAAATTGGTAGAAATTGGCTTCTCTAATTGCCAGGATCATAATCAATCGTTGAGTGATAATAAAAAACCCTTCGATATACCTTTTGGTATATCAATTGGTATCAGAGCGAGGTTAGGCGTGGCGCGATGACGAAGAGTGTTGTGTCTAGGGTTGATGGAATTGAGGGAATTATGGAAACGTGTAGATTGAAGTATGGTCATTGATAGAAAGCGTTCAAACCATAATGAAGCAGTTGGAATTACTCCTCAAGCTGCAAGCAAAATCGAGTCAGAAGTCGGAACCCTCAGGAGTGGAGGATGATGAGTCCCTATCGAATTGTGGGAAGTCAACAAAACGCGGGGGAGGGCAGAGCGATTCCAACAAATTTATGTTGATCAAGGGATGCAAATTGGAAATCCCTCGTTCGATGGGACGGGTCCAGATGGGTGGATTCTTTGTGCGGACCGCTATTTTGCATTAAATGGACTAACATCAGAGGAACAGATTGAAGTGGCCATAATTTCGTTCGAAGGGGATGCGTTGCGTTGGTTTCAGTGGGAACACAAAAGGCGACCAATCACACGCTGGGAGGAGTTAAAGCATATGATGCTCTGCCAATTTCGTTCCCTCACCGAAGGTACGCTATGTGAACAGTTCTTAGAGCTCAAACAAGAAGGCACCATTGTTGAATACAGGAAATGATTCATCAATTTGTCATCCCCTTGAGGGAATCTTTGAGGAAGTTTTCTTGAGTCAGTTTGTCATCAGAGCCGAAATACGACTATTATCTCCGATAGCTTTAGGAGAGGCGTTTGAATTGGCAGCCACAATCAAAGAGAAGAATCGAATATTGGGCCGTAGTGGGTCTGCTCACTGGGGAACTACAAGAGGACCGTACTGATGGAGGGAGATGGGAAACCCCTAGGAAATGTGGCTGATAAAGCAGGACCGTAACCAATAAGAAGGGGTACGAATATCGTCGATTGACAGACCACAAGCTACAACAAAGAAGGTTTGAAGGCCTATGTTACAAATGTGATGAGAGGTATAGTCCCAGTCACGTTTGTAAACAGAGGGAGGTTAATGTATTGGTGGTGTAGGAAGTGGAAAATGAACAAGCGACACAAGATGCTGAAATAGAGGACGGGGAACTAGAGTCTGATACAAGAAAAGTACCACAAAAGGTGGAAGTACACCTGAACTCTGTGGTGGGTATAACTGGCCTGAGGACTATGAAGTTGGCAAGCACCATCAATGACCAACTGATTGTGGTACTCATCGACAACGGGGCTACACACAACTTTGTCTCGAAGATAGAGAGTTTGGGGTTGGTAGTTACAGGCACGAAGAGCTATGGGATAACAATAGTTACGGGTGGCACAGTTAAAGGGGAAGGAATTTGTAAGGGAGTTAAGGTGAGCCTACAAGGGGTAGAGGTTGTTGAGGAATTCCTCCCGATTCACTGGGAAATTCTGGCATCATCCTAGGTGTCCAGTGACTTGAAACATTTGGGGCCACATACACCAACCGGAAAACACAAACTATGAAATTCAAAAGGGGCAAGGCAATAGTGGTGCTTAAGGGGGACCCATCATTAGGCCGCACTTTGGTATCTCTAAAGGCACTTGAGAAAATCTTCAGGCAAGAAAGATAAGGGTTTCTCGTTGAGTTGGGGGTATTTACCTCATTTGACCAAGGGGAAAAAGATCACCTGACAGAATTGAAGGGGGTGCTTGCTGCATTTTAGGGGGTATTCTAGATGCCGATCGGGCTACCGCCAATGCGCAGGAAGGAACACTAAATCATATTACGGGATGGGGTTGGACTCGTGAACGTGAGGCCATATAGGTACCCCCACTACCAACGAAAGACTTATTAAATAAATGTTGGCAGCCGGGATCATCCAACCCAACAATAGCCCATTCTCGATCCCGGTACTTTTAGTCAAGAAAAAATACGGAAGTCGGAAGTTCTGTGTGGACTACCGAGCCTTGAACAAGCAAACTGTATCCGACAAATTCCCCATACCCGTAATAGACAAACTGTTGGACAACCCTCATAGTGCCATGATTTTTTCTAAGTTGGACTTAAAATTCAGTTATCACCAAATCTGAATGAAGCAAGAGGACGTGCCAAAAACAGCTTTCAGGACGCATGAAGGGCATTACAAACTCGTTATGCGATTTAGTTTGGCCAATGCACCAGCCATATTCCAGGGGCTGATGAATGAGGTATTTAAACCGTTCTTACTGTTTTAGTTTTTTTGATGATATTTTGATTTACAGCAGGGGCATAGAAGAGCACAAATCTCACCTCATGCAGGTACTTGAGCTCTTGGCAAAACACTAGCTATATGCTAACCTCAAGAAATGTGAATTTGGGCAAAAACGACTGGAATACCTCGGACATATAGTTTCCGAAACAAGGGTGGAAGTGGACGATCGATGGTGGAGTGGCCATAGCCCAAGACAGTTACGAGGTTTTCTGGGGTTGACGGGATACTACTGCAAATTCATTATGGGTTATGGAAAATTGGCAACACCCTTACAGATCTCTTACGCAAAAATCGGTTTGCTTGCAGTGAAGGATCCAACAAGGCGTTTAATGCACTAAAATCTGCCTTGTCCACGGCCCGGTCCTATGCCTTTCTGATTTTACGGAGGGTTTTGTTATCGAAACAGATGCTTCTGGTTTTGGCCTAGGTGTTGTCCTCATGTAGCAAGAACAATTGATAGCGTATTTCAGTCGGACATTGGGAATGGAGGCAAGGCAAAATTCTATATATGAAAAGGAGCTAATGGCGATTGTATTCACGGTCCAAAAGTGGAGACCCTATTTACTTGGAAGAAAATTTGTGGTGCGCACCGACCAACAATCCTTGAATTTTTTGTTAGAGCAAAGAGTAATCGAACCCGATTACCAACATTGGGTGAGCAACTTATTGGGATACGAATTTGAAATAGTTTATAAAGTCGGGAGTAGTAACAAGGCAACAGATGCCTTGTCTAGGCAAGAGCACCGGATCGAATGCTCCACACTTGGAGGCCCGCAATGGCGTCAATGGGACACACTCCGGAAAGAGGCAGGTGACGACCCACTACTACTGTAGTCTAGGCTAGACAAGTCATGGATATTAATTGGCTCAGCATCCACCCACTCATCAACCTTTCTTAAGCTGGTGCGCAGGAGCGCACTTTCGGGTGTTGAGCAAGATTAAGGAGGTTCAGTCCAAAGTCATTGACCACCCTAGTTTTACGTACCTCAATGACCTTTTTTTAAGGACAAAATAGTCCTATCTAGGAAATACAAATTACTTCCATTACTACTCGATGAATTCCATGGATCCCCACTGGGGGGGCCACGCTGGTGAGGACCGTACTTACCAACGTATGGCATCTGGAGTTTTCTCGGTGGGGATGCGGAAAGATAGTGGAATAGGGATGCAAATGCATCGTGTGCCAACGAAATAAAAAATTTGTCGGGGTCACCAGAAGGGCTGTTGCAGCCTCTCTCTCTACCCGCTCGGGTTTGGGATGCCATCAACATGGATTTTGTGGAAGGTCGAACTCCCAAGGTAATAATGCTATATTAGTGGTTGTCGATCGACTTAGCAAATACGCACATTTCGTAGGCTTGAAGCATTCTTTATTGGTTCAATCTGTGGCTCCCTTATTTGCTCAAGAAATCATCCGGTTGCACGGGGTGCCAACTTCGGTAATCACGGACCGAGGGCAGCTCTTTCTCAGTGCATTCTGGAAGGAAATCTTTCGGCTACAGTGAACAAAACTCTCTTACAGTACCGCATACCACCCACAGACCGATGGTCAGGCGGAGGTGGTCAATAGAACCCTTGAGCAATATTTACGATGCATGGTTTCCGAACGGCCCAAACAGTGGTCCCAATGGTTGTGTTGGGCTGAGTTTTGGTATAACACCGCCAACCACATGGGTCTCAAATGCTCCACGTTTCACGTTTTGTACGGGAGAGAACCCCCTACCCTGCTTCGTTACTTTCGGATGGCATTGCTTTTTAATCGGTTGACCAAGTTCTACAAGAACGAGAGGAAATTTTGGATTCGGCAAGGCTACACTTGTTGAAGGCGCAACATAGCATGAAACAATAAGCAGACTTGGGTAGGAAGGATGTTACTTTGGATGTGGGGGACTTGGTATTTCTGAAATTACATCCCATTTTGACAACACTCTTTGCGCACGGGTCGCAACATGAAGCTCGCCCCACGTTTTATGGACCTTACCATATCCTGGCCAAGATTGGTCCAGTAGCATATAAACTGGAATTGTCTGCTTCCACGAACATCCACCTTGTGTTCCATGTCTCCCAATTACGACGTGCAATTGGTTTGTGTTCCTTGTCTCCTTTGATTCCTCCTCAACTCACGAGTGAAATGGTTCTGCTGGTGAACCATAAGACATATTGGATGTGCGTCAGTCGGGGCCACAAACCAACAACAACTTGGAGGTTTTGGTTAAATAGAAAGGATTACCAGAATTTGAGGCAACATGGGAAGATTATCAAGGGATCCACCACCAGTTTCGCAATTTTAACCTTGAGGACAAGGTAAGAGTTTTGGGGCGGGGTATTGATAAACCCCCCATTCGGTTTATTTAGATACGCAGGGGCAAGAAGTAATTCTATCAGATAAGGAAGGGCCACATTGGTATTTTGAGATTATTTATTATTTTAGTTAAGGTGAGTCATCATTGTTAGTGGTGGGGCCAAGGGAATCTTTTCCTTTTTGGGAAGAGTAGTAGTACTATAAATAGCTTTTGTTAGTAAGGAAAGGATTACGTTTTTCTTCTTGAACCGAAGGCGGCGAGCTCCAAACTGGGAGAAAACCGGCTTCTCTAATTGCCAGGATCGTAATCAATCGTTGAGTGATAATAGAAAAATCACAATCCTTGAATATCAGGTTAATTGAACTAGATGTTGGAGTTGGTTTTGATGCTTCTGTTGCTAGAGGCAGCGGATGACAAAAACTCTTACTTGAAGTTTTGAACCCCGGGGTACAGTATAGTGGTGGTTTACCCATTTAGTTTTTTTTTGCCAGCATTGACATGCCTACTTTGGAGTGGGGTGGCTATTGTTGATGACCAGCTACTGTGTTTTCTTTAGACTGGAGGTGCCAAGTCTGCTGCTTAAATTCTAATATCGTCATGTGCCCTATGAAAGAAGGAAGAAGACTAGAAAATTGTTTGAAACTGGGTGAGAGTGAGGCATATAGGACTCGTTTGTTGCTGTCTCTTATAATCTTCATTTTTCACTTGGTTACCATGTATACCCTTAACCAGGAGTGATTTTCAGTTGCCATCAGTTAGTGTACATGCTTTCCTCTTGTGTGTAGTAAAAGAAGGATGTAGACTGGAGAATTGTTTGAAACTGGCTGAGGTGTACAGCAATTGTTTATCGCTGTTGTCTTATCATCAAAATCTCTTGCTTAACATTGATTACCAAGCATATCCTTAAGCAAAGTGATTTTTAGTGGTCATCAGTTATTGTGTATGCTTCACAACTTTTGGTTGATATTATGTTGCTTATGCTGCCCCTCTTCGTCTCCAACTAACTGAAAGAAAAAGAAACAACTAGAACCTCTCTGGGGGAGGGGGCGGGGTAGAAGAAAATTTGAATTCAATATTTTTGGCTAGATTTTGCCTATTGTAGTGCCTTTTTCATTATCTCATTCCTTGGTTGGCATTGGTTGTTATGTCTATGCGCGAGCAGAGTGCTTCTCAACATTAATGAGCCTGCTTATTAACTCTAAGGTGATAGGCATAAGATGTGCATCAAGTTGTCAACATTTACTGATTTTCTTGAATGTGAGTATAGTGGGCACTAAGTCTTTGCTATTTCTGTTAGATTTTCTTATAATATTGTTTCTCCTTTAGGCTGGCCTATCATGCATGCTCGTTTTTCTTTATGTGGTTTGAATTGATTCATCATACACATTTAGAGCTTTTGAAAACTAATATACTTAAACCGTTATGTTTCAGATACAAAGGCTTGGGAAGTAGACACTCTAAGAGGTCACGTGAACAATGTGTCAAGTGTTCTTTTCCATGCCAGGCAGGACATTATTGTGTCAAATTCTGAGGATAAAAGTATACGTGTCTGGGATGCTACAAAGAGGACAGGCCTTCAAACGTTTCGCAGGGAGCATGACAGGTTCTGGATTCTTGGGTGTCATCCTGAGATGAACCTTCTGGCAGCTGGCCATGATAGTGGCATGATAGTTTTCAAGTTGGAGAGGGAACGCCCTGCTTTCTCTGTCAGTGGTGATTCTCTTTACTATGTCAAAGACCGTTTTCTGCGTTTTTATGAGTATTCAACTCAGAAAGAGACTCAAATCATACCAATCCGTAGGCCTGGTTCAGTTAGCTTGAACCAGGGGCCTAGAACTCTTTCTTATAGCCCTACAGAAAATGCAGTTTTAATATGTTCAGAAGTAGATGGGGGATCATATGAACTCTATGTTGTACCTAAAGATAACTTTAGTAGAGGTGATACAGTTCAAGAAGCAAAAAGAGGGGTTGGGGGATCTGCAGTCTTTGTTGCCCGCAATAGATTTGCTGTTCTTGAGAAGGGCACCAATCAAGTGTTGGTCAAGAACTTGAAAAATGAGATTGTAAAGAAGAGTGCCCTTCCGGTTGCTACTGATGCAATATTCTATGCTGGCACAGGTAACTTGCTATGCAGGGCAGAGGACAGGGTAGTTATCTTTGACCTTCAACAGCGAATGGTTCTTGGGGACCTTCAAACCTCTTTTATAAGGTATGTTGTTTGGTCAAACGACATGGAGAATGTTGCTTTGCTCAGCAAGCATTCTATAATCATAGCTGATAAGAAACTTGTCCATCGCTGCACCCTTCATGAGACGATCCGTGTCAAGAGTGGATCCTGGGATGATAATGGTGTATTCATATACACAACCCTAACACACATCAAGTACTGCCTACCCAATGGAGACAGTGGAATCATAAAGACTCTTGACGTTCCTTTGTACATCACAAAGATATATAGAAATACAATCTTTTGCCTTGATCGGGATGGGAAAAACCGTCCAATAGTCATTGATTCCACTGAATATATCTTTAAGCTGTCTTTGCTGAGAAAGAGATATGATCATGTTATGAGCATGATAAGGAATTCAGAGCTGTGTGGGCAAGCCATGATTGCATATCTCCAGCAAAAAGGTTTTCCTGAGGTTGCTCTCCATTTTGTGAAGGATGAGAGAACTCGTTTTAATTTAGCACTTGAAAGTGGAAATATACAGATAGCCGTTGCTTCTGCCAAAGAGATTGATGAGAAAGATCACTGGTATAGGTTGGGGGTGGAGGCCCTACGCCAGGGTAATGCTGGAATTGTAGAATATGCATACCAGAGGACGAAGAACTTTGAGAGATTATCCTTCCTCTATCTGATTACAGGCAATTTAGATAAACTGTCCAAAATGATGAAAATTGCAGAGGTTAAAAATGATGTTATGGGTCAGTTCCATAATGCCCTGTACCTGGGTGATGTCAAAGAGCGAATTAAGATTTTGGAGAATGCTGGTCATCTGCCACTAGCATATGCTACAGCCAAGACCCATGGGTTGACTGATCTCGCTGAAGGACTTGCTGCTAAACTTGAGGATAATGTTCCTTCTTTGCCCAGTGGTAGGTCTGCTTCTCTTTTGATGCCCCCAACTCCTGTCTTGTGTGGTGGAGACTGGCCGTTACTGAGGGTCATGAAAGGGATCTTTGAGGGTGGTCTTGACAATGTTGGAGCAGCTGCACAGGAAGAGTATGAAGATGCCGCAGATGCTGATTGGGGTGAGGATTTGGATATTGTGGATGTGGAGAACATTCAAAATGGAGATATCAGTATGGTTCTGGAGGATGAAGAAGCACATGAAGATAATGAAGAAGGAGGTTGGGACCTTGAAGATCTAGAACTTCCTCCTGATGTTGAGACCCCCAAAACTACTACTGCTTCTCGCTCTTCGGTATTTGTGGCACCAACTGCTGGTATGCCTGTGAGCCAGATTTGGGTTCAAAAATCATCTCTTGCTGCTGAACATGCAGCAGCAGGCAACTTTGACACTGCGATGCGCTTGCTGAGCCGGCAGCTGGGAATAAAGAACTTTGCACCCTTAAAGTCATCATTTATTGATCTTCACATAGGCAGTCATACTTACTTGCGAGCTTTCTCATCAGCTCCAGTGCTCTCCTTGGCTATAGAAAGAGGTTGGAGTGAATCAGCGAGCCCAAATGTTCGGGCCCCTCCTGCACTTGTGTTTAATTTTTCTCAATTGGAAGAAAAGCTCAAGGCTGGTTACAGAGCTACAACTACGGGGAAATTTACTGAAGCTTTGCGGCTTTTTCTGGGTATTCTCCATACCATTCCCCTGGTAGTAGTTGAGTCGCGAAGAGAGGTGGATGAAGTTAAAGAGTTGATTATCATCGTAAAAGAATATGTTCTGGGTTTACAGATGGAACTTAAAAGGAGAGAACTGAAGGATGACCCTGTTCGTCAGCAGGAGTTGGCGGCTTACTTCACTCATTGTAACCTTCAGCTGCCTCACTTGAGACTTGCCTTGATGAATGCTATGACTGTGTGCTACAAGGCAGGCAATCTCATCACAGCATCAAACTTTGCCAGGCGACTCTTGGAGACCAACCCAACTGCTGAAAACCAAATCAAAACATCCCGCTCGGTTATGCAAGCTGCTGAGAGGAACATGAAAGATTCCTCACAGCTGAATTACGACTTCAGAAATCCATTTGTTGTTTGTGGGGCAACTTATGTTCCTATTTACCGTGGACAGAAGGATGTATTGTGCCCATACTGCAGTTCACATTTTGTTCTTTCACAGGAAGGGCAGCTTTGTACTGTTTGTGATCTTGCAGCAGTTGGATCAGATGCATCTGGTTTACTCTGTTCTGCAGCACAAATCAGATGATTTAACTTTTTTCATGATACTATTGCCAGCATCAGTTCTTTCTATTATCAGGTAATCCTCTCTCTCTCCCCCTCTACAATGCACATACTTAGGCCTTCTTCTCCTGCTTGGCTTTTTATCATTATTGAATCTGTTTAAGATGATCAACTTGCCTATGTTATGTTCGAGATGTGTGTTTATTATCTTTTGTTAGTCTTTTGGTTTTAATGTGCTTGCAACTCTTTGGGGCCATTAACCAAGCTTACCAGCAAGAGTGACCACACTCACTTACCTTGTTGGGTAACATACTTTAGCCATCAAAATGGATTTTCTTGTAAGCGTCTCTTACCCAGTAAGCACTAACCGGTAAGCATCCAGGTTGGGGGTACCGGGGATCGCAATCCCCATCCCTGTCAAGGAATATGATTTCATCCCCATCCCCATCGGGGGATTTTTCCCCGTGTACACAATTTAATTTTTTACATAACGTTTTTATGTATTATGTATATAAATGCCAAGCTTAAACAACATATATTCCTAAAATATTTATCACCCAAATTTTAATTGTTGCATTTGTATGAATAACATCAAAAAATGTAGTTCAAACACAAATATATTAATTACAATGCTTAATAATTAAAATTGTATATAACCACGTCACTATATCAACAAAAGTTTCCCATGAACAACCAAATCGATAATGTAATTTCTTTTACAAGTTTTCATGATGGAAGATTGATTATATTTATATATTATATATACTCATTGGGTTTCTTATTTTATTATTACTTATTGTATATATGTGTGTACATAGTAATGTATAATTAATACTCAGGATCCGGGTCGGGGATGAAGGGTATCCCTTCCCCATCCCCGGTTTATAAATTTGGCGGGTCAAACCGGGTTCAGGTATCGGGTTTCTCGTCAGGTGTGGGGTGTTTTGCCATTCCTACTTACCAGGGAAAGATTCTCGGTTGTTGCCATCTCACCCAGTAAGGTAAATGACCCGGTAAGCGTTGGTAAACGACCCTTAACATAGATGATAGGTCCTGTAGTTGTTATATGTTGCAGTCCCCTTATGTGCATGTAGAGGTTATTGTGGTTTCCTTGGTGTGATTATAATTAATTGTTTTGGTTAGAAGCATATGGGCCCAATATGTTTGAAAACGATAATGTTTACTTGAAACAAATAAGCATCTTGCAATTTGGAAACCGTTGAATAGATTTTAAACTTCAGATCTAATTACCGGGATTGAAACATCAAAGTTTCCTTCTTTTTTGTTGTTTTCTTACACGGCTAATATGAACCTTAATTTTGGTTATTTAACAAATGAGTAACATTTATAACTATTAACTTGACACTTGGTGGTTAAACAACCGTTGTACTTGCTAAATACCCAAAAAAAGCACTCAAGTTGGCAAGAACTAACTGAACAATTACTTAACAGAAGGTATCATTGGCGGATTTTGTCTAGTGGCATCAAGAGTGGATGGATGGACTGTATCAACACACTTTTTAAATGGATAAAAATACTCGAGTTGGAAAGAAATAGCAAAAATGGACGATCGCTGAACAAGCACTAACATCATCAACAAAATTTTCCTATCTAGCAAAAAACAATGTTGAAATTTATGTATTATCGGACTATAGCACTAGAAAGATATGTGCTCGCACTTGACTTGTCTTCTTCCTTTTTCTTTCGGATGTTTTTAGTCTTGTGCCTTAACGTGTATTCTTAAAAAACTTTTGAATCATATGAAGAGAAAATGGGGAGTTCATAAATTTCTTGAATAAAGAGACGCATGAAGAACGTACAGGGAAAATAAATTTTAGCAAAAACACCCCAAACCGCCTTAATTATTCTTTTTTGTGCATAGCAAAATATCATTTGCTTTATTTACAAGTCTTTCAGAGTATGCATGCTTTCACTTTATTGGAAGAGATGAAAATTCTTTTCATGGTAATAGCATCCTCAAGAAAATTGTTTTCATTGTTATGTTAGAGCCACTTATGGTGAAGCCACAAAAAAATTATGGAGAAGTTGGGAAAATAGTTAAAAGTCCCCTAAAGAATATGAACAAAGAAGGGGCAAAATTGTAAATGTATCCCTAAAATGGTGGGTTGTCATCTTGCTAATTTAAGGGCATCATGATTATCTAAGAGTGTTTGAGTTTGATGATAAAAATATTTCATTCGCTTTTAGTGCCATGCAGGTTGAATGTGCTAGGCATTAATGCCCGTTAAGTATCCTTCATCTTTTGTTGCTTTTTATTGCCGATTAAGTGTTTTTTTGGCCACTTGGTAAGTATCTTGGTTCATGTTGTCAAGTTTAGTTTACGAAACGCTTACCAGGTAAGCGCTTACTAGATCACTTACCTTACCGGGTGAACACGGCAAGGACGGAGAATCTCATTCGGTAAGAGGTACGGCAAGGACCAAGAATCTTACAGGGTGAGTGAGGGTGGCGACTCTTACCCAGTTAACGCTTATTGAGACGCTTACCAACGATCTTACAATGCCATTTTGATGGCGGAGATCCGGTTAGCATTTGGTAAACGCCCTCTTAGTCATCATGAAAGATGAACAACGTGGAATTAGCGAGACGGGAGCGAGGGAGAGAGAGGAGGCGAGAAGGCTCTTCCTCATGCATCTGAGGAGACACAAATTAGGCCGAATAAGTGTAAATAGAGAGAGAGAGACCATATTAGTTCAAGTACATTACTTCTGCTAAATAGCACATGTCCACAACCAAATTTTGGGATGCATAATTCTTATTTGAAGCATGTTGTTATTGTGCTAAAAGGCTTGTATCTTATGGATTCAATCTCTTTCGGTAATTACATCATATATGCATGGTTCGTCTCCCAATCAGAGTGCAATACGAGCTGCAACTTTTTGAACATTTTGCACTTGCTACAAGCTGGTGGACTTATCTTCCTGTTGAAACCAAACAGACCCAATATTCTTCCCCTCAAAAGTAGGGTCTAAGGGTGGGATATATGCAGAGTTATCCATTACCCCAAAGAGTAGAGCAGTTGTTTGACTGTTTCCGTGGAGACCTTTGAATTGTGATAAGTGTGAGCAAAAAGGTAAAAGCATTTAAGGAACAAAACTAAACACATAGTAAGCATAGAAAAAGAAAAATGAGTAAGAAAAAGCAACGACCAGGTACATTGAAACATAGAAAAGGAGTATAATTGTCTAAGGCTGCATGTCTCTCGTCAGTTGCTCATTCCACGTCCTCCTGCCCTTCCTCTTTGTCTCCTTTACCATCAACCTATGCTTTCTAGTCTCCTCGCTGGTGCCGCCACCTGCCCGAACACTGCAATCTTCACTCAATTTATGTGTGATGACACACTCTCAACTCTGTCCAGAACAGCTTATTCAGAATCCTGTCTAACATGATCTGGCCATAGGTCAATCTAAGAATCCTCATTTCCTCAACTTTCAACTTCCTCCCATGGGCATTCCTTGTCGCCCAAGCATTCTGGCCCAACATGATACAACATACTTCTTCTGATGACTACTCCGTAGAAATTGCCATTCAATTTCAATGGGACTTTAGTGTCACACACCATTCCCGTGGCCACTCTCCACTTCAATCACCCGTTTTTATGCGATGCATTATGTCTACCTTCATTTTCGTAACCTTGGAGCCTAAATACTTGAAAATGTTTTTTGGGTATCATTTGCCCCTCAATGTTGACTTCTACCCCTCATCAATGTGCTCCCCAAAGAATTTGTATCATATGTATTTTGTCTTGGAGCGACTAATATGCAAACCTCATGTTTCCAGAACCACCCTTCATTGCCCTAACATCTCGTTGACCTCTACTTTTGAGTTTGTCATCAACGAATAACATACACCATGAGACACTCCTCTATGTCCCTCGGGAGATATCCAAAATCACAACTAAAATGAATAGGCTTGGTGTTGATTATCTCCATCGGGAAATACTTTGTCACCCACTGGTGTCCTGGCACAAGTTCTGATTCTCTTGTACATGTCTTGTATTGCCATGACATACGTTTATGACATCCCCTTTTTTTTGCACTCATTCAAATTACATCGCACGGTATACTATTATAGGACTTGTCTAGGTCTATGACCACCATGTGTAGGCCTTACTACACTCTTTATACTTCTCCATGAGTCACCTTAAGAGATGGATTGCCTTGATCGTCGACTGACCTTGCATGAAACCATTTGGTTCTCTGTCACCTCCATTTCGTGTGCCCTAAGGGCGTGTTTGGTTTGCTGGATTTGAAGGGATTTGGAGGGATTTGGATTTGAAATCCATTCCAATCCCACGTTTGGTTTGTAGGAATGATAGGATTTCAAATCCTGGGATTCACTTGAAATCCCGTGAACCATGGATTTCAAAATTCTTTGAAAATACATGGGATTTCAAAATCCCATCCTCGTGGGATTTCATCTTCTCCATCTTCTCGCCTCCATCTTCTCCCATCGATTGCTTCACCCATCGCTTCCCTCCCATACGCCTCCCGCTTCCTTCACCCATCGCTTCCCTCCCATCGATTGCTTCACCCACGCCGGTTCTGACTTCCTTGCGAAGCTGTGCCCTAGGTTTGCCTCCTCACTGGTGCTGTCTTCCTCGCCGGTGCTGACTTCCTCGCCGGTGCTGTCTTCCTTCCCGTCGCATCCCTTGCGAAGTTGTGCCCTAGGTTTGCCTCCTCGCCGGTGCTGTCTTCCTCGCCGGTGCTGTCTTCCTTCCTGTTTGCCGGCGTCTCCCATCACTCACAGCAGGTAATCGATTAACCCCTTTTCTATAGCATTAGAAATGCTCGATTTTGGTCTGCTTGAATAGAAAATGCACAAGGGTTCTGCCCTAATTTCCTGTAATCAAATCCAAATCCTGCAAACCAAACWCARGAATGGATTTTAAATCCAATCCAATCCAAATCCCATGGAATCCAAATCCCTCCAGGAATCCAAATCCCTCAAAAACATTCCCGCAAACCAAACGCACCCTAAGTAGTTAACGTGGTTGATAGCGAAAATCGCAGGCGGGACCGTGATTTGGAATCGTGGTTATCGCGGTGATAAAGCGGTGTTATAGCGGTAAAAAAATTAGGTTATAAAAAATACGAATGTTTATATATAAGAAAACTTAATAACATTGTAGGGGTTAAATCAAAGGAGAACCACAAATATGTTACAAACCCGTGGGAACCGATACAAAAATATTTTTTACATGATATTTTTTCATCAAATGCCAGGATTTAAGATATTGTTTCACACATATTTGTTTCATAATATGATAGTTTTACATGTATTTGTTTCACCATGTGAATATTTTTTACACGTATTTTTCATTTAACTAGGTGAACCAATTTTTTTTTCCACATGTAATCTTTTCACAAGGTGAACACAAACATATGTGAAACAATATCTTAAATTATAAGTTTTGATGAAAAAAAAGTCATGTAAAATAATACTTTTATGTCGGTTCTCACGGGTTTGCAACATATATTTGGTTCTCATTTGATTATCGTCCTAATATTGTGCGCCCAATACATATCAATAGCAAATCAAACCACAAAACCATTGAAGGTGGTGGCTGGTAAAAAGGAAGAGTGAAGCTGGTGCTAGCTGAAGTCGAGGGTGGTGGCTGGTACAAAAGAAGAGTGAAGTTGGTGCTAGCTGAAGTCATGGCCGTTGGAGCCAATGGCCTGGTGCAACTGAAAGTTGGGAGAAATCAAGAAAAAGGGAGTATGATCTGTTATGAGTGATGAGAGTCGAAGCTTGGAGCCTTGGATGAAAGGGGCGATTTAAATTAGGTCAACTAAAAGTCTAAAAGAGTTTGTTGCTTTAAGCCTTATGTTAGGCCAACTAGAACTAAAAGAAGCCCATCAAATATTAAACCAAAGCTCACCAAATGCTGAAAAACCTAAAGCCCCAAACACAAAAACGACCAAAATTCCGCTAAATGCAGTACAACTATAAACCACCGCTGTTTTAGGACCGCTATTCCTTTGATGACTGCAATCCGCTATTGCACCATCATTAACTGCATAGGCCGCACCCTGGTCTCGATTAGTCTCATAATATTATTGTGTGGCTAAGTAGCTTTATACCATTGTAGTTGCCACAACATTGTGCATCGCTTTTGTTCATATAGAGTGGCACCATCATACTAAGTCTTTACTCTTCAGGCATCTTGACAGTCTTGAGGGTGGCATTGAACAGCTTTGTTCGCCACTGCATACCCTCCTCCCCTAGATATAGCCACACCTCAATGGGGATTTTGTCCAGACCTACGGCCTTACCCTTCCCCATCTTCCTCAGTGCCTCCATTTCCCCTATGCTTAAGTCACCAACAAAAGCATTGATTGCACAGCCGTTGAAGCCCCCCTACCCTGCTGAAGTGCAAATCCAACATTCAACTCCAGAGTTTATGCAAATCTTATTGCTCTTTATATATATGTGTGTGCGTGCGTGCGCTAAGCTTTGTGTTTTGTTGCTCACAACTGATTAAGCACTGTTAGCTTTGGGTTCTCTTGATTCTTGTGTTGGAAAGTAGATTGCAAAATGCATATCACTTGTTTAGTTGTAGAAAGACAACTATTTGAAACCCAACAGATACCCAAGTTGGCAGAAAATGCTACTTGAATTTGAAATTGTAGTTGAAGCTTGAAGAATAGCTAAATACTTGAGACATTCCAATAGTAGGAGAGGCTATATATTTCATTGAAATGTGTAACCTTTAATGCTAAAACCTTGATATCTTCTATATAATTGTAGTGAAGAAGGATACTGCCAAATGCGGAAATTGTGGTGACTCCATCTGATAGTAATATTGGAGATTCTTATAGGTTGGACGCTGTGTGTATACAAAGACGGGGGCACAAGTTTAGTGCATAAAAGAACCTCAGTGGTTCACTACTTTGAGATTATTCGATTGGAGAAAAATATGGTTGTTTGGAATTTTGGATTAATCGTAGTAGATCATCATGTGTGATTTATTTAGTCAATAATGTCATGTTAGTCCTTTTAATAGCTTAATGCCCAATATTGAGTATTTAAGACGTAGTACGTTTTGAGTGTTGTCTTGAATAGCTTGTGAACATGTTGGTGTTTCTTTTGGCGCTGGTCTAGTAATTTATTCATCCAATAACTGGTAAAAAAACTGTTGTTGCTGGCTCAACATCAAATACTTTCTCAACTTTTTTGCATCTTGTATGCTTGCAGGTTCCTCCTAAAAGGGTGTTCTTCGGTTGAAATTCAATGGATTTAGGTGGATCGGATCTGATCCAATCATTCAGTGGATGTTGGGTTTTGTCATCCGATCCAATTCAATCCAATGGATGATTGGATTGAATCTGATTAGTTCCATGATTCCATCCATTGGATATTACTATTGACTATCCATCGGATCAGATCGGATTCATCTAATATTTTGGTAAAAAATTTCAACTAAATAATCCACCATTTCAACCAATATTCATATATTTTCTTAATTTGATATTGTATAAATATCAACTAAAAGACAATTTAGTAAATGTTAATAATTGTATACAGTTTATAATTGGATGGCAGTTGGATGATAATTGGATGGGTATATGATTGGATTGGTTCAGTTTTATTGGATTTTGATCTACCATTCAAGAACTGATCCAATTTGGATGTTGAAATTTTAGATCCGATGGACATCCGATTATAGTCGGTCGATTCTAATAGGGATCGGATGGTTTTCTGCACACCCTTGGACTTCCTCCCGCTCTTTTTGCTTCTTTCATTAATTCCCCTGCAGCTCCTTTTTTTTTTTTTTTGACGTTTTCGATTCTTCCCTCTAGTAAATAATAATGAACTTGATGTTGATGTCTAATTTGGTTTTTTTTGTTTTTTTTTTGGCAGTTAAAACATGTATCGCGTTCCTGAATCTAGGTTACCACTATAGTGTGTAATACCTAGTTGGGGCTTCTTCACAGACCTGCTGCTGTTTTCAGTTGGTTAGTTGCCTGCGGGTATCGAATACTTGACCATTGCTGCTGCTGCTGCTGCTAGTCATTAAGTAGGTAAAGATCGGACAGTAGGTTTTGGTTTTGATCTAGTATTTTCTGAGGTTTGAGGCTGTATTGCAAAAGAGAAATTTACAAAAAAAGGTTGAATGGTATTTTTTGGTTGCCAAAGGTTGAATTGGTTTTTGGTTGTTTTGTTCAAAGTGTTGTATCTTAAAAATCCGATCCCCATCCAGCTGTTTTGTTCTCTTTTTCTTGATGCTGTCCTTGCTCTGCTGTTGATAGCATGATTCTGATGGTGGGTTGATGGTCCCCCTTCTCTTCTGGTTTGCACAAGGTTCAGGTCCAACCCGAGTCTGGGTTTGGTCCCTGGCTATGTGGCTCAACCATTCAAATAATGGGATGGGGGCAGTCCCAACCCAACCAATCGGATACTTACGCAATAACTCCATTCCATCCTTGCAATGCATCTTATGGAACTGAACTTAGGAACCAATCCTAGCTCATTTTAGGGTTTGTTTGGTTGGTTAATCATTAAGTCCTTCTGTCTTTGTAAATGGGGAAGATGTTTGTTTGAAAGGACTTTTTTCTTATATAGGAACGTGCTTTTTTTATTGAGAGGGGTGAGTTTGGAAAAAAAACTTGTCTTTCTACATAAAGCCTCATCTTTGAATAAGCTGACTGAATAAGTTGAGTTTCATTAAGCTTATTAAGCTGCTAAGTAACATACAGACCCTTAATCTCGATAAACCGTGTTGATCCATTGAAAATGAGGATATGGCACTCGGAGAAGGGTTCAATCTAGTAGTTTTAGAGAACACATCGGGAGTGTTTGTTTCTATGATGGCAAGTAGGGGTGCTCAAAAACCCGATCAATCCAACCCAACCCGACGAGAAATAACCCAACCCGAAGCAACCCGATGTCTAATCGAGTTGTAAAATTGTCAAATCGCAGGTACTGGGTTGATATCGGATTACTATTATTTGAACCCAACCCAACTCGATGAACCTGATATCCTTTTATTTCCTGGATTCAATATGATTGTTGAATTTCTATTAATATATACATTAGACAATTATACTATCATGTATGCTTTTCATATACACATATCTTCAGTCTATTCATATCTTTATATAACTCATTCAGATATATGTTCAGTAACTGTGAACATATATATGTAAATTGAGAAAATTAATTGAATGTGATACACGTAAGAAATATGGATAAGTTGTATCAAATGGTTGATAATGAAAAATAACTTACTCATCCCTACACAATCTCAACCCCCCCCCTCTTCACATGCACACATAGGAGGGGTGGGGTTAGAAAAACCCTTAGCTGCTTTATAGTTTGAACTCTCACCAAGTGTGTGTATGTATATATATATATATATACTTCATCCATCCCGATACGACGAAGGTTTCCAGAAAGGTTCCTATACCATCTCCGACGAAGTCCAGTCGCACCTCACCCTGCCTGATTGGACGCACCTCATCACTTTGACGTTCACTACATCCAAAACCAAAAATACTCCTTTTCCTCAACCAACATCTGCACCTTATCCCCCTCCCCTGTTTTCTGCTCCTCACACCTTTCCTCACCATTTAAACATTATTTAGGGTTCGGATTTGTGCTTTTGTTTGGCTTTGATTAGGATTCATCGATTAAGGTGAATCAAAGGTTGAATCAAGTTGGGTTTTGATGTTTGACGTTTGATATTGATTTTAGATTTAGATTTAGATTTATGGATTCGAGATTCATAGATTTGGGTTGGGGGACGATGACCGAAGGGATTAACCAGCAGGAAGGGATTCGCAGGAAGGGATTCACAGGAGGGAGGTGAGGGACGTTATTGGGTAGGGTTGGTTGAATTGGGACAAGTGGGGTGAGTTTTTGTGGACATTATAAAAAAACTTTTTATATTTAAAAGAAAATGAAATAAAAATCTAAAAAAAAAAAAAGACTAAAATGTCGCTCACTTAACTTAACGGTTAAAATTTATGGTAGTAAAAAGGAGGGACCAAATCCGATCGTTTCACAAACCACAACGAACAATATGTAATTTCGAAATTATAGGGACGAAAACTGTTACAATCGACAAGCCACATTGACCAACATTGTACTTTACTCTATGTATTTTGATCAAGTTTATATAGGACCTAATGAAGACCTACTATGAAATTAGCTATTTCGTTCTCAAATTATTTACATTTGTCACGCGAACTTTAATGTACGTGGTACAACTTAATTTTTTGGAGGTCGTATTTTTAAATCGCACCGACTATAACGGCGTGTCAGGTTTGTTATACATAAAAAATATTATATATTTAAAAAAGAATTACTCGAAAGACACTTTGTATTTATTTTAGAATTTGAAGACATAACGTTCTTTTCAGACCAAAAAACGTATCTAGTTTAGACGAGATCAAACGTTTGGCAATTGGTAGTTTATATTTTGATCGAAAACATTTTCTTCTCAACTTATTAATCCAGTTAGGTCATGTTTTGAATCATAAGTCATTTTATTTTTATTAAGTTCACTGAAATACTTATTTGACTTATTAATCCAGTTAGGTCATGTTTAGTACGTCTTTTTAATATACTTGAGATGACATACGTATGATTGATGTATCTTAGCATGATGGTTCGACACCCTTAGTTTGAATAAGGTTGTAGTTCCCATTTATATATAGTGGTGCCTTAGTTTGAACCAAGGTTCCATTTCTTGCGGTGCATTTGTGAGAACCGAGGTGCCACATGTTTAAGTTTCAGCGAGTACATGTCGCAAGTTAATTGCTGAAAGTTTTTTTGAGCTGCTAAATTAATGCGCCACTAATAGACATGGATGATGATTGAAGTATTAACACAAGTTGTTTCAAATAGTGTAGAAATTATGAGCACAACACTAAATCAACTGAATTATCTTAGCTAAGATCAAGACTAAAGTAGAAGAAGTTGTGATGACTGGATTTGTGGTTAAAAGTTTTGGTGTTGTTTTTGGATAAGTGGTGAAAGTGAGGGGTGCATTTTTTAAAATTTGTTTAAAATATCTCCTTATACACCACCTCAACCTTGTAAATACATACTAGAATTATATTCATGCAATGCAGCGAGATAAATCTCGATTTTAATGTTTCATTTTATTCTTGTCTATGTCAATGTTATAATACCAATTTATATGATTTTGAGAAACTCGATAATGTTTTTATGTTTGAATAAATTAAAATTTTGAAGATATCATAAAAATTTGAAAAAGGTATATCGATATTAGTATCAAATTAACTATTTACAAGTTCTAGTTTTTTTGTTTAATTTATTTAATTCAATTTCTTTATTATAATTTAATTTGGTTTTAATAACGAAGTAATTTATTTTTATTTTAGTAATATAATTTTTTATAAACATAATAATTAGGGATTTTGTTAGAACTCAAAGATTATCCTAAATATAGTTTAGATTTTTAGTATTTAAAATAAGATGCTTATTATGTATTTGATATATTTATCTGTTCTTAGTTATAATAATTAAACATGAAACTTTAATAAGCTATACTTACCCACAATTGCTTGTAATCTTGAATTTTAAGTAATATGCATCAATAAACAGTACTTATTGCATAAAAAATGGTTTTTAAAAGTTTTTGTCAAATGTTTTATAATATACTATAGATAAGAGTGAATTTAGTTTCTTTTATTCTATTCTTGGAAAAAATAAGAATAAGAGTAGATGTGAATTATTTTCTAGGATTCCAAGACACAGAAACAAAAGAGAAGAAGAAATCGCTTTCATGATCATTATCTGATTTCGTTGTTGTTTAAAGCCTTCGTCTAATTATATTTACAAGGTGAGCTTTATTTTAAAAAGTATCACTTGATTTGCTTTTGGTGAAGAAACCGTATGGTTTCCTATTTTTATACGTGGATGTTCTAAAATTGATTATATGTTATTTTTAGCATGAGTTTGGGTTTTGATATAATATTATTAATTGATTGGAATAAGGGTAACATAATAAGGAGATGCGTATTTTGGGATAAATGTGACATAATTGGAAGAGACGTATATTGGGATAAGGGTGACACAATCAACTGTATGTTAAAAATGGGATTTTGATCATGTGAAGTACTGTCATCGCATCTTCATGGTGCGATGAGTTTGGTTTTTTGCATCTTTATGATGCGATGAGATGATATTATCGCATCAATGTGATGCGGGAAAGATGTTTATCGCATCCGTGTGATAGCGAGTAGTACATTTATTGCATCCTTATGATGGAGGAATGATGTTTATCACACCAGTGTGATGCGAGGAAAGGTTGTTATCACATCAATGAGATGCGACAACTGGGGTTATCACATGTGTATGATGCGACAAAAATGTGTTATCGCATCAATAAGCTGCGACAAGTTGGAGTGTTATGTATTTATGCGACAAGTTTGATACCTCAATAGGTTTGATGTGATAAGATGATGTTGTCTCATCTATATGATGCGACAAAGAGGTTTGTTTCAATAAAACATTGTTTATTTGTTATAATACAAATATGGCGTCCTAAAAATGTTTTGGTGATTTTCACCCTGTGATAAAAATCAAAAGAGATTTCTCACTAGACCTTATGGTTTAACCCTCGTTTTGTATTAAAAATGTGCATTACAGGTCGGACACATATAGAGAGTAAGGGGAAGGGAAACATGTGAAAGAAGTTACGATTGCTTTACATCTATGAATTTTGGAAGCTGTTGTTGTGCATGTACTTGAAAACTTGTTGTACCTGCAAGTCATGTACTTGGTGTAAAATTGAAAAGTTTGTAACTACTTTTATATGTAGTAATTTGTATATCTGGGATCAATGTGTAATTATTGTATTTCATGTTATATGTAATATGTATATTATATACAAATATGGAAATGGGGTGTCACAATTTTGGTATCAAAGCCAGAGTTTAAGAGATTTAGGTATTCAGTATGATACCTAGACTTAAACTATATTATTTGCATATTAAAGGTCTCTGGCATTTGTAGAAACTTTGGGAATAAATATGATGAGTTAAAAGAACGATATGTAAGGTAAATTCAAATTACAACTGACCAATGTAATATTGGTTTATAGGTATATGTTTGTGCTTGGATACCTTATTATATTTGAGAATGTGATTATGTGATTATTAAATTTTGTAAATTGTCAAATGGAAAGTCATTCAAGAAGATTTGAAAGAATTGCATTGATAAACCCGGAAGAAGGAAATAGCTCTCTTGAGAACATTTAAGAGAATCTACTTGCTAGTAGGGATAGAGGGAAAGGCAGAGGTAGGGGTAGAGGCAGGGGGTCGAGGAAGAGGTAGAATTACTCTTCTTGAGATTCGTCTGGAACAAGGGGAGTCCATTTAAGAAAATGTTAACGAGGAGCAGGAAAGAACCGGATTTGTAAATTGGGAGCAGATTCAAAAATTGGAGTACGTTACTCGGGATATGCTTGCAGAGGAGATGAGTGAGCTCCGAAATACTTTAACTTTATATTGGGAATATCTGCCCAAGTAGAAATTGAAAGAGTTTAAATTACTCTACAAATTCACTCTTCAAATGAAAGAGAAGGTGACATTAAAATGTTTATCTCATGTAAACCTCCGACTTTTTCTGGTGAGAGAGACCCAATAAAGGCTATATGTTGGCTAAAAGAGATTGAGTCGGTCTTTAATACCAACAAATGTTTATATGAAGATCGAGTTAGATTTGTTGTTTCTACGCTCAAATCACATGCTCTATACTCGTGGGAAGTTGAGTCATTGTCTAAACCCAATATCTTGCAATCAATGTCATGGATGGAATTAACAGATAGATTTAAAGAACAGTTATTCCCTAAAGCAGCAGTGAGGCAGTTGGAGGAAGAATTTGTGAAGTTAGAATAGGGAAATCTGATGGTACAAGAGCATACAGAAAGATTTATTGAACACTCCAGATTTGTTGACCATTATATTTCCTCGGAATCCCGCAAGGTTGAATGATATATTTGGGGATTGAAACCCTTTATCAGAGAGTTTGTGATTGCGATGGATCCCATTACCTTCTCATATGTTGTTGATGTAGCTGAAACTACTGAGAGGAATAAGAATAGACCGATGAAGAGAAAGTTGGGTATAAAAGAAAGTGGGATGGATCTTCAACAAGAACTTCGAAGATCCAAGTTTGTGAAATCTGAAAATAGTCCACTTTAAAGATTCAATGAGAGACCTTGCCCAAGATGTCACCATGTCCATCAAGGTGAATGCAATGTTAAACAAATAAGGTGTTATAGATGTGGGGAGTCGGGCCATCTTTCTAAAGGCTGTCAAATGCCTCAGCGCTGCTTTCATTGCAACTCTCCCAATCATATCAAACCAGATTACCCACAACTGAGAAATCAAAGATCAAATTTGGTTGGTAACCCTCAGAGTAATCGTGGGGGTATCACTGTCAGAAGGGGTGAAACTGGAAAGGCTAAAGAGCAATCCTTCCAGATGTCAAGAGGGGAAGCGGAGGAAGTTCCGGATGTGGTAATGAGTATGTTTCTTATAAACTCCGTATATGCTAAGGTGTTATTTGATTCTGGTGCGAATTATTCATTTGTATTACCATTATTTGCTAGATGTTTATATTTGAAACCTGTACCCCTAGACTGTGCATTAGTAGTTGATACTGCTAATAATAGTCAAGTTTATGTTACCAAAGTGTATAATAATTTCCAAATAGAAATAGAAGGGTGTATGATACGGATCCGATTATCCCCTATGCCAATAAGGGAATTTGATGTGGTAGTGGGCATGGATTGGTTGTTAGAAAATCAAGCCCAACATTGTATGTAATAAGAAGATGGTACATATTGATCTGTCGTGGAAGGGTACATATTTATGGTGATCAGCGGGATCATCATACAAACCCGATTTCTATTCAGAGAGCCCGAAAATGTATTCAAAAGGGGTGCCAAAACTTCTTGGCTTATGTGGTTGATTCTAAAAAGGAAAAAAAGTAAACAAGAATCTATGCCAGTAGTTTGTGAGTACCCAAAAGTATTTCCAAATGAATTGTCCAGTTTACTTCATGATCAGTCAGTTGAGTTCCAAATTGACCTAACACCCGAAACGACATCGGTAGCCAGAACACCATATCATTTGGCACCATCTGAGCTGAAAGAGTTGATGACACCGTTGAAATAGTTTCTGGATAAAAGTTTCATCATACCTAACACATATCCTTGGAGTGATCCAATACTATGCGTCATGGTAGGGCATGGCGCCCCATGGGCATGCCATAATAGAAGTAGTAAGAGTTATGTAAGAGCGGTATTAGAAGTACCCAATGCTTACAATTACGCCACAATAGAAACATTAGAGATTTCTTGATGCAATTACATAGACTACCTTCAATCAATACCGGTTAAACGTATACAAAAAATATTTAAATTATAATTGTACTCACGAAGATATTGATTAAAATAATTGATATCATTGCAAATGTTGATAACGCCTTTTATTTTATAAAATAATGATCAATCAAATTTTTAAAAAATCAATACAACTATAATAAATAAAAAATTATAAAGGTTATTTTTTATTTTATTTTTTTTAACATTGAAAACATAATTAATAAATTGTTTGACGGTTGTTGAACGATTAATATGATCAGGGTATAACAATAGTAAAATAGAAAAGTAATAAATGAAAGGGGTTAAAAATAAAAGTTTAATTACATTGTTTTGAGTATATTTTTGTGTTTTAAAGTATGCAAAAATGTAGATTTTGGTAGGAATGAATATGAATAGAATTTATTTTAAAAAAACTATTTAATTTAATATGATCAAAATTGTCTTAATAATTTTTTTTATTACATTTATGTATTTTTTAAATCAATTAATTTTTTGATAACTTTATATAGTTTATTAATTTTTATTTGTCAAATATGATTAACTATTAAACATATGATTAAATGTAACGCTTCAACCCACATATTGCATGTAATACATATTTCATATAAAGGAAATACATAATATCATTCCATTCGGGTCCCTTAGTACAAGAATCTAACATGACCAATTACAAGGTCCAAAATTTCGAAATACATTTCTTGTACTAATTAATCAAAACAGATCTCCAAGTAGAAACGCATATAGGAAAATATTACACCTTCCCCTTCCCCCTTACTGTCCGAACCTCCTGCAACACATAGTTAAAATTACAAAACGAGGGTTAGACCGAAAGGTCTAGTGAGATACCCTATTTATGTTATTG
>NC_037533.1:14187568-14190068 GCF_001531365.2 Cynara cardunculus var. scolymus
ACCAATCAGGTTCCACATAATGCCACTTTTAAACCTTTTCTTAACCAACAAGGTTATTTAAAGCTTCAGGCCAAACCTGACATTTTTTCTTCTCAATAACATCCAAACTATGATTTCCAATAAGAACCTTGATCCTAAATCTTTAAGTCACAAAGAAATAAAGACTCCGGACCACGGTAGTCTTAAATGATATAATAGAATGAGTTATATCATACAACACACATACAAATGCCACCCTTATATCCAAAGGGTATATCTCTCCTTGATATGCCACCCTTATCCCATGGTACACCTCTCCTTAATATGCCACCCTTATTTCCTCATCAAAATGTTTTCACAGAATAATTTCAAAGAATAATTTCAAATAAACTGCAGCCTTTGAAATTATTATCAACACAAAATATTTCTTTCAAAACTTTCTTTTTATGATAAAATAACATTTCTTATCGAAAACACAACATTACATCAAATTCGGTCAACTTTGACTTAGCCGGACTTCAAATCCGGTCAACTATCCGGACAACACAGCCTAAGCTTTGTCCGATTTAACACTTGAACAATTTTCAACTTTGTCCGGATAACAAATCCGGTCAATACCCCGCATAAAACTTGAACGATTTATCACTTAGAATATAAACCAACATCTTTGTCCGAATAACAAGTCCGGACAATACTCTGTTCACAACTTAATCGGTTTAAAACAATCCCGACAACAAATCGTCCACCCTTTGTCCGATTTAAAACAATCCAGACAACAAATCGTCCACCCTTTGTCCGATTTAAAACAATCCGGACAACAAATCGTCCACCCTTTGTCCGATTTAAAATAATCCGGTCAAACCTTGTCCGGTTTAATATCCGGATAAACACTTAGAGCAAAAAGACTGATTTCTATCCAAATTCAAACAAAATTCATATGAAACCAATAATAATCTTTATGCAAAAGAGTTTTAGAAACTACTCACCTTATGCAATCAGATGAGATTCAATCTTCTCGAAATCAAGCACTTGTAATTCGATCAACCTCACTTTAAACTTTTACACACTTCTTCAAAAATGATCAGGAAAAGAGATATGAGGATCTCACCCTCATATTTATACGTTCTAAATAAGGTAAGGCGGCTAAACCGCCCTTACCATACATGTATGCACATATACATTATGCATATATATAAAAATATATACACATTCATTTCAAATACATATACCATGTATATATTTTCATACACATAATCACATTATGCACATAATTTTCACATACCAGCATGACTAAACGTATCAATTTATCATGCTATCACATAATCATTCAATCAGATAATTACATATTATTTACCTTGGGTGATAGCCAGGATCCGGTTACCACATTAAACACTGTTAATAAAGTTGTAAGAATCTAAACAGTGTATATATATAGTTGATTAAGAATCTAAGATTATGCATCTAATTTTTCCTTTATTTTAATTAAGGGGCTGTTTGGCAGTTGCTAAATGGTTTAGTGCAGAATGATTAAATGGTCAGAATCATTAAGAGACTCTTATAATATAGTGCAAACTAAATATAATTGTTTACAATGAAATTAGGGTGTTGAATGGTTAAGAGAGACCCATGATACAAAATTATTCAGAGGGTTTTAGAACTATTAAGAGGCAGATTTTTTTTTCGTCAAACAAAATTCATTTCTTAACGATTCAGAGACTGCGTCTTAATATAACTATTAAAAGGTAAACAAACAACCATGACTGATACTTGATAATTTTGAATTATGAGTATTTAAAGATATTTTTATGAAAATTAAAAATGGAAATAAATATATAAATATAAATTTGAAAAGTGATGATGGATATCGGAGTCTATATCACACACAGAGAAAATACCATTCTTGACACACACAAGTAGGCAGCAAAAGCAAAAAAAAAAACCACAAAAATTCACAAGTTAACCCCCCCTAGATCTTTGAGTAGTTGACACTATCCGACCCCTACACTCTTCATTACCACACAAATTTTCATAACTTTTTAATTTATTTATTTATTTTTAATTTTTTGTTCTTCTTCTGCCATGGATTTGAGTTTGATCTTGGAAGCTAAGTTTGGGAGGACTAGGAGTTGGGGTGTAAAAGAATGTCTGGATTTTTCTCACTAGGAGGAGGTATCGGAATCGGTAAAGTTGACGAAGAACACCACCATCATTTGCAAGATCAAGAGCATGATGATGGTATAATTAGCCCCCAAAGCTTGTATCTGTTCAAGAACGAGGAGATCTACAGCAAAGGTTTCGAATTATGGCAGGAGTGTTATCAGTTTCACCAGCACCGGCAACATCTCTACCAACCACCACAGCATTATGATCAGTTGGGTGTTGGTAGTCGTAGTGATCGGAGGAGAAGCAGTAGTGTTAGTAGCGGAGTCAGTGGTGGCGTGGATGATCTTGATCGTAACGCGTCTTCCTGGAATATTTTCGGTGGTGTTGGTAGTACAGTGATGAGGCAGGGTGGGTACGG
>NC_037533.1:14194631-14195739 GCF_001531365.2 Cynara cardunculus var. scolymus
CAAATGCTTTATAATTTAGTATAGATATTAATATTAATTATTTAATCATATGAGTTATTCTTATATTATTATTTTTTAGTTATTATTCAATATATTTAGTTATCAAAAAAATAATATAACAATTCTAAAAATGTTATGTAAGTTACATAAAAATTAAAATTATACTTATTTTGTTTTGTAGTTAGTAAAACTGTGTTTAATGATTTTAATAAAATATTTAATTTAACTACTAATCATATTCTTTTAAAATTATTAATTAGGATATATGAGTTTGCCTAATTTTATCTTTATTCATATTATATGTAATGGTTATTTAAAAGAGGAAAGTCTAAAAAAACCCAATGAACTTTAGTGTTTGGAATGATTACATCATTAGATAATTTTTTGAAACAAATAAGTCCTTCTACATTCCGAAACTTATTAAATAACTTATTGGACATTCCAAAACCTTATGACCTATGCAACTGTGGTAAAATAACGAAAAAAATCTGAAAAAAAAAGCCAATAGATTTTTATATTTTGAACGATTAATTTCTAAATATTTTTTAAACTAAAAAAGTACTTACATCTTTAGTTGTAGTTGTCATTTGTTTTTCTTAATTTTGTTGTTAATTCCTTCTTGCCTTCTTTCTTCCCTTAATCTCGTTTAATTTATGTCCAATTAGTATAATAACCAATCAATTATATGTTCCACATAACTAGACAATAATTGTTAAGTGGTTAGCGTTTAGATCGTCATCTCCTTGTGATCGACCTGTATGCTACATATCCCGTACGTTTGCGGTATAAATTTAAAACAACATCATAGCTGATAAGCTAGCTGATGGCTTCTAATTGTTCGTTTATAAGCTAGCTGATAGCTAATAAGCTAACTGATGAACAAATCATGTTTGGTAAAACTAACTGATAAGAATGTAAAATGACAAAAAAAGTATTTTGAAACATTAATTAATTATAATATTTCAAAATATAATTGAAAAGATCTAATAATATAATATATTAACTAATACAAACAAGATATTAAGAAATTAAAAAAATATAATCAATATAATGAATTTTAAATTGATTATTATAAATATTATAATATTTGAATTTGTTAAAACAAATT
>NC_037533.1:14196099-14203000 GCF_001531365.2 Cynara cardunculus var. scolymus
TATTGATATTAGTAATCTTTAAATTTTATTAATATTTATTTATAATTAATAGTAATAAATAATAATTAATATTAATGAGGATTATATTTGAAAAAGGTGACAATAAGCTACTAAAACGTTATTCCAAGTAATGTTTCAATAAATTAGTTTATATGCATTCAAATATATACTCAGAAAATAAACTACTTTATTTTTACCAAACAATGCCTATGAAACCCAAGGGTCAGGCCTGCCTTAATTAATATAATATATTTAAAAAGTTTTTGGTAGATGTATTAAACATTAATTAATAAGATAGAGAATACAAAAACTATATATATATGGGCTGGTTCAAATGTTAACTAAGTTTATTTTGTTAATTTTGTTAACCAACCTTGACCATTGATTCTTACAATAAACGGTTGTGATTTATCATATTAAAATTTTAATTTTTTAAATTTACAATTTCACAAACATATGTGAACTAAGTGGAAAATGATATTTATGTAATTTTCTTTTTTATGTAACCGCATATAATTAATTGGGAGTTAAAAAACCAAAAAATCTCATGATTTTTGTTAATGTAAGAACCATATGAACATATTTATATATATATATATATATATATATATGAACCATTGTGTTAAATACGAAATTGACATATATATAAACTTGGACTGCATAGCATTTATGAATACAATATGAACGTAATAAGAATAACTGTTACACGAAAGAAAATAAATAAAAAAACAGATATAAACACAATATAAACAACTTGTGAACAATAGTTTCTTCATTATGAACATATTCAGGAGCGAGCCAATGTTGAGATATGCAGCTAGTGTACATATAAACACAATATGAACACTTGTGAACAATAGTTCATTCATTATGAACAATGAGTTTCTCCATAATAGCTTGAACGATACCGAAAACTTTACCACCAGGTCTCCTCTACCAATCACAAATTCAAAAACATTATAAATAGAAAAATCAATATTATTAAAAAAAAAGATCAATAATAAATTAACCAAAATCATTAATTGGGAGTTACATAAAAAAAATACATATTTACTCTTGTCATTAAATTATAAGATGAATATGAAACTATATATAAGATAGATTGTCATTGGTTGAAAATAACTAACAAAGTTAACACAATAAACTTGGTTAACATTTGAACCAGACTCTATACATATAATAAATTCACTCCCTTATAAATCCAAATTTTCATTCCACATTAAACTAAGAGGAATAAAAATCCATTCCGTTTTCAATCCCCGTCATTTTTTATTCCCTTTTTTATTATTGCATTAACCAAAAGGTCCTTTAATAATTTAATTTTTTTCTTTTTAATAATTTAAAATAAAATGTGATTGATATGAAAAACGAAATTGTGAGATAAATTCTTAGAGCATCCACAATGTTGTGTTTTTCAACGAAGGTTTTTCACAGAGTTTTCGTTCAGCATCATTGCCAACTCAACAACTCAAAAACCTTAATACATTTCCACTATAACAAAAACCTTTCTCAAAATTTTTCGTAGTTTTTTCATATTATCTAGGCTCCACATTTTTTATATCATTTATATTCTTATTTATAAAAATTAATATATTAAAAATTTATATAAATACATATTTATTTATATCAAAAAATTAATATACAATGAAAATTTTATAAAATTAATTTAAAAGTATGTACAATAAAAAATAAAAATTTGGTTATCAACAAAATCCTAAAAATTGTATAAAAGTATATATGATAAAAAAAATTAGAAAAAGGTTAAATTGGGTTATTAAAAAATCTATAAAAATTGTATAAAAATATGCACCATAATTTTTTTTTCTCCAAAAAAGTTAATTTAAAAGTATGTTCACCAAAAAATAAAAATTGGGTTATCAAGAAATTGATAAAATTCGCATAGAAGTACGTATAATAAAATTAAAAAAAGAAGTTAATTTATGTAACACTCCAAATCCATATTTATATAAAATCCACATATTCCATATAACATGAAATACAAAAATTCACAATTGATCCCAAATGTACAAATTTCTACATTATAAAAGTAGCTACAAACTTTTCAATTTTACATCAAGTACAAGACTTGCACACACAACAAGTTCTCTAATATATATATACAATAATAGCTTCCAAAATTCACACATGTAAAACAATCATAATCCCCTTCACATTTTTCCTTTCCCTTTACTCTCCACATGGGTCCGACCTGTAATGCACATTTTTAACACAAAACGAGGGTTAGACCACTAGGTCTAGTGAGTAATTTTTTTTATACTATTACAAGATGAAAATCACCAAAACAGTATTTGAAAGCTCATATTTGTATTAATAACAAATAAACAATGTTTTTATTTGAAACGAACCTTTTTGTCGCATCATATAGATGAGACAACATCATCTTATCACATCAAACCTATTGAAGTACCAAAGTTAGGGCAAAAACATAAAACATACCTACTTGTCGCATCTCATTGATGCGATCACATTTTGTCGCATCATACTCATCAACTTGTCGCATCATTCAGATGCGATAATATACTTCCTCGCATCATACTGATGTGATTACCACTTTGTAGCATCACACTAATGCGATAACCCCACTTAGTATCATCACAAGGATGTGATAACACACATTCCTCGCATCACAAGGATGCGATAAACATTTTGCTCGCATCCTTATCGCATCATAAGGATGCGATAAAAACCATCTCATCGCATCATGAAGATGCTATAAAAATTTCCACATGATCATAATCTCATTTTTAACATACAGTTGATTTTGCCACCCTTATCCCAGTATACATATCTCTTGATTATGTCACACTTATCTCAAAATACGTCTCTCCTGATTATGCCACCCTTATCCCAGTATATGTATCTCCTGATTATGTCACCCTTATCACAGTATACGTATCTCTTGATTATGCCACCCTTATCCTAGTATACATATCTCTTGATTATGTCATCCTTATCCCAAAATACACTTCTCCTGATTATGTTACCCTATTCCAACTAGTTGATAATAACATATCAAAACACCAAATTATGCTAAAATAACACATAATCAATTTCAAAACATCCCACGTGTATAAACAGAAAATCATACGGTTTCTTCACCAGAAGTAAATCAAGTAATGCTTTTAAATTCAAACTCACCTTGTAAACACAATAGATAGCAGATATAAAACAACAACAAAAAATCATATATAAACACGAGATCAGTTATTCTTCTTCTTCTTCCTTCGGTTTTTCTGTTTGCTTTGATCCCAGGAAACAAAACTACACCAACTTCTTATATTTTTTCGAAAATAGAGAAAAAGAATTTTCAAAAATGGTCTACACTAACAATCCAAATATATCTTCGCTTGACAGAAAGAGCTGCTATTGCTAAAACTCGAGCAATTTCTTGAAAACTCGCTTCAGATATGAAACAATGCTATCTCCTTTTTTATTTTTACTAGAAAAATACGCATCCCATATATATTTTTTTAAGTACAAGGCGGTTTGCAAAATGAGATATCTTAAAGAAATTTTCAAAACTACCCTTCAACTTATAAACCATTATCCAAAATCCACTCTAAACTTTATAACTAGAAACCCGGTTATCACAATTTAGGCTATTGTTGGCAAACTAACTGATAAATTAGCTGATGACTAATAAGCTAGTTGATAAGCTAAACATGGTTGGCAAAGCCTAGTTGATAAGCTAGTTGAAAATGTAAAATTATAAAAAAGAAATGTCTAAAAATTAATAAATTTTAAAATTTCATAATGTATTTACAACAAAATCTTAGTTGACTAACAATTTATCAAAGAAATAATTATATTGAATATTTTATTAAAATATTTATCAAAATTTTATTATTTATAAAACAAAAGAAATATATAACTTTTAACTTTTATGTAACTTTCAATATAAAAATAATTTGTAGGGTTTTAAAACAACTTGCAACCATTTAAAACGCAACAGAGAAATTAACTTCTTCTATAATTAAAAGGAACTTTTCTAAAACTATAAAAGTCAAGCCAAATCCAATGACATATTAAATCAAATTTAGAACACATTATAAGGTGTTGGAATATGTACCTTTTAGATTTGGAGACGGTTTGGACAGAGTACTTAGAAACCAAAGCAGGTTTCCTCTACTGCTGATCCACACACGAACATTCTTCGCATATCCATCGGGTGCTAATCCAAAACCCTAAATATATATATATATATATATATATATGTGTGTGTGTGTGTGTGTGTGTGTGTGTGTGTGTTATATAGAAAATAAAAACTTTCTTTTATGTGTTTTCTTTGATAGCTAAATCTAAAATATTCAATTATTTTATTTGATTTAGGCTATCATCTTATTTATATGGATTGTCTTATAGTCAACTCATAACTCAAATAAGGTTTTAGTAATTATCTATAATATTTATATAATTATCTTAAAACTTTAATATAATTATACGCATTTATAGATAACCCCTTGCAATTATCATAATTATATTTTAACATATGTTTTCATAATTAACCTCGAAGAACAACTATATGATTTAATTCAAGTTTATGAAAATAAAGGCAAACGTATTTTCTGTATGCAATCCTATAGGTTTACATGCTTCTTGACAATTTTCTTATGTGACACATGCCATGGATATATAATAACTCACATACTCCCACCTGCAAACGATACACAATGACACAAATGGTGGTAAGTGTCTAGCAACACGTCACCGCCCCAAGGCTAAGTAAATGTGCTTTTCCATGAGCAATCTTATTGATCCAATCAATCATATGGTAGAATCATTCATTATCCTTTTGTTTCACGATATTTTGTTTTGAATTTTAAAGCATAAATCTATTCATCCTTTATGTCAAAATTAGGTTTCTCAGAGCAACATATTTTGATAAGACAAATGCTATTAGTTCTCTAATCTACTTATCCATGGTCATGTAATCAAACCATGTCATCGAGGGACAGAAAAATATCTCTCTCATCTTGGGAGGAGCAAATCCCATGTTGCATGTACATGACTTATGCATAATTTATTTTATACTCAATATAGTCCTTATGGTTACCCGGTTAAGGATAATTGTTGGTCCCGTAAGGGTCTACAAGAAGAGAAACAGTTTGTAGAAGGGGGGGGGGGRGATGAATACAAACACAATATTTTCAAATTAAAAATATATATTGATAGAGAAGATCAATACAGATTTTACCAGATTGTTTGCGGAAAGATAAGGTAATAAAAACCTATCTAAACAATCTTTGGTTACACACAATGCTTTAGCAATTACAAGAAAAGAAGTTGCTAAAAGAAAAGATCCTTTACTTTAAGCTAGAAGATGCTTTGAAGTAAGAATAAAGTTAGAGAGAGATGCGCGCTCTCTGCATGGAGAAGAAACACTTCTATTTATACCCAGTGCATTAAATGTCCATTTAATGCAATATGGTAGGTTTAGAGTGCGTGTCAATCCTTAAGAGGAAGGCTTGTCCTTTGCTACAGTGAATAGTACAAAAACACTATTTCTGAGCAGACATCCTTACCTAAAGTTGGTGGACAAAGAGTCGACTAGTTGGCTCCGTACCGTACTAACTTTTGTAAGGGTATGGGTTTAGTCCTTTGTGTGCATAAGGACAAGACAACAACAATCGTGCTAAGCAAACTTCATTTGATCGCTGAATGCTGGAATGACCTGAAGGTCTCATCACCATTCGCTGAAGCTTGAGCAGTCTTCACACATATGTAGACAGGCTTGTAATCACTGAATACCGCTTCAGATCACGTACTTGCCGGTCTCTAATCTTCAGTTACAGTCTTCGACATTTGCTGAAGGTTCTTTGGTGTGAGTGTTGTCTTCTTGAAGTATTGTTGTCTCTGATAGATTTACAATACAAGTTCTTCAGCGATCACTGAACATACTCAGTGAAGATCGCTAGAACTGAAAATACAGAAACACAAATACAACGTGAAAGAGAGAAGAGATTATCATCAAATCACTGAGAGAGAGAATCAACAATGTCCCCCTATTTGATGATAACAAGATAACATAAAGAAGGTCATCTTATCAAATAATAGTAAGGAAAAATTATATACAAAGTGTATATTTCTTTTTACTACTTTGGCATCTTTTTCAGTTTGGTCAGTCTCAGCTTGAGAAATTTTTTTAAGTTATATCTAAGAAAATTACAAGTACGGAAACTGAAATTGAAAGCTTATTCACTGACTTATAAACTGTCAGTGAATGCAAAAAGTAACATTGTAACTCATAGACTTGTGTCCCTATTACTTTTTTCAGGGATCTTTTTCAGTGAAGTACATAAAATACTCATTTTATTAATCATAGAAAATATTACAAGTATTACAGTACATATCAAAAACTTACAGAATATAAGTATAATCACTGAAAGGAGATATAGTACATGAAGTTACAAGGAAAAGTGGATTGTTGTTACAAAGAGAATCTTATTCTACAACACTTAGATTTGTGTAACCAGGTACATCTTCACCAAGGTTTCTTCGACATAGGAATTCCCTTCGTATCTTTAGATCGACAACTTTTCCAGGCATGCTATCATCTGTCCAGAGCAAAAGATAAATCAAGTGATCCATTGGACATAGATGTAGCTCTGACATTTTCTGAAATCTGACTTCACCTTCATAGTCAAGGAATATAACTCCTAACTCAGGTTTAAAATGCACAGAGTTGGTGTTGGTCCCGTAAGGGTCTACAAGAAGAGAAACAGTTTGTAGAAGGGGGGGGGATGAATACAAACACATTATTTTCAAATTTAAAATATATATATTGATAGAGAAGATCAATACAGATTTTACAAGATTGTTTGCGGAAAGATAAGATAATAACAACCTATCTAAACAATCTTTGGTTACACACAAAGCTTTA
>NC_037533.1:14203100-14209688 GCF_001531365.2 Cynara cardunculus var. scolymus
GCTGGAACTGAAAGTACAGAAACACAAAAATACATTGAAAGGAAAAAGGGATTATCATCAAATCACTGAGAGAGAGGATCAACGGTATTTAACCAAAATAACTAAACTAAATAGGTTGCAACGTAAATAATGTTTCATGGCCAAAACGTCTTGTTTAAGATTTGCAAGTGAATAATGGCGACAACATGTCACACACATAAATAATGGTCATTCCGTAATTTTAAAGTTTAACATAATTAATACTCGAAATAATGTTTAAAATACCAATTTTCCAAGTCTAGGGACATTTCGGTAATTTTAAGAAGTCGAATACCAAAGGTATAACTTTAACCAATTCCCTAATTTAGAACATTCTTGGTTCATTTCATAAGTCGAATATTAAAACTATGCTTAAAAGTCCAATCCCAAAGCGTAGGGGCATTTTAGTAATTTTATTTAGCAATACTCAAAGTACTGTTAAAATACCAATTCCATAATTGTGAGGTCATTTTAATAATTTCATAAGGATAATAATCAAAATAAAGCTTAGATATCAATTCCCAAGACATAGGGTCATTTAGGCAATTTATAAAGCAAATACGTAAAGTATCACTAAAATACCGATTTCCAGATTGTATGGTCATTTTGGTAATTTTTTAAGGATTATATTCAAAATAAACTTAGATACCAAATCCCAAGACATAGGGTCATTTCGGTGATTTATAAAGCAAATACGTAAAGTACCGCTAAAATACCAATTTCTAAATTGTAGGGTCATTTTGGTAATTTCATAGGGATTGTATTCAAAATAATACTTAGATACCAATTCCCAAGACATTGAGCCATTCCGGTAGTACCGATTTCCAAATATAGGGTCATTATATTAATTTTATAAAGATAATAATATAAAGATGAAGCTTATATACCAATCTCCAAGGTATAGGGCTATTTTAGTTTTATAAAGCAAATACGTAAAGTATCGCTAATATACCGATTTCCGAATATAGGGTCGTTTTGGTAATTTTATAAAAATAATAATATAAAAATGAAATTTATAGACCAATCCCCAAGACATAGGGTTATTTTGGCAAATTTTGGAAACAAATACACGAAATATTGTTAAAATACCAATTTCCTATTTATATAGTCATTTTAGTAACTAAACGAGATAAATAATCGAAATTGGGTCAAAGTTTGGATTTTCTAAAATCCAATTTTTTTTTATGAAAGTTTCATAAAATTATTATGGAGAAAATTATAAATATGAAATTCCAAGGGTAAAATGCTAATTTCCGAAACTTAAATGTGTAATGCATATTAATATATCGGTGCATAAAAAATAACAAAACTTGTGCTTAGCCTATTGGTTAAGGCGTTGGAGCCTCAGCTTGAGGTTATGGCTAAATGGACGTGGGTCGGATCCTTGACCCCCCAACCCTATCTGAACCTGGTTGCAACCCAAATAGGCAGTAGTCATGGCTGCATGTTTTGGAGCTTTTCAAACTCAAAAATGACTCGCTTCTTGACTTTTTTTCTTCATTCTTCTTGCACCAGACTCTTGGTCTAAGAACCAAATCCATAAAAATCTACATACCACATGGAGCGAATCTATAATTTACTCTTTGTTTATACTTAGAAATTAGATAATATAAGAAAAGACCACAATACCCCTTATTTAATGGCTAAAGGTTAATATCGGTAAGAGTGAGGGACCAAATATGAAAGTTTTTACAAACCACGATGGCTAACCTGTAGTTTCAAAACTATAGAGTTTAAAACCGTTAATTGATAAAACAGAGAGACCAAAATTGTAATTTACTCCTCTTTTTATTTTTAGAACAAATTACATAAAGTAAAAATATACATTCGTTTAATTCGAATCTCAAAAACTATTTTTCAAAAATAAATATTAAAATGGTCTGTATTTAAAAAAAAGTATTTCTTAATACCCAAATGTTGATGTGACCATTGTGAAATTTTACGTGTTTCTAAAATTTAATTCTCAAAATAAGTATTTTTCAAATTATATATACGTAAATAGATATTTTCAACTTGAAATAAGTATATTAAATATATGTTTTTAAATAATACTAGAAGGTACCCGTGCAATGTAGCGAGATACATATTCATTTTAATGTTTTGTTTTGTTTTTTGTGTTTGTTGATATAACATGGTTTATGTAGTTTTGAGAAAGACAATGTTTTTACTTTTGAATAAAAATAAATTTAAAGATATCATAATTTTTTTTTAAAATATATTGATATTAATATCAGATTAACTATTTTAAAATTCTTGTAATTTATTAAATTAATTTTTTTATTATAATTTAATTTAGGTCAAATGGTGAAATTTGGCTTAACAATAAATTTTTTTATAAAAATAATGATTCTGTTAGAACTCGGTAATTATCTTAACTATATTTTAGATTTTTTATATTTTAAAATGAGATGTTTATTCTTTATTTGATTATGTTTATCAGCAGTTAGTTACACAAATTCAAACATGGAGCTTTAATAAGTTGTACTAATGCATAATTACTTTTAATCTTGAATTTTAAGTAATATGCATCAATATACAGTACTTCATGCATAAAAAATGGTTTTTAAGAGTTTTTGTCAAATGTTTTATAATATAGTATAGATATATTTGATATTATTTTCAACTTATTCTTTTTTATTATTAATTTATTGTCGTATTTGTTAAAAGTACTAAATAATACTAGAAGAGTACTCGCGCAATACAACGAGACACATTTCGATTTTACTGTTTTATTTTATTATTTGTCTCTGTCGATATTATAATACGATTTTATGTGTTTTTAAGAAAGCAATAATGATTTTATTTTTGAATAAAATGTAAATTTGAAAAAATATATATCAATGTTAATATCAAATCAACTATTTAAAAGTTCTCATTTTTATGTAATTTTATTAATTTATTTATTTTATTATAATTTAATATAAGTTTAATAACGAAATAGTTTATTTTTGGTTTCATAATATAAACATTTCAATAGATAATAATTAAATATTCTGTTAGAACTCAATGATTATCCTAATTATATTTTAGATTTTTATATTTAAAATGATATGTTTATCATATATTTGATTATGTTTATCTGCAGTTAGTTACAAAAATTCAGATATGAAACTTTAATAAGTTGTACTTAAGCACAATCTAATTGCAATCTTGAGTTTTAAATAATATGCATTAATAAACAGTTTTTTTAACATAAAAAATGGGTTTTAAGAATTTTTGTCAAATGCTTTATAATATAGTATAGATATATTTAGTATTATTTTCAACTTATTCTTTTTTATTATAGATTAATTGTCGTATTTGTTAAAAGTACTAAATAATAATAAATAATAAATTACAAAAATCTAAATTATCTAATAATTCTAACACTTTTTCTACATTATTTATTTAACTTTTGAGAATCGGCTTTTAATAAGTACTGCTTCTCAAATCAATAACCAAAATCATTAAGCATCATTACTTATTATTAAATTGTTTTTTTTTCCTAAAATTATATTATTAAAAACATGGAATTTTGACACCCAATTAAAAAAAATGTGTCTACATTTTATTGATATTTTAAATTGACCTAATTAAATCAACTCGTTTCTTTTGATAAAACGATTATAATATTTTTAACCAAATACTGATTGTTGATTTTCTAAGAGAATAAACGATTCTCAACTCAATATGTGAGCGAGTAATAGATTTGCCACAAAATGCAAGGGCAGACCCACTTAATAGCATTCGAGATCACGAGCACCACTTTATTGCTCTGTTGTAATAGAAAAAGATTTTGTTTCTGAAAGTATTACTGTATCGTTTCATTAACTGCATTCATTCAAACTACAATAATAACACGAATTTCTTTTGGTATAGTTGGTTTGTGCGACATTTTCTTCCATCCAAGCACAAGTTTGAATCCATATGTACCAATTTTCTCAGTTTTTTTAGCTTTTAACTAGGGCTGTAAACGAACCGAACGAACACGAACGGAGACTTGTTCATGTTCGTTCGTTTAACTTAACCGAACAAACGAACGAACACGAACGGTAAACGAAAAAAAATCTTTGTGTTCGTGTGTTCGTATACGTTTGTTTAGAAATCAGGTGTGTTTGTGTTCGTTTGTTAACGTGCTAAACGAACGTAAACGAACGGGCTCAACGAACATAAACAAATATTAATTGAATTCAAAGTAAATAAACAAAAGATTATTTATTAAATTTAGTATATAAACGAACATAAACGAACGGTAAACAAACGAACGAACATGTTTCTTGTTCATGTTCGTTCGTTTAACTAAACGAATCAAAAAAATTGTTCATGTTCGTTCATTTATTAAATAAACGAACTTCCCGCCGAACGGTTCGCTGAACGTTCGGTTCGTTTATAGTCCTACTTTTAACTAGTTTCGAGTTTACTATGTTTTTGAAAAGGTTTGGGATGAAAACCTATAAAAAAGACTCAACCTCACTTTCGCTCAGTAAGGAAACAACCAACACACAGATAATGATTTTGTAAAAACAATCTTTAATTTTGTTTTTCATAGTCAAATTGTGTCACAAATTGAAAATTTTCCTACGTCCGCATCTGATAATGAGTGCCTTTATTAGAACAACATTTTGGTTAATGCTGTATGTACCCATTTTACGTCAAAATTAGATCAAATCATACATTGAGAATGTAAAAGTTAAGTTTCGATAATGATATGTTTGAAAAAAAAATTAGTGTATTTAACAATATATAAAAACACGTTTAGCGCTTTTTACTGGTTTTTTTTTTTTTTCCGAACAGTTATAGCCTAAGAAAGACATAACCAAACGAATAAAAATAATGTTTCCTTTATGAAAAAAGTCGAGAATAAAATGATAAAAAAGTAACATACTTTTGGTAAAGGGGAATACAAAGAATCTAGTAGGGAATTGGAAGGAGTATTTTAGGAACTTTAAAAGAAGAGAAACTATAATTGATTAATTTAAATCTACCTGATTTTTTAAAGGGTCGTTTACTAAACGCTTATCTGGTAAGTATTTACCGAACAATTTTTTTCATCGGATGAACATGGTAAGGGGTAAGAATTTTACCCGGTAAGAGCGATAATAAGGATGGAGAATCTTACCCCGTAAGTGAGGGTGACGACGCTTACCTGGATAAGCGCTTATCAGGTAAATTGTTCAATAAGATACGTTTTGATATACTACAATCTTACTAGATAAAATAAATTATAGTGTTGACTCCTAAGGATAAGCGCTTACCGGATAAACATTTAAGTAAACGGCCCCCTAAATTATAAATTAACAATTTTTGTTTTTATTTTATTTTATTTTATTTTATTTACAAAAAATAAACTATTTTAGATTTTAATTAGATTTATCGTTAAAGCTGATATAAAACCTGATTAATCATGTTGTAATTGATTGTAAATCAGATATTATCGTTAAACCTTGCTTGAAACGAAACGTAAAAAATATAAAAATACGAATGTAAGTAAAATTATATTTTGCTTTTTATCTACAAATATCTTATAAAATATTGATTGGTTTTAGTTAATATAAATAGTTAACTTAAAGTGAGATGACTGAACGTATTTTTCAAGTAAACACAGATAAGAAATAAACCTTTTTGTATTTTTATTTATTTTGTGCTTATAATGTCCATGTGTCAAAATAAATATTCATTATGAAAAAAGCACACAATTTTAAGAATATATAATTATACATTTTTAATTAATAAATAGATAATTTAACCCTTAATTTTAGAAAAAAATTTCTTAATCTTATAGTTATAGACATAACTAAAAAATAACTAGTTGTGTATCCGCGGCGAGAACCATGAATTTTAACGATTTTGAAGTTCCACTCGTTTTATAAGATAATATATATTAACTTGGTTTTTACATATTAATACAATTTGAATAAATAAGAGTTATGGTTCCAATTAAAGACTATCGATGAAAAAAATTGTATGACAGTTTAAAGTCCTACATATTTAAACGACTCCACAAATGTGTTCGATTTACACCTAGAGCAAAGAACCAATAAACTTGAGTTTTAAGATAAACACTCAAAACCAATAAAGAAAACTACAAATTTGACAGATCATAAGTCATGAAAAAGACCAAAAACTATGAGTTTTAGAATGAAATTTCAACTGTTTACCCTCTTTCTTGTCCAGAAACTCATATTAAGGTTGAATTAATACATGTATATATATATATATATATTTCAAAAAAAACCCAACATATTAAGTCAGAACATATTATACAGTGCAATTTGGACAGCCTAACCCCAAAATATAAATAAATAACTATAAAAATATAAATCGTAAATATTAAAAATATTTTTCACAGTATATATAATATATAATAATATAATTAAGTCAAAAACTATTCAATATTAGACTCATTTCGAAAATATTAACGAGATGATTATAATGGTGTAACTTGTTAAAATAAAAATAATTGATATACGATTATGTATATTAATTTGATAAAGGTTTAAAATGAAACATTTAAAAGTAAAGGACGTAAAGTAAATTAATTAACTAATTATAGGAGTATAAAGTGTAAATTTAAAATTATAATTTTAAAAA
>NC_037533.1:14211713-14228579 GCF_001531365.2 Cynara cardunculus var. scolymus
ATGAAATCGGATAGGGATGAAATCGTTTAAGAATGAACGGGTTTAAGAGTTTTTAAGAGTTTTAAGAGTTTTAGCCAAATGTTTTATAAGATAGTATAGATACTTATTTTAAGACAAACTAAATAACAGTATAAATATTTAATTTAAAATAAAAAAAATAATAAAGTAAAAACATATGTATGCCAAGTTGGAAACCATGTTGCTTAAGAAATGCAAGCAGACAGGACCACCGACAGATGCTTCTTCCATCGCATTATCAAATGCCTCCTCATTCGTCAAACACTGTCTATACGATTATCAATTTATTTATATATATAGGGTTGGGTTCACGTGAGACCAATGGTTTTTCGTGAGACCGGTAAGACTAATTTATGTTCATTGATCAACTTGATAAGCTAATGATCTAATGGTCTAAAATTCACGGACAATTTTGTAATTATTGAGAAGTCTCGTGGCGTTTATGAATGTTCAAATCTAACGATTGTAGATCTAATCCAAGGGTTGAAAATTGGTCTTACGAGTCTCACGAAAAATCATTGGTCTCACATGATCCCAAGTATGTATATATATATATATATATATTATTTTACTTTTTAGTAAAAAAACAAAAACTTACTTTTGTTTAAGAGTAACCTACAATTTTGGTCCCTGTTGCTTGGATAAAATTACAAAAAACATCTCCAAGTTTCGGTAACTGTAATAGTTATTGTGGTTTGCATTTTGCTTTGAAGTGGTTAAAAGTTTTCTGTTAATCGACGGATATTATTAATATAAAACAAAAAAAATATTATAATATAATATCATATTATATATATATATATATATATGCATGCATATAATCATTTTTAAATCCAATGAATCATACAAACTTGTAAATTAGTTTTTATGTGTTGTTTCAACATGAAAACTAGTTTGTAAGAAATTTAAGATTTGTAAAAGAAAATGGCTATACACACATACATATATACATGTAATAAATTTTGTACAAAATAAGGACGATGCCTCATTGTTAAACCCTTACATACAAGGAAGCCCTATTTGACAACCCCCGAGTTTCACCTCTCTTCTCTACTGAAGAACCATCAATCACTAGGGCTTGGACTAGAAACGACAAAAAAGCGCAGGGGTCAAAATTTTGTGTGTGTGCAACAACAATAAGAACACTTGTAGATGTGTGTGTGAGATCTACCCATGTACGTGTGTAGTGGTAGACAACATCAAAACAACAATTGTTACAAGTCAGAAGGATATGGGTCATTGAGAGTAAATAATAGAGAAAGGGAGGGGGAGGGAGAGGGGTGTTGTGATGGTGTGGGATCTTAAGTTGAGATGGCGTTAGGGGAATAGTGAAGGTGTAATGTTTTGGGAGGTGGTGGTGTTTGCTGCTTCTTTATTGTCGGTGAGAGTGGTGCTGTTTGGTGAGGGTCGTTAGAAACAAATCCACGCGGCAAAGGAGAGGGTTTATTTAGGGGTACGTGTGGTGGGTTGAGGTGCGTAGGGTAAAAGACAAAACAAATAAAAGACAAAGAAAAGGGTAAAATGACGAAAATAACCCTCAATTAACGGGAAAACGTTAACATAGTTATACAAAGGGACCGCTTTCAAAACAAAATACAAACCACGATGACCACTTTAAAGCAAAATACGAACCATAATGACTACTTTCAAATCAAAATACAAACCACATCAACCACTTTCAAAACAAAATGCAAACCACAATATCTATTACTGTATTTATTGAAATTCAAAAACGTTATTCGTAGTTTTTTTAAACCCAAAGGATCAAAATTGTTGAATTTTACCCTATGTTTGATTTCCATTTACAAACAAATATTTTTATGATATACATTTAAACTTTCATAGTTTTAAAAACGTGTCGACCAACTTTTCTATTTTAAGCGGTTTAGTGCTGAACTTTATTTTAAATGAAAAAAATTATTAAACCTTTTTTATTTTAATTAATTAAATTCTTGAATTATTTTGATAAATGAAAGAATCATTAAACTTTATTATTTTAAATGATCAAATCCCTAAATATTTTTTTGACTAAATATATTATCAAACTTTTAAAATTGGACACTTAAATTCTTTTAACTCAAAAAAGTTGCATTTAACAAACTAACAATGTTTTAAAGTAAAAAGAAGAAGAGTTAGATCGATGGCAAGGGTCAACAACGGTGATAGACGATGATAGAGATCAAATGACAATATCACAATTTTTGTTCAATAAGATACCAAAGTAGATGATTGACTCATTTCATAACATGGATTCCTTTTTCTTAATGATATTCCACGATCAATACCCTTGGTTGAATCCCCTGAAATCATTTCACAGAAGTTCATTGAGATCCTCTTTTTTATAAAGCAAAACAACTTCGCTTATGCTTCTATTGTAACAAAAGATTCCCCTTTTACGTGGAAAATGTCTGTATCAATAATTATGATTTTAATAGTTTTTTATTCAAAAAAAAAAATCTGAAGAACTAAACCATTCAAAATAGAAGAGCGGGTTGGTTTCCTTTTTAATGTAATTGGCTTGTTTTATTATAAATCTTTTGATGGATCTTGTTGATCCCAGCTCTAACAGCAATCCAAAATTAAAGATGAAATTGAAAGAGATTGAAGATGAAGATGATAAAACCGGCCAGATTCATATTATTGAAAGCAAGAAATTACAATCTCTCTCTCTCACACACAGTTAATCGACTCTCATTGGAATGACAAGAATAAACAACTGAATTATCACCCAAATTTTAAGCCTATGTCACCTATTTATAGGTGACATTTATATTGAAAGCTCAATACTCTTAAGCCCAATTACAAATATTATAATACAACAGAAAGTAAAAGGACTTTATAAAACTTTCAAATACTTAGGACTATTTTAGTCCTAACAATCTCCGCCCAAGGTTTTATAAAGTAAGCATCTCTTGAAAGTTTCAAGTCTTCTCCCCCTGCTTTCTTTAAGAAAATTTTGGTGTGCCCGACATGGATGAAATCTTCAAGCTCCCCCTGAAAATAGTTCTTACTCTTCTGTATCAACTTTAAGATAAGATTCAATGTGAGTTCAGCACCACTGATTGCACAAAGTACAACTATAACTACAAACAACTCAACACAATCTGTAACCTTAGAATTATTGTTGATCCCCAAGCAATTAATTCATCCAACTTTGTGGATAGAAAATAGTGTGAATTTTGTGACATTCCAGTCCAAACAGCCTTATGATAAAGAATCTTTCAGATAAGCATGAGTTGAATAGGCATTCAGCTTAAGAACTTGATCTTGATAAGCTCACAAATTGGGTAACAATATTTACTTGAAGAACCAAAACAAACACCTTTAACTTTATAAACCCGGAGAGAAGAATCAACATTAAGCACATAGCTTCAAGAACAACAAGTCAACCAGACAAATAAGTCTATTTTCTTCAAATTTTCAGAAAACTGAATAACCAGAATCAGATCCAAATATCCCATCCAGAAGAGTGATTATGAGCACTCAGAACTCTTAGGTCACAACCATAGCATCAGAACAATTATTGTAGACTATCAAACCTCTAATTGACCAGGTTAGAAGAATGACTGAAAACACTCAAAAATCTGATAATTTCCAAAACCTCCAAAACACTGATTGCAAACCTTCAAGACCTCAGATTGATCAGGTCAAAAGAAATGAATGAAGGCACTCAATGGTCTAGCCTCTTGTAGAAAAAAAAAACTCTAGAGCAATGATTGCAAATACTCAAACTCTAGCTAGTCCAATCAAATACATAAACCAATCAACAGTTTTGAAATCTTTTCAATTCCGGCTTTAAGCAATAAACTCCAAATGGTTGACCAAAGAGTCAAACTTTGACTTAAAAAGTCAATTTTGACAAACTTGCTGTTTGATCCTCTTAAGGGGAAAAAACAAAATACCACCTTAATCATTAAACACAAGGTGATCTGGTCAAAGAAATCCATTAAACACACTGGTTAAGCACGAAGAGTCAAATTTGAACAAGTACTCTGGATGGATGATGAGCACATATTGTGTCATATTATCGCCCATGCCTTAGACGGACAAGGCATGAACTCTTAGTTTATCGCCCCCACCCTGGACGATGAGCAAGGTTATCGCTTAAGCCTTGGGTGGTGAACGATGTTATCGTCCAGCTCTTGGGCGGATATTCAACTTCCTTTTCATCGTTCAACTTACAAGGTTCATCGTATGAACTTTGACCGATGAGAGGGTTATCGGACAACATTATCGTACAAATAACAAGGCAAATTGATTAAGAAAAGGTCATCACGCTACCAAGCAACTCCTTATTGTCGGGTGTGTTGGGCTATGAGGCCTCTTATCACTCAACACATTGAGCGGATATTAACTTGAAAGCACATGACCTGGATGATGAGAATGGTCACCAGGCAAGCTTTGGGCAATGAACAAAGATTATCGCTCAAAACTTACAGAAATTCATCCAAGTCCAAAGGTATCGCTCAACACAGTTTACAAAGCCAAGTCACATAAATTGACCCTTTGGTTGTTGAACACTCCTTTATCGCTCAAACTAGCTTCAAATCTTCAATGGGCGATGAAATATCTTATCGCTCATCAAGAACATTCATCGAGCAATGAAGATGAATATGATAGTATCAAAGTGCAGTTCGACCCAAAAATCATCAAATCCTCAAAATTTATTATATAACCTTAAAATTAATGACCCGGAAGTGTTTTTTTAATTAACTTGGATATCCAACCCACTATGCGAGCCGACTAATCCCAGCGCGACCACCTGCTTTGCAGATAACTCGGAGTCATCGCATTTGAATCTCTGTGGCCACAAGGGGATTTTTATTCCTCCTTGTATTTGAACCTGGTACCTCCTGATACTTTTGGCCTTTGGAGCCAAGCTCAAACCAATCAGACACCACCCTTGTGGTTGATCCAAAAGTGTTTGTATTCACTAGTAATCAAATCCTATAGAAGGAATTTGATTAAAAAGATTGAAATCAATGGTGAATTTAATCTTTTTAGCATAAAAGTCAAACATGAAGTCTAAGTTCATGAAGAGTACTGTTCTATTGCCAAAAACAGAAAAATAACTTGAATTTGCCACATATTGAATGATTATATCGATAGAAAGTAATCGATTCTGCTCTGATACCAGTTGTAGATCTCATATTCAAGTCTATAACAATCAAGATCAAGAACACAAATTGTAAGAATTGAATAAGTTGGCAAGTGATGAATATCAAAGTACAATGTTCTTGATGCTCTCACAATGTCTCACGTATTAATCTCTCAATGCTATGAATATGTTTCTATAACTAACAAAACTACCAGCAACCTATTTATACAAACAGATTACAAGAAACAAACAAACTACTTATAAAGCTTAAAGACTTACACTACAAAGCAAATAAAACACTCTAAGCACAAGGACTTGAATACACCATTTTTAGACTCAACAAATCTTATGATATTATTGAAGTTCATCATAGATTTATCTACAACCATGCCATGTATTTATGATTTAAGTCGATATTTGAAATCATTGGAGACAAAATCTACACCGTTCAAGGTTTATTGTATCAAATGAACATTTTTATATTGTTATAGATATGCAATTTTATGTTATGGTTGAAAACAATTGACGAAGTAAATGCATGCCATATCAGTATAAATAATTTATCCGTCTCGTTATTTTTTTTAGGTAAAAGTCTCAATAAAATTTGAAACGTAACTTGTTTATAAAAATTATGAACATTTTCTTGGTCCATAACTTTCTTAATTTTATAATTATCAACATTAGATATATTTCAAAAACTCATTTTAAATAATGTATGATAATAAATATTGTATTTATCTTAAAATACAAAATTTAATAGATAACATGTCCACATCTTGTGAGTGGAATATGCCCCATTTCTGATTGCAACATCACATAGCAAGACACTAGTTTAGTTCATGCAAAGATCTTTGTGTTTATTTTCCTAAAGTATACAAAATTATGAGAAAATTATGGGTTCATTACATATTATTATTTCCATATATAAAGGGTAAATAGATTTGTGTTTTTATCTTCTTTTGTATTTTTTTTAATGAAATTAATCATTTGAAAACTCCAAAATTTATAAGATCTAAGAGAACTTTTATCTAGATTTTGTTTCAGATGATTTTTTTATTTAAGTACAATATTTAATGTATTGATTAACATATATTTGTTTAACAATTTATTTGTTTCAAATATATATATTCGATTCAAAATATGAAACTTTTTTACATGTATTTTTTGTTTCATAAACATATAAAAAGGGTTCACATTGTGAACCACGTCCATGTAAAACAAACACATTGTGAAACAAATATATGTTAATCACTACACTAAATATACATTGATTCTAAAAAATTTCATAATCTAAAGAGTTTAAAAAAAGGTTCACTTATTTTTCTAAAAAATAAACAGATCCTTCCATAATATTTAAATCCATAATCGGTATATTTAAAAGTTTATCTGAATCAATGAATTTTTTAATTTATTGGTCTTTAAATACATTTCAAGGGACGTGCTTATTAAAAATGATAATTGTTAAAAGATATTTAGTATTTGTTTACAATTATATGATTTTTAATCATCAAATTATTAGTTTGATAATAATTGTAGCAAAACTCATCATCAAAAATAATTTAAATATATTAAAATATTGATAACTGGTTTTAATGATTTAAAAAACGTATATTAAAACACCCTTAAAATAGTAATTTATAAGATAATTGGTTAATTAAATGTATTAAACTACAACTTTTATTCTATCCACATAAACTAAAGGGTGATTTAAAAAATAACAATTTATTATTTTAATATTACAGTATTAATGAAAAAGCCCGTGAGTTACTTAACTTAAGATCTTAATAAAATACGTTCAAATGTATAAACTATTGCATACGCACGAGTCGCTACCAACTATTATATCGGTTCTCTTTTGTTTTTCTTCTAATTTTTTCAATCATAAAGATGACAAACAACAAGAGAAACGTTTTAAAACATATTCGATTCGATTCGATTCGATTCAGGTAAATTATTATAAGCATCTACGGAGCAGATTCAGACATCGAATTAAGCCATTATGATTTGGGAATATCCTACTTGACCTTAATCGACATTTGGCTTCTACTATGTAGTGTTATTTACCCACCCAAATCAACCCTCTTTGCTTTTGGCCCTTTTTCATCTAACTTTTCCACCACCCACCACCCACCACCCACCACCCATCACTTCCCATAACAACTTTTAGTCTTTAGATATTTTCTTTATGCATGCTTCTATATTTCAATAAAGTAAACAACTTTAATTTCTTCCATTTCCCCCTAAATTTAATTAATAAAAGTTTTTTTTTTTATAAAGAAAACAGGGAAACCTTGTCCCGAGATGATTAACCGATCGAGAGATTGAAAATGTTTGTCGTCTATCCGTCAACATGTGTCCTTGATAAGGAAGTTTGTTGGAGAAACCGAAAGTTGATGTTCGGATTTGGTTAGAATTTTTAGATTGTGATAAACAAGCGCACAGTACGTTCGTTTATTTTTAAATATTGCAATGTCGTTTTACACGTTCTTGGAAACGCCAAAGCGTATTGATAGAGAGACGTAACGCACTTATGAAAGTCATTTTTATTAAGTAATCTTCTTTTGTATTTTTTAAGTTTAATTTTATTGGAGCATGTTGTTTCCCACTAGAAGCATGGTGTTTCACACCGGAGGCCGGACATTAAAAGATTATTAAGTTAATCGAAAATTTATTTAAGGTTTTTTTGGGTAATCATGGGTCAGATTATGCCTACTGAATAATCAGTCAGGCTGTACAAATGATCTAGAGTCGTTGGAGGTGAACCCTAATGGCTATAAGGGCTTTGATAACGCCTGAATTAATTCGAACTCATGTAAGATAAGATTTCCATTATATCCGGTGTGCTTTAACTAGTGCGCTACGACCCAAATTATTCATTTAAAATCACAATTTGAGATTGAGAAGAAATGGAAATGCAAGATAAGATTTTCACTAAGAGGTTGTTTGGTTCAGATTGAGAAATGAAATTGATGATGACAAGAAACGAAAACCGGAATGAATTTTCAATCCCCCAATTTGACCTGCAATGAAATATTTTGCTTTTGGAGAAATGGGCCCGTTATATTATATAAAACCATACACTTTCTTTTATTTTCAATCTCGTTAATTACTGATCAATATCTCATTAATTGACGACACTCATTGAAACTTATCATTAGCTCTTTCTACTAATTCATCGGGCAATTAATAGTTTCGGAGACTTAAATTCCTAACATTTAGGTTATTTTCAATTTATTGAGGAACTCTAATATTCTTTTTTTTATTAACTTGGATATCCAACCCGCTATGTGAGTCGACTAATCCCAAGACGACCACCTGCTTTACAGATAGCCCGGAGTCACCGCATTTGAACCTCCGTGGTCACAAGAAAATTTTTATTTCTTCTTGGATTTGAACATGAGATCTCCTGGTACTTTTGATCTTTAGATCCAAGCTCAAACCAATCAGACACCACCCTTGTGGTTTAACTCTAATATTCTTTGGTACAAAAATTACGAACAAATTTCAACAATCTAAACGAAACGTAAACTCTCAGCCGGTTCCAATTACCTTGACCTTCACCCTCATGACCATCATCATCTAAACAGTAAGTAATCAGTATATAGCTTTTTGACTGTGAAAAAAGCATAACTTTGATAAGATAAGATAACCAACAAATTGACCAACTTACCAAGTGGACATATGGGTTTCAGTCACTTTCATTCCAATCTTGAAACCCTCTTTTTGATATGAATCAAACCTATTTTCAATCAAGAAAAGAAATCATTCCATAACTAACCAACCCATTACTGATCAAAGCTTTTCAGCTTGTTCTTCATGAATTTGTGTCATAATTACACCACTACTGTACCTGCATCATCACTCATGCAATGCAAAGATACATCATATCATGAATCTTTGTTACCCCATTAATGGACAGACTTAAACAATTGGGTTTTCCACTATATGCTTCAATTCCAACTTTACTTCTAACTTTCTTTTATTCGTTATGTGCCGCTTAGGTGGAGGGCAAGAAAAGTCTCCATCCACGCAGTGGAAGTGGGTGCATGGGGGAGGTTGTATCAGAGATGAAATACCTTTAATTGTTTGATAACATATAGAATTGTGGCATTCTACAAACCCTATTTTGTTGTAGTATTTGTTATGGGCGTTGTGACTCGTTGATGGCATAAACGGTAATCCCTCAAATAACAAGACGAACCAATTCAAACGAGCCTAGTATTTCGCACCTGGATGTGGGGTCTAGGGAGGGTAAGATATACACAGACTTGACATTTATCTCATATAGTAGAGTGACTATTTGCGCCAAGAAGATTATCGGCTTGTTAAAAGGGTTTGAAAGAGAGAAAAACATATAAATGTTAAATTTGAAAAGCCGGAATATAAGTAAGAAATAGCAATACAAATAGTGGCAAATACATGAAAAACATGAAACCTAACTACTACCGGCTCACTAACCCTAATCCCTACCATCTACACAGATCTCCAGCTCTTAGCTTCCTCCCATCTAGATCTCCACCCCTAGTCTTGCGTCTCATCGAACTCTTAACACAAACTCATGCAACTTATCGCCATTGAAAACCATCAGTCGCCTTAAATCAAGAAACTCCCTGAAACCGTAAATTAAGCAACATAACCAACATCAAAACCAAGATCATATGATCATCAAAGAAACTCGTATGTTGCTCAATATATATTGGTATGTAGATGCATAGTAATAAAACCAAAAACAATAGAACATGATTATCTATACCAAATGTAAATATGATCCATATAACTAGAAACAATATCAATCTATACAATACCATTCACCACTTGTCTGATGACGACCATTTTCTACATTTATATTGGTTGCCCCCATTTAGATTCTACGTTCATGGAATGACACAGTGTCCATTAACGCTTGCTTTAAAGCTGCTCAATAGCACAAGCTAGGGTCCCTTAGACGTGAGGTACCCTACAGTACTAAACATTCCCCAACACAGTTCTAGTCATAACTTATCTCTACAATGAACCTGCCCAATATAGAAGATGGTGTACCGGAATCTTGGGCCCTAGATGCTCTACAAATCTTTAATGGAAGACAATCAAGAATCCTAGCTAGTTGGTATTTTTAAAGATCCACAATGGTTTTTGCATGCCTAACTCAGTGGACGACAAACTTGTAGTAATCCTTAATTCCTGCTATATATCAAGAAAAGTCCATTAGTAGATGTCTCCCTCAACTTTCACTTGAAGGTTCATGGTTCATATCCTTTTTGAATTATGATGAGGGATTATAAACAAAATCCCACCAAGTCAATCAAGGGTAAGTAGCTTTCAGATTAACTTATGCAATAATGCAGCTACGTTACGTTAGAAGGACTAACTAAGGATTCGAATCAAACGGATTTATATATGTGTTAGAAATAGAATCATTAGGGGTCACTTACTTTAGGACTTCTAAACATAATGGAAATTAACGACTGGTCCTGCTGAGGTCTATTAATCGTGAATTATTGATGTTAATGGCGCATTATCTGGATGCGCCTAATCATTACATCCGGGAAAGTGTAGAAGCAGCATCTTGACTAGTCGAACGAATCTAACACGTAAACTGTGTGTTGATGTGTCTGTGACTGAAGTATTGTTAGTTGTAGGAAAATCAAAGCTAATGGGTCAAGAATATTCCTACAGTTTGAAGATATACCGATCAGAAGGAAAAAAGGTATCGCCTTTCCTAGCCTTCATGATAATTGGGCAAGCAAGATAGGGAATCAATAATCTCTTTGTCCAAAAATCAATGATCAAGGATCAAATCAGTACATCAACACTGATCTTGATGTTGCTAGAAAACCAATAACCTAAATTGTGTGGTTGCTAACAAGAACACAGATGAGATCAAATACAGAATACCACATATGAAAGAAGAACTACCAGAAAAAACTAGAAAATTGACAATCAGTAATCCAATTGAAATTTGGTGTTAATACATGAGTTAGAAACTAGAAACAGTACCTTCATGAACAAATTTCTGATTGTGCTACCAAGTTAAGCTTGAATACATATATATTCTCAGGAAGTTGCATGCAATCACAAGCCGTGTTTTGATCGATCCAGCAATATAAATGATCAAATCTTTAATATGGAGTACACCTTCTTGATGAGTACAGGTATACTTATCTTTCTTGGTTTCATTTCATTCTTCTTTATCATGTCAAATCTTCCTTCACTTACTGGTTTAGGTTCGAATTGATCATTGTTGTAGTTCAAATCAAGTAATTGTTATCTAACGAGCGTCTTGTTGATCAATCATGTGACTGCATAAGCTTTATATAAATGAATGCTCGTGCCATCTCCCACAAATTCTAGGAATTTAAGTTGATTGACTTAAGAATCAAGATCATGGTAGATTAAAAGATTCATTGACTTGGGTCGAATCATTTGGTACAACAATAATGCAAATAATTGATGATCAATTCGTAATGATACTAATTAATTAGGTTTCCCGTTAAACTAAAATGCAACTTTATTATATTAATAAATTTGACTAAAATGCAACTTTATTATATTAATAAATTTTGACAAGAAAAGACGTTCGAATTTGTAGAGTTTGTGTACAAACGTCTTCTCTTGTCAATCGATGGTGTACACTTTATTGATTTAGGTTTGTTATGTATTCATGTTTTAGGCTACTAGTCTTAGGTTAAAAAAACAAAATAAAAACCCCTTAACTTCGGACAAGGGGTGCCTCCTTAAGGTAGTGTTTGGTACGCAGACTGGATTGGACAGGACGAAACGGGACAGGACGGGACATGACTAGTTGTCTGTCTCATGTTTGGTACGACTAGGACAGGACAGCACAAAACTGTTAAAATGATCATATTACCCTTAAATGTTGTTCAATGTTATTTTATATCATATAACGATTTTAAAATGACAACAAATCAACCAAAATATATTTTAATTACATAGTTTTTATAATCAAGTTTAATACATTAAATATAAATCCAAAAAAATGACAAGTTTTTATTGGATGAAGGAAGGTTTATTAATTAGGTTTTCTATTGGATTTCCAAGGGTAAGATAGTAAATTTGTATTTAGTCACATGTTGTTCTACCTTTTTTGGTGGAACAAAAATAATCAAGTTTTGTCTCATCAAATTTAAAAATAGTCCCATGTAATTTTTGTCCATGGCATGCCAAACATGACACTATTGTTTTTTGTCCCGTTCCATCTTATGTAGTCTACATACCAAACGCACCCTAAAAGGAGTCGTAGTGACTAGGCTCGGACGACTGTTTACCAAAAACACAAATCTCTGTAAAGTCATAAGACCATGTATAGAGGTTGACGCTTGTCCAGTGCCAGAAAGTCAAGTAAGTTTTTCTTTTCTAAAACTGATAGAAATCGTTGTTTTAGAAACTATTATATCATCTTACATGTACTTTTAGAATAAAAGAATTCACTCTCTAAACATTGTTGGTTTAAATATTATGTTTTAGATGACTATTCATTAGTGTCCTCATTTACGAGTCCTTATTTATTGGTTTTTCTTATATTATATATGCATCCACAAAAACAAAAATTCCTCTCTAAATAGTTGGGACTTTACTTTTATGTTTTATGCTTTTAAGAAAAGTTTTAAAAAATTCAATGGACTTTAGTGATTGGAATGATTAAGTATTTGGATAATGTTTTAGAACAAATAAGTTCTTGGATAATGTTTTGGAACAAATAAGTCCTTGAACATTCCAAAATATGTTAAATAACTTCTTCGACTTTCTAAAACATGTTAGATGCATCCTTATGACCTATACAACTGGTTAATAAGGTAAAATAATGGAAAAAGTCCCCAAAAAAAACCCTAATGAATATTAATATTTTTGAACGATTAAGTCTTTTTAATGCTCTAACTTAACACTACTAAAAATTAGATTTTCACCCTGAAAATTTCTGACGGATCCAAAAGAGTCATAAAAAGAAAACTTTGATTTTGATTATTTTTTATGGTGGATTATTTATTTATTATTTTAAAAAAATCCGTTACAAATCCGCCATAAAACACAACTATAAACTCTAGTTTTTCCGACAGCAAAATCCGTCGGAAAAACAACTTTCCAATGGATTTCCGACGGATTTAACCGTCGGAAAAAACCCTGCCGCTAAATGCAATTTTCGACAGAATTTCTGACGGATTTGTATTTTCGGACGAAAAAATCTTCTAGAAATCCGTCGAACAATTTTATAATATGTAATCCTTTTCCCGAGTTAATTAGAAGGAATATAAAATGAGATTAGAGTTACCGAGGAATTTCCGTTGGAAATCCGTTGGTAAATTTTTTCCATTTTCTTCCAAAACAGTAACCAGTTTTTATTTCAAGAATAAAAATAACATTTTTCTGACGGATTTCTGACAGAAATTTCGTCGGTAATTATATTTAAAAACTTTTTTTCCTAATTTAAAATATGAAAATGAACGAAAAATATTTACCGACGGATTTTCGGTCGGAAATTCGTCGAACAATCCGCCAGATTTTTTTTAATAAAACTTATATCTAATTTTTTACCGACGGATTTTCCGCCAGAAATCCGTCGGAAATTTAGTCTGGTACAGGAAAAAAACTAAAAAACCTCTTAATCTAAAATCCTCAAATATAAAGATCCTATAAATTAAATACAAATATACAATACACAAATATGTCATAAATATCTAATATAATTATCCGGACGAAATAATATACATATATAAATTCGATTGATGACGCTAGTTCATAAATACACTATATCAAATATATTGCGGTGGGGTCGGCGGAAACTGTTGAAATTGTGTAAACCTCTTCATCATATCCATCATGTCTGAATGCTCTTTCTTCCGAATCTCATATTCCCTGTTTCGGATCTCTTTTCAGCGAAATAGTTCATCAACCTCCTTTTGTAGGATCTCATCTCGAGTGCGCATTTCTTGAATTTGGGACTGTAAGTTGTTAATTAACTACAAATACAATAAAACGTTAAAATTTCTAATAAGAAGTATAAATAAAATAAATGAACATCAAAGGATAAAGAGGTACACATCTGACTATCTACATTAGACGATCCACTTGAGTTTGCTTGTGAGGATGTTTTGGTCAAAACCAAATTGGGATCTTCATTGTACCCGAACCCGAATAGACGGTCTTTCTTGGATCCCCCAACCGCCTCATTCCACAAGTCAGTATCAACTAGGGGATAGGCTGAGGGATCCTCACCGTACTTTTTGGTGAGATTGTTTGAATAGGTACCTTGTGGTTTAAAAAATACTACCAATCAATTTCGACAGCGTAACAACTGTAAATGGAACGTTTCCAATTAAAACAATCATAACGTTTGCTCAACAAATGGCAACCCAAACTATATATATATATATATATATATATATATATATATTAACATTCTAACTTAAACAATCCTAACGTTTGCCCAACAAATGACAACTCAAACTAGATAGAAATATATATCACACACACATACACTAACATTTTAACTTAAATAATCCTAACGTTTCTCCAACATACGACAACCCAATATAGAGTTTAAAGTTAAATATAGGTATTGTAAACTTACCGTAACCCGGCTACACCTCGAAGTCACGTACTCCCCTCGTGACCCTCAATCCGAAGATGACTAAAGAGTCGACCTCTTCTAATGTGTATGATCGAAGAGTTCCACAGCGAACGGTGGCACGCCATTTTTTGCTTTCGTCTACATAGTTGCAAGTAATAAAAACATGTGTTAATTGTATCATATTAAAAATCAAGCTACTAAAGTAATCGATTTTAAGGACCTACCAGGCGAGCACCATGCATGGCGAATGTGATCGATCCGCCGGTGTGTTTGGCTATATCATCTTCCACCATAGTCATTTGGTTATCATGCGCCATCTTGGAAACTACACCCTTCCAATGGGGTGTGTTCCAGCGATCAATCATCTCGCACCAGATACGAGGATCGAGCCACTTAGGGTGGAAGCCCTTCAACATATTCATATCCCTATTAGGGCCGTTTTCTACATAGCGCATCGATTGACTTCTGGTTTTTTCTCCTGCCCTTCTCCTAATAGAATTCATGTCATCATTGTAGTTTTTGGCACCCCGGGTCTCCCATATTTGCAGCATCTTGGCGTCCAGTGATGGATCCCAACAATAGTACCCCTATACATAAAAGATTAGTTGCTTGTTGACTTCAAAATAAAACTAGCAAAAATATAACAAGTTAAAAGAATACTACAAACCTGGAAACGCTCCCACATCCGTGTCTTCACCTCCTTAGGAATTTTCAACCACGTGCACCATGGCCCCTCAATTAAAAATTATATTCCGTCGGTAATTTTAAAAGAAAAAATGTTTTATTTTTATCTTTTTCCTATCAAATATATATTTATATATATATAAAGGTTAAGCATTTAATAAAAATTAAATTCCCTCGGAAATCCATCCAAATTTTTAAAAGAAAAAAATGTTTTATTTTTATTTCTTTCCTACCAAAATATATATATATATATATATATATCCGTGTCTTCACCTCCTTAGGACTCCCTTAATGAATTTTCGAGTGTGTCGGTCTTTTTCCGAGTCCGGCCAAATGTGAGGCCTTCTATTGTAATGTTGGTCAGCACACCAAGGAGTCCATTCAATCCATCACCCAGTTTTCGGAGGGTTCCCTCCATGTGCGTTATCTCGGTGTCCCTCTCATTACCACTCGTCTCTATCACAGAGACTGTAAGGGACTTGTTGACAAGGTCAACTCCAGGCTTAATGACTGGAAGAATAAGTCTCTCTCGTTTGCCGGTAGACTGCAGCTCATTCTCTCGGTCCTGTCCTCGATGCAGATCTATTGAGCCTCTATTTTTGTGCTTCCGATTTCCATCTCTAAAGAAATTGAGAAGCTCATGCGGGGCTTCCTGTGGTGCCACGGTGAGCTTAAAAGGGGGAAAGCGAAGGTGTCCTGGAAAACTGTCTGCCTCCCCAAATCTCAAGGCGGGCTGGGCGTCAAGAGCCTTGCCAGCTGGAATCTTGCCCTTATGGCCTCCCACACATGGCGAATCCTTACCAATAGGGATTCGCTTTGGGTTAAATGGATCCATTCCTACAGGCTGAAAGATCGTAACTTCTGGAATGCCCCGATACGCAGTGATGTGGGTTGGGGCTGGAGGAAGATCCTTGGTATGAGGGAAAAGATAAGAGACTTCATTGTCTCCCAGATTGGTGATGGCGCGTCCACGTCTGCCTGGTATGATAACTGGCATCCGGCTGGCCCCCTCTACCGGCATTTCTCCTCCCGTAGTATTCTCAATTCTAATCTCTCTCTCTGTGCTTCTGTCAGGGATATTGTTTTCCAGGGCAATTGGGCGTCTCCTCTCCTAAGGGACAGTTCAAACCCTTCTATCCGTGTCCCTCCCCTCCCCGACCACCCCTGATAAGCTCCTCTGGAGAGCTCGGGATGGCCGTCTCACTCCTTTCTCTGTTCGTGAGGTGTGGCTCTCCCTCCGTCCAAATGAGCCTGATGTCCCCTGGCATCATATTGTCTGGTTCTCCCAAAGCATCCGTAGGCATGCTTTCATTCTGTGGGTTGCCCTCAAGCAGCGTCTCAAGACGCAGGATAAACTTCGGTTCTGGGAGGCCCATGCCGACCTGTCCTGTGCTTTCTGTCAGAACGGGCCTGATTCGCATTCGCATCTTTTCTTTGAGTGCCCGTTCCCTAATCTGGTCTGGAATGGTTTAAAAGCCAA
>NC_037533.1:14228724-14229456 GCF_001531365.2 Cynara cardunculus var. scolymus
ATTGGTTTGTTCCAGCAGGTCACAAAAGGAAAGACCATATGGTCTATCATTCGTCGCTTAGTGCTTGTTGGAACCGTCTACCACCTGTGACAAGAAAGAAATAATTGTATCTTCAAAAGCAAGAGAAGATCGCATATTATGGTTGGTAAGACAATTACTGATGATGTCCGGTCCAGGCTTCTTAGCTTGACCCTTAAGCCCTCCCCTAACGTTGTCCGGGCCCGGCTTGCTTGGAACCTCCCGTAGTCGTCTAGGGCGTGCCTGTTTTAGGCCCCTTTTCCTGCCCTTATTGTGTTCCCCGTTGTTTCCCGGCCTTGGTTTGGCTGGGTCCTTCCCTTGTGGTTGGTTTCTTTCTCTCTCTCTCCTCTTCTCTCTTTCTTCCTTCCTCTCTTTCCCTCTTTCTGTTTCTTTTTCCCTTTCTCTTCTTCTTCTCTCTCTTTCTTCTTCTTCCTTTCTTCCTTCTCTTGTGCTTCCTTCTTCTCCCTCGGGGTGCCTTGGTTCTTCTGGTGGATGTGGTTCGCCCCCACCCAAGTGCGTATTTGTTGTTTTGTGTTTAGTGTTTTTTGCCTTGATCTGGAGGGGTCTCCCCCCCCTCCCTATCAAAAAAAAAATTCTGACGGATTTCCGACGGAATATAAATTTTTTAATTAAAAATTATATTCCGTCGGAAATCCGTCGGTACTTTTAAAAGAAAAAATCTTTTTTTTAACCAAATATATATATATATATATA
>NC_037533.1:14230656-14238813 GCF_001531365.2 Cynara cardunculus var. scolymus
CCAAAAAAAAAAAAATATATATATATATATATATATATATATATATATATATATAAAGGTTAAAAATTTCTGACGGATTTTCGACGGAATTTAATTTTTAATATAAAAAATTAAATTCCATCGAAAATCTGTAAAAAATTTTATTGATTAACGCTAATTAATTTATATAAATAAATTAGAAAAATCTTGCTATGGTTTTGAATAAGTAAAAAATCCGTCACAAATCCGTTGAAAAACCGTTTTAAATAATTTTAATTTTTTCCAAAAATTCAGTGGAGGGATGTGGATAAAAGTAAACTTTTTTAGGATCCGTTCGAATTTCGTCGGGAGTATTTCCAACGGAAATTCCGCCAGAAAATTCTGTCGGTGATACCCTTTTTTTTAGTAGTGAAATAGTCTATTTATAAAAAATTTAACCTTAATTAATTAAAATTCATGGTGGATTTTAATTAAGTGTTTTCTTAATTAAAATCCGTCACAAATCTTAATTAACTAAGAAAACGTTTTTCAATTTTTTAAAAAAATCTGGTTGATATAATTTGTGTCGGATTATCCGTAGACGGTGTAAGTTGTCGGAAAACTAAAAAAAATCTTATTTAATTTATTTAAATCAAATTAAGTATATATATTTTGATTTTTGATTTTTCGATGACTTTTCAACATGTTACATTATCCACCGGTAATCTTCCACAAATTGAATATTAAATATATTAATTTGGTGAATTTTCCGACAGAAGTTGTGATCCTACAGAAAATTCACCAAATTGATTTTTTTTATGTTTTCTAAATTTTGTGACGGATTTATCTTTAAAAAGAAAATTAAATCAATTTTTCGATGGATTAGTGGCAAATTTATTTTTTTTAATTTTTTTGGCATTTTTTGTTTTTTATCCGTAAGTATTTTTCTCATTTTGTTCACATATCTTGTATCTATATATGTCTAATATAGTTACATACATAGCACATACGTATATGAGTCATTAAGGGTGTTTATCAGTTGAAATATGGTGGATTTAGGTAGACTCGATCCGATCCAATATCCATTAATGTTGGATTTTGTCATCCGATCAGATTAAAATTGGACATCTGATCCAATCCAAATCTAAGGGATAATTGAATCAGATCGGTTCCATCCATTAGATGTTACTATTGGTTATCCATTGGATCGGATTGGATTCCTCCAACTTTTTGATCCAATAGACGACCAATAAATCCACCATTTCAACCAATTATTCATATTTTTTTAAGTTATTAAAAAGTCATATATATATAAATACCAACTAAAAAACAATATCGTAAAATGTTAATAATTATATATGGTTATTAACTGGATATTCGTTGGATGATAATTGGATGGGAAATTAGATGATCATTGGATTTGATTGGTTCGGTTTTATTGGATGTTGGACCGTCATCAATAACCAACCGAACCGAGTTGAATGTTGAAATTTTGGATCTGATCCGATTTGATTAAAACTGAATATCCGATTATGGCCGGTCTATTCTAATTGGATCGGTCAGTTTAAATTTGATTAGATGACTTTCTACACACCCCTATCAGTTACATACATATATGTGTATATATATATATATATACATACACACACACAAATATGTATGTCTCAATTGGTGTAAATGGGCTTTAATAACTTATATAATGGGTCTTATTATGCTTTAACATTTCTTCTGAGCTATAGTGGGTCTTATTAATATTATCAACCCAATACACACCACATACATATATGCAGTACATATCTGTGTACAAAAACATAATAAATCGATATTGGTGTTATTAGGCCTTAATAAGTCATAAAAGATATTATCGGGCTATAATGGTTCTTAATATAAGCTTTAGTGGTTCTTAATAGGTTATAGTGGGTCTTAGTGATCTTATCGCGTCCAATACACACCACATGTTGATACACTCAAATGAGAGTAGTAATATGAACACAATGGTTCATGATTCATAAAAGCCGGTTATATGACCATATGAAAATGGGTCGTGTATGGAATTTCATTTGAACATGTGAATTAGGTACGTATTAATAATTAAAGAAAAAGCTATCAGCACAATATGAACTACAAAAAACACAACACATCATGATGAACATAATTTCGATTAAACGAGTACAATAAAATATTAATCCATTACCAAAACATTCGCTTTGGTTATTTTCTTCACTTCCCGAACTCGAACTGCGATTGTCACCATAAACCATTTTAATCTTCTCAACGTTGTTGAGTTCTTTTCCAATGCGTTTATCCATAATAGCTTGAACGATACCGAAGATTTTACTACCGTGTTTCCTCCACGAATCACAAACTCATAAAATAATAAAAATGGAAGATCAATATTAATATATATATATATATATATATATATCAATATTAAAAATGCACATTTTTAGGGATTTTATGATTTTATAACTTTCAATTAATGATATGAAAGTTACATAAAAAATGAAATTACTCAACTACATTAAATTGTAAGCTAGATAAAAACCTAATAGAAACATAGATTATGATTGGTTAACATTTGATCTTACCCCTCTCTCTCTCTCTCTCTATATATATATATATATATATATATATGTATGCATATGTAACCCATGCAAGAATCGTAGTCATGCAAAGGCATGCATGAAGATGGATGTTGATTTATATATATAAATGTTGGTGCATATAATATATACACAGAGAAATTAAATCAAACGAAGACACCGATTCGTGGATCGTTTAAGTAAAAGGGTGTCAAGAGAAGCACTTGATCATTTCTGATTATTTTTTATAGTGGTATCGTATGTCATATTAAAATTAAAATTATGGTCCTGGATTTGTAGGAGAGACGCCAGTCATTTCAAAGATCGGTTTGGACTACGACTTGTATTGTGAGTTACACGTGATTTATTTTTAAAATGGTTGCATGTTTTATTTATAATTATCCAAAAGCTTGATTGAAGTTTCTCGAGATTTTTGATATGTTATATATGCGTAAAACGTTCGATATTTTTATAATATGTGTTTTAAATATTTGTGTGTCAATGGGGATGTACTACAGTATGATTTTATAAAGACGGACATGCTTTGTGAGATTGTCTAAGCCATAAGTGCGCACATGCGGTGTGAGTTTGTCAGGTAATGCTGTGTGAGGTAGACATCTCTCATGATGTCGTTGCTTTCTAATGTAGTCACCCACTATAATATCGTTATTTTGTAAAAAGTATTATTCTCATCAAGGCAAGCTTAATTTATAAAGTTTCGTGAAAATTGTTTATTGTAAAAGTTATTGTTCGTGCATAAACACCATGGATTCACTGGGCCCTAGGCTCATCCAAACTCTTTTAAAACCTTTTCACCCAGGCGACTTAGACCGAAAAGAAATGTGGGATAAAGAGAGATATAAATATTGACATCAGAGAATGATATGTAGAGATCAAGGCATTGTCATAAAAAAAAACAAAGTTATGTTCTTCAAGATTGTAATGTTACATTGTGAAATAAATTGTAAGATTAGAAATTTTATTTTTGCTGCAATATAAGTGTTTGATCATGGGATATTATTTTTGAGATGTTGAAGTATTTAAATTTTTTTAATGGTACAATACAAGTCACTAAAACACCATTACATGAAGACTTCAAGTTGTTATGGGCTCAACTTTGGGGCAGGGCTTCATCCTGGACTTGTTTTTAGGAAACGTGAGTTTTAGACAGAGGAGAAATCAAATTTAGTATGTAATTAATATTTTTATGGAAAAAAATATGACGTTCGTTAAAATCTCGAGTCAAAAACGGAAAAAATAGCCAATCATACTGAAAATCGTCACAAAAACCGTCACTATATGTTACGAGTTTATTTGAAGATCAAAATCAAGGCAAAAGATGAAGTATTTTTACACGAATTTTATTATGTAATTAGAGAATTTTCATGAAAAATATAATATTTTGAATCAATTTACAAAAGAAATATAAAACTTTTACAATTCAATTTTTTAAAACAATCTAATGAAAAAGACAAAAATCCGTTTTTCTGTGAAAAAAGAAGCTTTTTTGAGAAGTTTTTTTTTGGATTCGTCCGAACGTCCAAGGAGAAATATGGACGTTTGCGTCAAATTTTTGCAAACCGTTCTCTACACAGTTGATGGTCAAAAAAATCAGAGTTCGTAAAACAACAAAATCGAAACGTTCACGTGAGATATCTAAAACTTCTACAATATTTCAGAAATTTTCAAATTTTTGAAATACGTAAAAAAATACTTGTCGTGTCATGTATGAGTATCCCACACACAATTGGTTTGAAACTCATCCAATATAACACAAACTCTCTATAACACTTTGCTTTTTGAAACTCATTCAAAAGAGAGATTTGTTGAGATCACAAAGAGCCTGTTTTGATCAACACTTTGAAAGTGTTTTATGTGTCTAAGTAATCCATTACCTTTCTTAGGTAAACAAAAACAAACAACATTCTTGTAAATTCAAAATATATACGGTTTCATTCTACCACCAAAATTCAATTATAGTAGATTGTGTTTTATTGAGATGGCTGGAGAAAAGTTGACTGTGCATGGCTGATCAAACTAACTCCGAAAATCAATGTTTAGTTCGTCTTCTAATTCTTTATATTTACGTAATTTATGTTCTCATTTAGATTTTGTATTTAAGATGATTTACGTGAAACTTTGATTTGTGACCAAAGAACCCGCTCCCCTACCTCCTCTTCCAAAGGTTGTTATTGCCTTCATACAGTCATTCTTACAACAATTTAGAAAGAACATCCTATAAAAAATAACGACTTTTGATTCTAGACAAAAGATACCCAGGTACAACGTGTGTATATATTTTAACCATCCAAAACTAATCTCACCAAATTTGATTTTGTATATCCTTTTCACAAGAACAAAGTTTGTTTAGAAGAAAAAATCAAATTCGATTGTCTCTGACGTCGATAAAAAAATACAGTAATTCCAATGAAAAAGAAAAAAAAGGTGCAAATAAAACATTTAAAACTTATAGTCATGCTTGCTATATGTATGCCCCATTCAAGATGTAACACGCGGAATCTCTTGTACCTATATTTGTGTTGTTATTTCGGAGTTTGAGTCGATTATGTTCAATTTTTGGTGTTAATTAACTCTCGATTATGTTCCATTACTTTTATGGCTAAGTTATACTCATTTCGGGGGCTTATTGGATGAATTTTAGCGACCAGGCGACCTTCCTCGCGATGTAAGTCGCACGAGAAGCCGCGTAACCCACTATATGGTTGGGGTCTGGAGGTCGGGCGACCTGTACTGCGACCTAATCGCGCCAGGTCGCGTGAGAGTTTGTTCAGCATTTTAAAGCCCGATTTTTCCAGTTTTCATCTCAATAACTCCACGTACCATCTCAAACTCGAATTCCCTTCTTCCCTCCTCATTAACTCCGACCGTTGGAGCATTTATTTCACTTTCCCGACCATTTAAAAAAGTTTAAACATCATCTAAGCTAGGGATTGAAAGTTATTCTTCAAGATTCAAGTGCATCCATCTTCTTCAAGTATTCTTGATTTTCTAGGTTTTTACCAAAACCTAGTATAGTGAGTTCATTCTTTTACTTTTATAAAACAATATACATGTTAAAATAATGTATTTTATTTCCCCCAAGTTCCGATTAAAAATGTTTGGCATTTGGTTGATTTTGGACCATCTAGGTCAAAGTTGGGTATTTTGGGGAAACCGTAAATCTTGGCAATTGAGTATATAGAATCTTTAAAACAATTGGGAAATGATTATTTCGAGATTCTTATGCACCTGTTTATAAACTATTCTTTTAGTCTGATATTCCCTTAGATTGGTGCATCAAATATAAGAGTTAATGAAAACAAGATGGTATTTAAATGGTTGTCTCACTAAATCCTTACACCAAAGAACAAAACTCAATGGAAAAAATAAAACCTTGGGTGAAGGAAAGAACACAACATACCAATATAACATATAGTAGACTCCCCCTTTTGTCTAATACTCCCTTTGATATGTACGTTAATCAAGGGAGTTTGGAAAGTCTCAACATTCTAATGTTTTCTACATGTTTCTCAAATATGGCCTTAGGCAGTGATTTGGTAAAAAAAAAATCAGCCACATTCTCCTCAGACCTTACTTATTCACTTGAATCTTAAGGAGAGTTTGTTATTGTTGATTATAGAAAAACTTTGGCGAAATATGTTTTGTGTTATCACCTTCGATGTATCCTACTTTTATTTGTTCGATACAAGCTGCATTATCTTCATTTATGCATGTAGTATTTTGAGTGGTTGAACTTAAACCACTAACCCCTCTTATATGTGTAATGACAGACCTTAGTCATATACACTTTTGAACTGCCTCATATAGAGCAATAATCTCTGAATGATTCGAGGAGGTAGCTACAAGGGTTTACTTGGTGGATTTCCAAGAAATCGTTGTATTCCCAATTGTAAAAACATATCTTGTTTGGGAACGACCTTTGTGTGAGTCAGACCGTCGGAAAGATACCCAGCATCAAAAAAGCCTACTAATATATCATTTGGGGTTTCATTGTTGGGGATAATGTTTTCTTTGTTAATACCTTTAATATGTATTGTAACCCCATTTTTCTCTTTGTAGGGAAAGATTAGCCTAGGTCGATGATTCCTTTTATGCATCAAAATATATTCTTGATGACATTTATTATGTTACTTTTGATTTAAAATAACAACGATTTTTTTTCTCAATAAAAATAACGAATATTGAATTGTTTCTGTTTCGTTACACTATTCGAGTTTTATAACTTGGAAATTTAATCATCTATTGAAATTAACTGACTTAATTTAATTATGCTTTATCAATTAAGATAAAAATCTAAAATACTTTCATCAAATTTTAAATGATCAAAGTTAAGATAATCTATAGCATGAATCCCTCCCGATTTACAAACAACGCAATCATATTCTTTCATCCATTATTTCCTAAACTGTAGAAACAATGTTGTGTTGGAGATCCAGTCAGAGCTTCTCCTTTCAAGCACTATGATGCAACTGTCGGAATTTCTTGAAGAAAATGCTTCTTATTAGTTATTTTAACTATTTAAAACATTTGTAATCAAGTTTTAAAGCTTGAAGCTTTAGCTTTTGAATGGACCATTCAAGGACATCAAAGTAGTATTAAAGCAAGAGCCAAGAAAACCTACCGTGAAGGTCGTAAATTATGCACATCTAGGTTAACATAACCATGCGTGGCAAGCTTACCATGGTTTCAGCAATAAATCAACGTAACGTGTTTATGTACAGAAAGTAGAACAGGGGTTAGTGTCTAAACATAGTATGAACGTATAGGAGATGCGATGATGAACATTAAGTTTACTATGATAAAATGCAATTAAAGTATTGCATTTATCTATGTAATAGGATTCAATAATAAGAGATCTTTAGAGAAAATGACCAATGTTGTTTTAGTTGGTGAATTCATACGAATAGTTGAAGAGGTTAGGTGTACTTAAAGCTATGTAGGTTCATGTATCGTTTTCAAAATTGAAATGCATACTAGTGTAATTGAGGTGCCTTTTTCTTGTACGTATCGAGAAAATAACTGGATTAGTTATATGATTATTAGTAAACATATTAAGGAGGAATATAAGTTCCTTAGGACTTCTAAAATACGCCTTAACATTTACTAAATATCTATACTATATTATAAAACATTTGACAATAATTCTTAAAACCATTTTTTAATGCACGAAGTACTGTTTGTTAATGCATATTACTTAAAATTCAAGATTAATAGTAAATTGAGCTCTATGATTCGTGTAACTAACTGCAGATAAACGTAATCAAACACAGGATAAATATCTCATTTTAAATATAAAAAATGTTAAATATAATTATAATAATCATTGAGTTATAACATAATACTTAATGATTATTTTTATAAAAAATTATATTATTAAATTACTTATTTACGTTAAATTAAATTATAATAAAAAGTTTGAATTAAAGAAATTACAAAAAAATAGAACTTTTAAATAGTTAATTTAATACTAATATTGATATATATATATATATATATATATATCTATACTATATTATAATGCATTTGGCTAAAACTCTTAAAAACTCTTAAACTCTTAAAACTCTTAAACCCGTTCATCCCTATCCGATTTCATCCC
>NC_037533.1:14241168-14250090 GCF_001531365.2 Cynara cardunculus var. scolymus
TATATATATATATATATATATATATATTTTCAAATTTTTAGATATTTTCAAATTTATATCTTATTAAAAAAAATAAAACATTATCGTTTTCTCAAAACCACATAAAACCGTATTATATCAACATAAATAAAGAATAAAATGAAATATTGAAATCAATATGTACCTCGATGTATTGTACGAGTAACTTTTTATTTAAAAAAACAAGAAAATAACAAGAGTTTAAAAAATTAAAATTAAACTAAGAAAATTAAGAGATTGTAGAGTCTCTTTTTTGGCTCTCTTTTTTTAATTTTGAAGACTTCGAGAAGGATTTAAAATCCTATCCCTTTTTTTGTTTTATTAAAAATCTTTAATTTGGAACCTTAACTTTCTAAAATTTCATTTTTCATCCAACAACTTTCTAAAAAATTTATTTTATAATCTCTCAATTTTAAAGGAGGTTCTGCATTATTTCATTGTTTTAAAGTTAAGGGGTCTATTTAGAATTTATACAAAGTTTGATGACCAAAAAGAGGGGAGTGAAGTGTAAATCACCCAATTCTTAAGGACCATCTTGATATTAAGTATTGTTGCTTCCGACTTTATACCATTATATCGGGAAGATATTGTATTTTAATGACACGTGTCATGATCTGAATGGCTTATCTCCCCCTGTGATGATCTTGGAAACCACTATAACTGGAGGAGTAGAAACCCCACAACAAAATATCTCTCCCCACCATGGCCCGATTCTCCCTCCTCTTTATCTTCTCCCTCTTCCTCCTCATCTCCGCCTCCGTCGCCGTCGCTGTCGATGACTCCGCTTCCGATCCCTTGATCCGGCAAGTCGTTTCGGAGGAGGAGACCAACGCCGATCATCTATTGAACGCTGAACACCACTTTACTCTCTTCAAGAGCAAGTTCGGAAGGAAGTATGCGACTCCAGAGGAGCACGAGTACCGTTTCTCCGTCTTCAAGTCTAACCTACGCCGTGCTAAACGCCACCAGTTGCTGGATCCCACTGCTGAGCACGGCGTTACCAAGTTCTCCGATTTGACCCCATCGGAGTTCCGTAAGACCTACCTTGGCTTGAAGAATCCTCTCACATATCCAGCCGATGCTAACAAGGCTCCTATTCTGCCGACGAAAGATCTTCCTGAAAACTTTGACTGGCGCGATCATGGCGCTGTTTCTGGCGTTAAAGATCAGGTTTGTCTTATTTAGTCTCTTTGAAATCGTTACAGAACCTTCAGGAAAATATATTATTTTGATGCAGGGGTTGACTTTTTTTGTTTTTAGATCGGTGTGATAGGGATTCAAATTCGAAGTTCGATGATAAACATTAATCTTGCAATATATTGTTTTCCAATTATTTGTAGGCTAATTAGTTTGTAAATATTGATCAAATAGTCTTGGTTGATCACAATTTCATATGAAAATATTGTAAAATTGCAACACCTTCTCTAGATAAGAGTATTCACATCAAAAATCAGAAGACAAATTACATTTAAAATCTTTGAATTTGTTCATGGAAACGATTGGAATACCCTGGTTTATATAAAGAATCAATTACATCCCCTTTTAACCTTATTTACATCGTGTTATGATATTCTGATCATTTAATTTGTGGGATTTTGTTAAAGGGTTCATGTGGATCGTGTTGGTCATTTAGTGCAACCGGAGCTTTGGAAGGATCTCACTTCCTTCAAACAGGGGAGTTGGTCAGCCTCAGTGAACAACAGCTTGTGGATTGTGATCATGAGGTTCGTAACATCTCCTTGACTTCTGTGCTTGGATTTATCGTATCATTATCTTGTTTGATTACTTATTTCTTGATTATATCTTGTTCTATTTATGACAAGCAAATAAACAAAATTTTAGTAAAAAGATAGAACTTCTGCTCTGCTAATCCCCTAGGAATAGCAGCAATATACACCATAGGCAACAAAATAGAGCCATTTGTAAAAGATCAGAAGTAGAAAATTAAGTAATCTTGGCTTGATATTTTGCAAACAATAGAACTGTTCCAAATAATAGAGACACTGTGCTTTTTGCAGTGTGATCCAGCTGAAAAGAATTCATGTGATGCCGGTTGCAATGGTGGGCTGATGAACAATGCATTCGAGTACATTCTCAATGCTGGTGGAATTCAGAAGGAAGCAGATTACCCCTATACCGGAAAAGATGGTACTTGTCACTTTGACAAAACCAAAATCGCTGCATCTGTCTCCAATTTTAGTGTTGTTGGCACAGATGAAGACCAAATCGCTGCCAACCTGGTCAAGAATGGCCCTCTTGCAAGTAAATACCTTACCTAATCATTATCGTATAACATCTTTCATTAAGAGTGTTGCTATTTGAACCCCTTTGAGTCAAATTTGATCTTTGGAAACATAAATGGACTTCTTTATGTTGATCCATGTGGGTGGATATTACTGGCTGGGGTTCTAATAGCATATCGAGAGTGGGTTCATTTAGAATAATCACCAGGGCAGATCCAAATGACAGGAACCAATTATTCAATGAATTTTGTGATGGATATCTTTTATGAAAATATAGGAATATTCATGATGAAGTTGTATGATATTCAGATTTATTCATCATGAATAATAGATGAAACAGTTGGTTTTCAAAAGAACATATGGTCTAACCAAAATTCTTATCCAATGTGCAGTTGCAATCAATGCTGCTTGGATGCAAACATATGTTGGTAAAGTTTCGTGCCCGTATATTTGTTCAAAAAAGCGGTTGGATCATGGCGTTCTTCTGGTCGGGTACGGTGCAGCTGATTATTCACCTAGCAGATTCAAGGACAAGGCATACTGGATCATCAAGAACTCTTGGGGAGCAAACTGGGGTGAGGATGGATACTACAAGATTTGCAGCGGTTACAATTCATGTGGGATGGATACCATGGTTTCCGCGGTGGTTTCCACGAATACTTGAAAATTATAATACCCCCCAAATGTGTAAATATGTACTGCAACAATGTGTATTCTTGAAGCTTACAGCTCTATACACATATTGGCTTCATTATGAACGTTTTTAATGTTTCGTGATGGTTTTATGTAATCTGGGTTTTCGGTTTTAGTATGTCTCAAGTGCAAAGTGGTGTTTTAATTTGGAGTTTGGTAAGAAAGTTCATGTATAGACGCATGGTTATTTACAAATCAGTTTTTATGAGTTGTTTTACATATGAAACAACATTTATGAACATTGAGTGCTTCGATTTAGAAAGGTTTAGAACTGAATTTTTTATGTGAAAAAAAAAACTGTACCAGACATTTCACATATGAAACAACACTTGTAAATATTAAAATTTCAAACATGATGAAAACTGGCTTCTAAGTTCCTAAAAGGAAATGTAAAAAAACTAGAGTAGTTCCAAACCTTTACTCAACATACACCAATGTTGGTTGCGGAAATTTGTTTTTTTCTTTTTCCGTGTAAACCACATATTTCACAAACGGTTCAAGTCATGAACGCAATCTCAGTAGATTAAATCCTTGTGTAAACGTATATGGGGTATTCATATGTGCTACAAGCAACAATGCTTTAGAACAATGAACCAAACCTACTAGGATTCATAGCAAGTAACAATGCTAAATTGTCGTTGGGTCAATGGCTCAGTGATACCCAGTTAATTGTAGAACTCAACCTGATTGAAGTTCGAGGCTTTAAACCTTATAAAAAATTAGAAGTACGTTTGAATTAAAGATATCATTGTTGTGTGGGTCTAAGAATTGAGAGCCACAAATATATAAGAGGAACGAGAGACATTATAGCATATCATAACACACTCGGGATAGACTTATGAGGGAGATTCTTACCAAACAGAGAGGAGAATCGTTTACTTCAATTATACATGTCAATCATATCTCAAGAACTTGTAGATTCATAGTTAATCTTGTAAACAAAGCAGATATAGAGGTCGTTCACCAGTTTTATTAACATATTATCATATTTAACGTTAGAACCCCAATGACCTAAAGTCAAGGGTTCAAGTTTTACAAAAAACGAGATACGCAAATGGTGTTTGACAGTTAACACACATACATATCCGCTTTAGTATACTTATCTTGAACCAAAATATCTAATGTAATTTTGTTTTCACTCTGTAACAACTCACAAGTGCAATGCTTTTCAAAAAAAACTTCTTTCAAAATTTGTGCTTGTAATTTTAGATGAACTCAATGGAATATAACTCAGAACCCTACATGATATAAAATTATACAAGATCATAAAAAAACCGATGCTTATACAAACTAAACAAGACTCGAGCTTCAAGTGGAACCAAGCTGAATCTAAATCAACATATTTTTTCCCATATCCAGTAAAAAAAACGTAATGTTTATTAAATGCTTATCGAGTATCACTTACGAAAATCTCACCTGATAAACGAGGGAAAGACTCTTACCCGGTAAACACTTACTGGTCAAAAGATATTTACCAGCAATTCATTTTGACCGAGAATGTTACCCAATAAAATAAGTAAGGATGACGACTATTACTGATAAACACTTATTCGGTAAGCACTTAGGGGCTGTTTAACAAATTTTTTATTAAGTCATGTATGGATAAATTTGTCTGTCTGGATAAATGGGTGTTGTTATTTATCTTTTTTTTTCTGAACCAACAGTCTAAATAACATAAATGACCGATTTACCCCCCAATATATAAATTATTTGAATATCAAAATAAAAAGTCATAAAGAGGCTGATGATAGGGTGTCTTATTTGGGAAGGAGGCAGTGTTCTAAATAAGGGGTAGTAGAGATGTCATTTTTGTGGCCGAACGGGGACAACACACCATTTCTATTTGTACGATTAAGTCATGTTTTGTGTGAATAAGCTGTAAGTAAACAACTCAAATGAACTGTGTGAATAAGCCAGATAGACTAATAAACCTAATTAAGCCATACATCCCTTAGTAAATAGCTGTAAGATAGGGCTCAATTACACCAATTTTTTAAAATATTATATTGGCCCAGTGACATTAAAAAAACAAACGAAATATAATAGGCCTGCAAATAAACCTATGTTTAAAGGCCCAGAAATATGAGCCCGTTTGGAAAAGCCTCATGGGCTGGACCAACTAATACAGGTCTCATGCTTTTTATATCTCGACTCTTGTATATATTATAATTATAAATGCAAATAACATAAATAAAACGATATGATTTTAAAAAATATTTGGCAAAAAAATGGTTACGGGTAATTCTAACCGTCCTCACACGGAACCCATCCTCCAAGAATACCAATATTAAGCAGCATTTTTGTCTCACTCAGTGGCTGAGACTACCGAGGGATCCGGGATCAAACTCGGGCAGACCCGCTCCTAATATTTTATAGGCCCTGGGAGAGATCTAAAAACGGGTCCTTGATAATTACAATTTTTTTCAATATTTTGTATCTATCATAAAAAATAAGTGAATTCAAGAATTACTAATTCATATAAAACCATTTTTCCTAGTATTACTGGACGCAAAATCAATCAATAATTATTTCTAAACTAATATTATCTACTATATCATTTTCACATAGCATTGCCAATTTGTTCCACCGTAAAAACATTCTATGATATACCTTTAATATATAGATTGACATCATTTAAGATCACAATTTTAACTATTTGGAGTAACACTTCTATGTAAATCAGTATAAATTAGTTGGGTTTCCATGTCACGTCATGTTAATGCTTTATATAGCAACACGCTTACAAAAATAGAACTCATATGAATGCAATAGTTAAAAGAGTTGGTGAGATGAATGATGGAGAATATATTAAGGTTTTTAGACAAGTACTTTTAAACTTTTAGTGCTAGATAAAAAAACTTAGAGAAACATTAAGTTATACTATAAATTGAACGAGCAATTAACTTATTAAATATTTTCTTCTCCAATGTAATATATTTGTGGGCCCTTAGAGCATCCACAATGGTGGAACCTTTAAGAACATCGTTTGCCGTATTTTTCTATCGCCACATCATTGTCACCTCAACAAAGTAGGAATCTCAATAGAAATCTACAATAGAATTTCTTATAAAAACCTTACTTTCTATTTTTTTTTTGTAAAATGTAATTTTATTTATAGATTATTATATAATATATAAATTTAATATATTTATATATATTATAAAATTTTAAAGAGTACAAATATAATTTATTATTTTTCACTTTTTTATATTAATATTAATTTGTTAATTTATATATATTTTTAACATATTTGAAAACTAATTATTTAAAACTACTACTACGTACTAAAAATTGGTGCCCTTATTTCTTGTGGGCCCCAGCTGTGCACTCGACCCGCCCTCCCTCAAGGACGACTTTGAATCCGGGACTTGTCTTGTATTTCGACAAAGTCATCTTGCCCTGTTACCACCTAAGATATAAGCCAAACGCATTTTTAATGTAAATATTTATCGATATTTTTTGCTACTCCCACTTTTAGCTATTTTTGTTTACTAAATTAAGAGTAAATACATATTTGGTCCTTGTGATTTGGTGGTTTTTACTAAAATGGTCTATAAACTTCATCTATTGCATATTAGGACTTGTTGAATGTCGTTTTATAACAAATTGGTCGCATGCTCTAACGACCATCTAGTTCCCCCATTAACCTTGAGGGCATTATGCATCCGAATTGTGAAGTATTATATATATATATATATATATATATATATATATATTTATATATATATTTATATATATATGCAAGGGATTTTGGGATAACATATTCTTCTTTTGTATCCGAATACTTGTTATGTATTCAAGTGTTGTATAAAGATGTTTTGGAAAAATTACTTTGTAATGTAGCTTTTGTAATTAGTGGGACTAGTTGTGTAAATTATATTTCATGATATATGGAAATATATGTTTATATGCAAATGTGATCTTGGGGTGTTACAAGTTTGGTATCAGAGCCCGAGTTTAAGGAATTTAGTTATCCAACATGATGTCTAGACTTAAACTATGTTATTTACATATTAAGAGTCCCTGATATATGTAGAACCTTTGGAATAAATATGACTGGTTAAGAGAACGATATGTAAGGTAAATTTTAATTACAATAGGCCAATATAATTATGAATTTACATGTACATATTTATACTTGGATACCTTATTATATTTGAGAATGTGATTATGTGAATATTAAATTGTGAAAACTTAGAGATGACAAGTCATTCTCGAAGATATGAAAGGATCGCCCTTATCAACCCGGATGAAAGGGATAGTTCACTTGAAAAATTCCTACAAATCTACCAGCAGGTAGAGGTGGAGGGAGAGGTCGGGGTAGAGGTTGTGGAATAGGTCGTGGGAGAGGAAGGAACAGTCAACCTGAAGTTCATCCAGACCAGGGTGAACCGATTAAGGAAAATGTAAATCAAGAACCAATACAACATCCTAAGTATGTTACTTGGGACATGTTAGCAGAGGAAATAAGCAAGCTGAGAAATACCTTGATATCTATTCTAGAAGTATCGACCACGGTATAAACGAAAAGAGTCGAAATAAATCCACATATTCAATGTACAAACATTAGAGTGGGAGATATCAAAATGTTTTTAACCTGTAAACCCTCAACGTTCTCTGAAGAAAGAGACCGTGTGAAGGCTATGTGCTTGGTTGAGAGAGATAGAATTCGTATTTAGTACTAGTAAATGTTCATTTGTGTAAAACCCAAAATTTTAAAAATATAATATATATATATATATATATATATATATTGTACGAGTCTTTAAATATATAATTTTTATTTATTAAATTTATTTGAAGTGTTAAAATATTTATATGGTTAGTTGAATAAATAATTATCGAAATCTTAAAATTTAAAAATGACCAAAATCGAAATAAAATGTTGATTTAGGAGTAAAAAGTGTAAATCTTATTAAAAATAGTGAAATCAGGGGGCTGATGGTAAATGTCGGAAAGTTCTGGGGAGCAAATGTCATTTTTTTCAAAGATGAGAGACCTGTTTTGCCAATAGTACATAACTGTTTGAGAAAACGACCCATCAGCCTAAAACTCGCGATTTGTCTGATTTCTTCAACTAATAAGCCAAAACTCTTGGCATATAAATTGTAGAGCTCTGGCTTATGAACGTTTTGGTTCAAATAGCTCGAAAAATCGTTAAGTTTTGAGAGAGAAATCTGAGTTTGAAGTTCGGAATCAAAAATCTCGATTTTTCACCGATTTTGGGTGAGATTCTTAACCAAATCTCTTGATTTTTATGTCTATAGTTTCGTTTTTAAGTACTCTATCAAACCCCAGTAGCCTCATGTCTCATATTTGTGTTTTCGTTGTTCGATTTTTATGTTTTTAAGTTGTTAAATTTTAGTTTTAAAATCAAACTTTAAATGAATAAATGAGACTCATTTCTTGACGAAAATTCGTGTTCTTTATGTCAAAGTGTTGGTAAAAATATTACCAAGAGTTTGGAGCAAAAAGAATGAAGAAAAATGGTCAAGAAACGAGCAATTTTGAAGCTCGAAAAACTCGAAAACGAGCAGCCATGGCCATTGTTTTCGTTGATGTTTTGGGCTGGGTCGACCTGCTGTTTTTGTTGCTGTCTTGGGCTGGGTCACGGACCGGGTCGACCAGACCCAAGACCCGCGTCCGTTTTCATTTTCTAAAAAGACATGAACAAGGGCATTGAGGGCGGGATTCAAACCCACAACCTCAGCCCTAAAGCTTTAAGCGCTAACCAATAAGCCATTGATAGGTTTTGTTAATTTTATGCACTTTTATTATTAATATGCGCTGAATATTTAAGTTTCAGAAGTTTACATTTACTCCCTGAAGTTTCAGAAAGTTATTCTTCTCATACTAACTATATGAGACTTTCAGTAAGTCTATTTGGAGTTTGTAAAACGCAAATGTTGGGTCACCTATTGATTTGGTGATGACCCACTGATCTGTTCCTCTACCTTAGCAACACTTA
>NC_037533.1:14252761-14257937 GCF_001531365.2 Cynara cardunculus var. scolymus
CTATGTTTTTGAATCATGCTTGATTAGATATTTTAATTAGCATTGATTATGTTAAAGTATTTTACGATTCCGCAATTATGTAACGAATTATGTTAAACATATTATGTGTGTTTGAAATTTTAAGTTCGTATTTTTGATCAAGACATAAGTTATTAAGAATGACGTCACGACACTCGAAAGAAAGAAAAAAAAATCGGGGCGTGACAATATGAGGCTAGAGTCAGATTTATTGTATCGATGTTAGAGTCCAATGCCTTGTACTAGTGGGACGTTGAATCGCTAGCAAGACCAAATATTTTGCAAAAAAATGTCCTGGATGGAATATTTTTGACCGATTCAGGGAGCAGTTCTGTCTGAAAGCGGCTGTCAAGAAACTAGAAAAAGAATTTTTAAAGCTAGAACAAGGTAATCAAACGGTACGGGAGTACACTGAAAAACTTATTGAACACTCCCGATTTGCAGAACACTATATTTCATCATAATCTCGTAAAGTCGAGAGATATATCTGGGGGTTAAAGCCTTCGATACGAGAGTTTGTGATCGTCATGAATCTTTCAACTTTTCCACTAGCGCTAAATGTTGCAGAAACAACAAAAAGAATCAAGAACAGACAAGAAATAGAAAGTGGTTGAGAAGAGAAAATGAGAAGGGTCTTCAACTGAATATAGAAGACCAAAGTTTCTAAAGACAGAAAATCTTCATGCCCAATAATTTAATAAAGACCATGCCAGAGATATCACCGTGTCCATCAGGGTGACTGCAATTTTGAACAAAGGAAATGTTATAGATGTGGGGAGCCGGGGCTTTGTCTAGAAATTGTTGGATTTCTCAAAGATGTTTTCATTGTAATTATTCCGACCATATAAAACCATATTGTCCTCAATTAAAAGCTCCAAGACTGACTTTGGGTAGAACTACTATGATTACGCGTGGGGAAGTCAACATCCGAAGAGGTGAGTCGGATAGGGCGAGGGGTCGATCTTTTCAGATGACAAAATGAGAGGCAGAGGAAACCCCTGATGTGGTATCAGGTACATTTTTTATCAACTCCGTATATATACTAAGGTGTTGTTTGATTCAGTGCTAATTATTCATTTGTATCACATATATTTGTTGGGTGTTTATACGTGAAGTTTATGACTATACTTTAGTAGTTGACACTGCTAATAATATTCAAATATATGTTACCCATGTTTTTGATAATTTTCAACTTGAAATTGAGGGGTGTGGGTTACCAATTCGTCTGTTTACAATACCGATGAGAGAGTTTGATGTCGTGGTAGGCATGGATTGGTTAGCAGAAAACCAGGTCAGTATTGTGTGCAACAAAAAAAATGATCAAATTTGATTTGCCGGAGAAAAGACCGATTGTGATTTATGGTGATCGACGTGATCATCACAATAGCTTGATATCTGTCATGAAAGCCAAGAAATGTGTTCAGAAAGGGTGTCAAAGGTTTTCTAGCTTACGTGGTTGATTCAAAGAAGAAAAAGGGTAAACAATAGTCTATTCATGTTGTCTGTGAATATCCCGAGGTGTTTCCAGAAGATTTGACTAGTTTACCACCTGATTGATCCGTGAAATTCAAAATTGATTTGACGCCTGGGTAGCACCAGTGGCTAAAGATCCATATCATCTGGCACCTTCAGAATTAAAAGAATTGTTTGATAAAGACTTCATCAGACCGAGTACTTCACCTTGGGATGCTCCAGTGTTGTTTGTTAAAAAGAAAGATGGGAAAATGAAGATGTGCATTGATTATCGAGAGCTGGAAAAGCTGACAATAAAGAATAAATATCATTTACCAATGATCGATGATTTGTTTGGTCAACTAGTTGGAGCAAGGTATTTCTCCAAGATCGATTTACGTTAAGGATATCATCAGCTGAAAGTCAGAGACAAAGATATTGTCAAAACAACATTCCGAACCAGATATGAACATCTTGAGTTTTTGGTCATGCCATTCGGTCTAGCAAACGCTCCAGCAGCGTTTATGGATTTAATAAACTGGGTATGTAATAAATATCTTGATAAATTTGTTATTGTATTTATCGAAGATATTATTATCTACTCAAGATCCGAAGCAGAACATGTTGAGCATCTTTGTTTAATTCTTGAACTGTTGAAGAAAGAGAAATTGTATGTCAAATTGTCCAAGTGTGAGTTCTGTTTGAGAGAAATTCAATTGTTGGGTCATGTTGTTTCTGAGACAGGAGTAAAAGTAGATCCTGCAAATATTGAAGCTATTGAGAAATGGGAAGTATCGAGAACCCCTACCGACATTCGTAGTTTCTTGGGTCTGGCGGGGTATAATAAAAAATTTATACAAGATTTCTCAGGTATTGTTGCACATTTGACCAATCTAACAAGAAAAAGTGTTAAGTATGAACAGGAAGAAGATCAGGGTAAATCCTTCCAGTTGTTAAGAGACTGTTTATGCAGTGCTCTGATATTGTCATTACCAGATGGGTCTGAAGAATGCCATTGTGTTGGAATGAAGTGAGGAAGAAGCAGTTGGATGATCCAGAGATTGTTCAAATAACATCTGAAAAGATATATCAGGTACGAGAACGAATTAAAACAACCCATGACCGATAGAAAAGTTACACCAACAAATGCCACAAACCGATTGAATTTATAGTAGGAGATTTCATAATGGTAAAGGTTTCTCCTTAAAAAGGTTTTTTCGATTCGGGAGAAGAGGTAAGCTTAGTCCAAGATACATTGGGCCGTTCAGGATATGTAAGTTGGTCGGTTTAGTAGCATATCAGTTGGAGTTGCCTGAGGAACTCAATGTTATTCACAATACTTTCCACGTCTCTAACCTGCGAAAGAAACAACCTATCAAAATTTGGCAGTACCGCTACCTGAGGTACAACTGATAACAAGCTGAATTTTGTGGAAACCCCTGAGGTCGTCAATTGACCAAAAGACAAAAGTTTTGAGAAATAAAGAAATCAATATAGTGAAAGTACAATAACGTTTTCGTAAGGGTCCAAAAGCTACTTGGGAACTGGAATCGGAGATGAAATCAAAATATCGTTAGTTGTTTGATTGAATGAATTTCGCGACAAAATTCTTTTAAAGGGAGGATAATGTGATAGCCGGTTATTCGGTTATAAGCTCAGGGTTGCTTTTGAAAAGTATTGGTAAGTTGAGGGGTTAAATGTGTTTATGTGCTTATTCTTTTTAACCTCACTGCCTCATGCATAATTGGGTGATTATATGAGATATTATAAGTTATCTTATTGGGATGAAAAATGGAATAATAAGAAATTTCAAAAAGGAAGTTTTTATGTGTGTATTCTTTGGTGCAATTAAAACATAAATTGAAAGAGGAAACTGAGTTTTGTAAATCTTTGTATGGATACTTCTTGTTATTTCATCTTCATATCATCTACGTGATTCATAATGTGAGTTTATTTTACAACTTTCCTTATTTGGATACTTGAATTAGAACCATATGGTTCCTTATATGAATTGATATAAATTATTTTGAATGTTATAACTAGCATAAACATGCGATTTTTTTATGGTATATCATGTGTTAAAATAAGGGTGACGTATCAATGAGACGTGTATTTTGGTTATAAGGGTGACATATCAAGGAGAGATGTATACTGGGATAAGGGTGACATATCAATGAGAGGTGTATACTGGGATAAGAGTGGCATAATCATAGAGTTATAAATTATGGATTTTTGATCAAAATGTTCATTGTTATCGCATCCTTATGATGCGATAACTTGAAGTTGTCGCATATGTGTGATGCTATGACTTAGAGTTATACATCCTATTGATGCGATGAAATATGGTTATCGCAAAGCGAGAAGTGAGTTTGCCGCATCCTTGTAATGCGACAAGTTGATTTATCCCATCCTATTAATGCGACAAGATTTGTTTATCGCACCCATATGATGCGATGAGTTGGATATGATGCGATGAGTTTGATTCCTCGCACCAGTGTGTTGCGAGGAAATGGGATTGTCTCACTGATGTGATGCGAGAAAGATGTATATTCATCTATATGATGCGACAAGTTTACTCAGAATGTGTTTATAAAGTTATTTGACTACTTCGATGCGATAAATGACGTTTGTTATATCAAAATGAGGTTCATTATATCAAAGTGAGGTATATTTTTTTATTTTTACAAATATGAGTTCATAAATGCGATTTGGTGATTATTCACCCTGTAATAGCATCAAAGGGATTTTTCACTAGACCTCAAGGTTTAACCCTCATTTTATATTTTGAAAATATACATTACAGGTCGAGCTCAATCAGAGGATAAGGGGAAGAGAAAATTGTGAAGTATTATATATATGTTTGCATGAGATTTTGGGCTAGCATATTCTTTTTTTGTATCTGAATACTTGTTTTGTATTCAAGTGTTGTATAGAGATTTTTGTGGAAAAATTTGGTAGCTACTTTGTAATGTAGTTTTTGTAATTGGTGGGACCAGTTATGTAAATATATTTCATGATATATGAAAATATATGTTTATATACACATGTGATCTTGGGATGTTACAGAAATTACAAATATGTAAAATGAACATTTCAAGAAAATAGAAGAAATCAAAAGCAAAATACAATAATTTGAACAAAAACATCAATAAAATATGATAAAACAATCCATAATCTAACCCTAAAATTTGAGATGGAGATCAGATAGAGATCAGATCGGTTCCTCTTGCTACCAAATAGAGGAACCATAAATCTAACCTTAGAATTAAGATGAAGATTCTTCCTTACTGCCATACAAACCACCAGATGGAGATCAGATCGAGAAGGATCTAGGGATCACGATATGCCCCAAAGTAAGCAAATCGACATGCACCATCACGGAGAAATGATCATCCGCCAACAGAGGCTTCATCAGTGACTATGCAGTTGATAATGAAAAGCAGATCGAGTGCAAAACCCACCATAAAGAGAAAGGTAGCAAAGTGAGATCTTATGTAGTAGATAGAGATGAGAGTGGAAATCGGAGAGGGGAGCAGGGACACCTTAGACGTTGGAGACAATGGAGAAATGTTTTGATCTGAGACTAGGGTTCAACACAATGTTATATATATGTATGTATGTATAGTATATACTATGTAGAGGAGTGATCATATGAAAACCGCCCTCATTTGTGTAAACCGTGCAAACCACCTTCATCTGTCGATTT
>NC_037533.1:14258078-14267695 GCF_001531365.2 Cynara cardunculus var. scolymus
TGTATTTCTCTAAAATTAAAATTATGAAGATGATAATATCTATGATTAACACCCTCCACAATAAAAATGATTAATCAACCTCTCATAATTACAAAAARATGAACAAAATGAAAAATTATGATTGGTTGAATGCGGTTTGCACGGTTTGCACAAATTGAGTGGTTTGCATTTGATCGCTCCTCATACTATGTATGTGTATATATATATATATATGTATGTATGTATGTATGTATGTATGTATGTATGTATGTATGTATGTATACAATATATATATGTATGTATATACATGTGTATGTATGTATGTGTATATACTATGTATGTGTATATATATATATATGTATGTATGTATGTATGTATGTGTATATATATAATATCTTTTATTCTAAATGGAAACTGGAAAAAAGTAAAATGACTCTTATACCGTTCTATGCAAGTCAATTGAGTGGGTTTAATGGCTACAAATTAACATACATTAGCATCACGGACCCAAACCAAACACTTTTGTATACCACTAGGGTTTTCTTGCTATAAATTTTTTTATAGGCACCTAAACCAAGAAAAACAAACCATAGGGACCGAAATTGCAATTTCTCTAGAAAATAATAAAGTAAAAGGGGTAACAATAGATAAATATCAAAATGGTGAAAAATAATAACTCAAAAGGGTTCAAGGGATAAAATAGAAAATATGAAAAGGGTTAAAAACAAAAATAAAACATATTGTTTTTAGTGTTTTTTTTTTTGTTTTTTAGTATAAAGGGGTATGAAAAAAGAAGTAGGTTAAAATAGGTGGGGTTATGTACAAGATTGGCATAAATTCATATCTTACCAATAATGAGTAATGTTATGTCGTATACGAAATATCATTCACTCCGTTTTAAAATAAGTATTTACGTTACTATCTTATCTTGTTTTAAAATAAATGTTTATTTTCAAAAATAAATGTTTGCTTTTTTATTTTTATTTTTAATTATGTGATGGAGAAAATTTACATAATTAAAGATAAAACTGTTGTTTTATTAATTAATAAGTGTAGTAATTATATTTATTTAAAATTGGAAGATAAGTTGTTTATCTTCCATCACATTCAAAATCTTTAGAAAGTGATTGGTTCCACTTCAAACCCTAGTCTTAGTCCCATTCCAACCATCCTTTGATTTTGACTTTCCAACCTAGACTACAAATGGCCCCATCCCATTTGCCCCTTCACACCATTCATTACTATTTCATGAATTAAATAAGAATATGTTTTTTTATAAATACTAGAAGAGTATTCGTACAATACAGTGAGAAACATTTTGATTTTAATATTTTATTTTATTTTTTTATCTCAGTCGATGTTATAGTATGATTTTATGTGATTTTGAAAAAGCGATAACGTTTTTATTTTTAAATAAAATATAAATTTGAAGATATCATAAAAAGTTGACAAAAATATATCCATATTAGTATCAAATTAACTATTTAAAATTCATATTTTTTGTATAATTTTTTAATTCAATTTTATTAATTATATGTTCAATAACGAAGTAATTTATATTTGATTTAATAATATAATTTTCTTATAAAGATAATACTTAATTATTTTGTTACAACTCGATAATTATCCTAATTATATTTTAAATTTTTCATATTTTAAAATGAGATGTTTATCCTATATTTGAGTCAGCAGTTAGTTACACGAATTCAAACATGAAGCTTTAATAAGTTTTACTTATGCATAATTTACTTGTGATCTTGAATTTTAAGTAATATGCATTAATATACAGTAGTTTATGCATAAAAAATGATTTTTAAAAGTTTTGTCAAATACTTTATAATATAGTATAGATAATAGTATGTTTAATAAAAAATTTAAATCAAAAATCAAAATTTTGAAAGAGATATTACATTTATTTTCAATAACTTTTCTATTTTAGAGATTATAACAACAATTATATTATTAAAATAATTAATACATTTATTTTTACTTTCAAAACTTTTGTTGATGTAAATAATAAAATATTATTTCACTCATAAGTAATTATTTTTAGGAAATTACCCAAAAGGTATTTGGCTTAGCGGTATTTGAACCTATTGTCTCCCAAGAGTTCATGAGTTCAAACATCACCAATAATGAGAAGGGTATGCGAGTTTACTTGTTGTATATAAATTATATTATATACTTTAAAAAAATCTTTATTTTCATCATTTTAGAGGATATGTTTTAAAAATTTATCTAACAATTTCTTTTTTGATATCAATTATATTTTATTTTGAATTATAAAAAAGAAAAACAGAAAATGAAATTATTAAAGGACCTTTGTTTTGTGGTCTAGTGTAAGTTGAAATAGGAGGGTTAGCCACACCCTAAGCCTAGGGGTCGACTGCCCGTGCTAACCCTACATTCATGTGACCATTTGTGTTTGTGGGGTAGAACTTACAAGGAAAGAAAGGGGTACCATGAGACAAATATGCTACTCTCACGCTCTCACTTTCTTTAAATTTGGAACAACTTACCTTTTAGTCCCTATGGTTTGTTAAAAGCTACTATTTTCACCCATGTGTTTTGGAAATTATGGTTTTTGTTTTTTAGACTAACTCCGTTAAATTATGACTTTTAAAATCATGGGTATTTTAGTTTTTTTAATAACTTAACTATTTTTACGAAAATTATTATATTTTGTTATCATTATTTGTCATTGTTGTTGTTATTATATATAGACACAAGAATACGTGATACCCTCTTCCCGGTTCTCATCTTCAACCTCTTCCTCGATGGCACGACGACCATTCCTCATTCCTAGTTTTGGCTTTTCTTTTCCCTTCACGATATGTCTCGTAAACCGACGTCTTCCCATATTCTTTTTTCACTGCCCCTTAAGCAAACAAACCTCTTTGGTGCAAAGAACCCCGCCCTCCTCCCCTATCACTCTGACGATCGTCCCCCTCCATAGAACAAACCCTTACAGGCCAAAAACCAACACCCATCTTCGACTGGTTTGCAACTGCTTCGACGGGTTAACCGACATTCACTCTTGATTGATTATGATCCTTCCATGTTTTTGGCACGACCCCACCACAACAAAATTAAGTTTATAAGACGCTTAAAAATGTTTAAGTGTCATAAAAACATATTTAGGGGTTGAGTTTATAAGACCAAACTATAAAATGTCATATCTAAATATATTACAATAGATTTATAAGACACTTTTAGACGTTTCAACAATTTTTTAGGACGATTTTATATAAAGTATCATATTAGTAATTTTATAGGATACTTTTGAGAAATAACCTATAAACCATCTTTTTATTGGGGATTTATGTTTATGACACTGTTTCAAATAGTGTCCTGTAAAATATCTAATATGACACTTTATTTTATAATTATTTTAAAATGTTAAAACGCTTAAAAACGTTCTATAAACATATTGTAACACTTTTAAATAAAACGATTTTTTATTTAAGTACTAGAAAGTATTCTATTAGGACACTTAAAACTTCTTCATCAATTGCAAGTTTAATTCTTATTTTTTTTATCAATCGATCTCTTTCCTACGTATTTTTATTGTGTGTTTAAGCCCGATTGCAAGTTTTTAAGTTTAACGAGTCAAAAATATTTATTGGTGTACATAGATTGATTCACGAAGAAGAAATCGTTACATCGTTTGATTCGGGAAGGACAATATGTGATGTAGGAAACCAAACACTTTGAGATTATGATGATGCCCTCACTAATTGTAGTGAGAACTTCGGGTGCTTTTCGGTCATTTGGGGATTATAAAGGACTCAAAGTGACATTTTATTATTCTTAGTTATCTAAATTTATTTTCTTTATTTTTGTATTTAATATTTAATCAAATTAGTTTCAATTATTTTAGACTTTGATTCAAAAATCGTAATCATTTCCTAGTTAAGTTAGTTGTTCGTTCATATCATGCCTATAAATTCGGTTTGCTTAGACCATTATTCAATCTTATGGTTGATATTAAAGTCGATTAAATTCTCTCTAACGTGTTTCTTTTGAGTATTCCTAATTCGTTCGGAAGATCAACCATTCAGTTATACCGTTCCGTCATCAAGATGTTTCTTGGTTTATCTGATTTCATAATTTGTTTTAAAAAAAACTGATCAGGAAATGATATAGGGTTTTTTTTTTCAAAAAGCAAAGAAGAAGATGAGAAGGAAGCTAGATACTTGATATATCCTCTCCAGAGGAGATCTTAGAAAAAGTTAAAAGGGTGTCGCAACGTGAGAGGTTAGGGTGTATCTATGGGTCATATACGCTTTAGCCATAACTACAATGTAATTCATATATTTAAAAAGAAAATAAATAAATTAAAAGGGATAAAAAGACTAAAATACCCTTTAACTAACAGATTTTTGTATCGGGATTAGTTACACAATGAAACCAGAAAGAAATTACAAACCAGAAGGACGAAACAGGTGGACGAAAATAGTGAATTTTTTAAATTCATGAAAAAGTAGGTTACTTTAGTTTAAAAGTTCACGAAACAAAACTTAAATACAAGAGAAATTCATCAAAATAGTTTTTTTTTGTTCAAAAAGATTTTAAAATAGCTGATTTTTTAATACTAAAAGGGTACTCGCGCAATGCAGCTAGATAAATCTCGATTAATGTTTAGTTTTTATTATGTCTCTATCGATATAATACAATTTTATGTGGTTTTGAGAAAACGATAATATTTTTGTTTTTGAATGAATATAAATTTGAAGATAACATAAAATTTTGAAAAAAAAAAATAAATCGATATTAGTACCAAATTAACTATTTAATAGTTCTTATTTTTTGGTTTAACTTCTTTAATTCAATTTTTATTATAACTTAATTTATATTTAATAAAAAATTTATTTTTGATTTAATAATATAATTTTTATAAAGATAATAATTAAATATTATGTTAGAATTCAATAATTATCTTAATTATACTTTAGGTTTTCTATATTTAAAATGGATGTTTATCTTGTATTTGATTATGTTTATCTACAGTTATTTACACGAATTTAAAAATGAAGCTTTAATAAGTTGTAGTTATGCAAAATTACTTGTAATCTTGAATTTTAAGTAATATGCATCAATAAACAGTACTTCATACATAAAAAATGGTTTTTAAGAGTTTTTGTCAAATGTTTTATAATATAATATAGATATGTCAAATTTGAGCAATGAATTCTCCACAAGTTTAATGGTAGTTTTTTGTGTTTTTAAATTTCATATTTATGAAATTTTGCATAAGAAAAATGTTATACTTAGGTCAGATTTGCAAAATTTGTGTTATAGTGTCAGAAAACTATAATTCACATATTTATAAATGATAGGCTACTTCTTGATATGTTTAAAAAACGGTTAAGTAATGAATTTTTTTATACCAAAAATGACTATTTTGGTAATTTTCCCTAAATATTATGATATTTTTATTTTAATCTTTTTGTATTTACATCGTTTAATTTAACTTTTATAATAAAATTAATCATACTAGTTTTCATTTAATTTTAATAAAATTAACTGATATAAATTATTAATTTGATGAAAACCAAAATAAATTATTAATATGATTAAAACCAAAATAAATTATTAATTTGATTAAAACTAAAAGAGAGAATGGACAGTTACATAATGTTAACGTTAATCATTTCAAGTCGAATAGTGTTGAATTGAACTTTTAGGCATTTTAACAAGTTTTTAAGACATTATTGAAATAAAGTGTCATATTAGTTATTTTATGACACATATAACACATAGCTTTTCATGAGATCTCAACTCCAATCAATACGGGGTGTCACCTCTATCATCTTTGACTATCAGTCGATAACCAAGTATATATATAGTTACAGATATAAATCACCAATCCTAAAATCTCACGTCTTATTTAAGTCCACCAATCACATGAGAGAGAACGTGAATATGAATTAAATAAATTTAAAATAAATAAAAATATGATTTGGCTTAATCTCATTTGTGTGACAGGAATGAAATGTGAGATTTTGGTACATGTGATTTTTTATCTATAGGTATGTACTTGGTAAAACTTTCAATCACATACAATACAGCACAAATGTGGTATTCAGTACATGCTGGTGCGTATAGTTTACCACCACGTACAAAGGTATCCTTGCGAAACATGTACGAGTCTATATCATGTCACTCAACATATCATACATGTACCTTGAGATGTATGTTGGCTTTTGCATCTGTAATGCCCTGCTTATCACTAACGTCGTATATATGTGACTCCAAACATGCTTTAAGCATAAATTTCTTGAAGGACGCAATCAAAGTACATTTGGCATGCATTAAAGATTTAAATCATGTAAAAATATAGCATGTATATTACATATTCCTTTTTTACTCAAATTTCACAACGAGCACTTCTACGAAAGTGTAAGACAGGTAACAACATTTTATTTTATTGCAGATTTGATGTGAGTAATTAGTTCAAATCGTCAATGAACTACATAAACTTCAGTTCAAATCGTCAATGAACAAACAACACTGACCTTCCCAATTTCTAATGCTGTATCATATACATAAATATTTATGATGCAGACTCGTTTATTTTTCATATCTCTAGTGAGAGCTTTAAATTTATCCTGGTAATGAGCCCAACTGCCAACATGTGCGTTTATGTCATATTACGAATACATATACGTCCTGAAAATGCATGATTACATGAAACGGAAATGGAACAATTATTATGGTATTGAAATTAAATGTCATTAGACCAAAAACCTCTTGAAATGTCAAATCGATTGAACCCATAAACATTATTCGGTTGGCGATGGAGTGAATGGTGGTTAAAATGGTTATTCCATTCCAGTCATAAATCGAAGAAAAGCATACGCTCAACACCATGTATCGGGTTAACAAATGTATTGCCATAGGTAGGGGTGTAAATGATACGAGACAGCTCGCGAGCTACTCGAGATTGACGCGGTCAGAGCTCGGTCAACACTCGACTCGAATAGGCTCGGCTGGAACTCGAGCTCAACTCGATATATTAACGAGTCGAGTCAAGCTACCCAATACTCGACTCGAAAAGCTCGTGAGATACTCGATTATTTTATATATAATTAGTTTTAAAATATAATCAGTTTTCATGATATAATTTGTAAAATATAAATAATAAAAATGTCTTATATTTTTAGATATTTAAACACAATTATGCATTTTTTAATTATAAAACTTAATCAATTTTTTTTTTATTAAAATCACAATTAAAAAAAGACAAAGAAAAACTATAAAAAAATGTTAGTGAAATTGTCTCACATTAAAAGATAGATGGTAAAGGAAGGGAGAAAAAATGTTATAAAAAGAGAAGGAGATGAATGAAATTTCTAACTTTGTCTTTTTTATGATGAAATTTGAAGTTGATCTCTTTAGTTTTATATAAACTAAGAGAACACCTTTTAAGTTCTAAAATTTATAAGAGAAAAATCATAAATTTCAATGGGTGAGCTTGATTCGAGTTAGAGTCAAGCTTGATTTGAGTTGTAGTTCAAGCTTGATTCGAGTTCAAGTTTGAGTCGACCTTTGATTTTTACTACCCGCGAGTTTTCGAGTCGAATTCGAGCTTGAGAATTGGGTTTGGAGTTCGAGTTCGAGTCGAGTATAAAGATATTCAAGCTCGACTCGCATCATTTACACCCCTAGCCATAGGGACCCTATCTTTAGGTCAATTCAAAATATTAAGAATGTAAAAAATACGATTTAACATTTTATATATAGTTCAAATAGAATATAGAAGATATTTCTTTGGAATCATACTATTAACATTTTTTGTCACGCTTGAATTGTAAGAGATGCCAAAAGTTAAGGGTCCCAAACAATGATTGCAAACTACCTTCAGTACCATCATCTTGACTATTAATCTTATTTTCAGACTCTAAATTTAATTCTTTAAATATACGTACCACTAGAATTAAATCCTACCATCTACTTAATTATTTACAGTGTCCAAAAAGACGTCTCATAGCATGTTATGACGTAAGACGCTCTTACGAAATGGTCCTTAGAGTTTCTATAAGGCGTGGATCACGTTATGTACGCGTTTTTTATAAGACGTGATTTCTTTTAAAAAAATTATTATTTTCAAAAAAAAAGTTCAATTTTTTATATTTTGTTTTTTACACTTTTATAAATTTATTTAATCACATCACTCACAGTTTCAAGTATTCATAAATGTTATAGACTCACAATTAAAATGAAGTTTTAAATTTACTTTTATAAGTTCTATTTTAAAACCAAAAGCTATTTTTATAATAATAATAATAATAATAATGTGTATATATTTTTTTTTCTATCTAATATGAATGTACAAATTTTAATATTATTATCTAATTAGATAATAGATGGAAAACATATATGTAAATATATAATTCTATATGTGACATAAAAATTTGTCGTCTTATATTACGCCTTGAAAAAGGTCGCATCCTCGTCGTGGCGTCTCGCCTCCACACCACGCCTCACGCAATTTTGAACCTTGGTTTATGTAAGACTAAGAATGGATAAGGGTAAAGTCGTTATAGTTATGTATCGATTCGAAGGATAAGAATATAGATTAAAAAAATTAATCGATACCCACTTACCTACTTAAATTTTTTTAATTGATTACACTAAACATCAAGTGTAAAATTACATGAGATTTACACGACTTTAGCCTGCTAGCTGAGGTCGCAGGCCATGTCACCTGCACACTCTTGGGTTGATTGTTAGTGTAAAATCAAATGTGATTTTGCACTTGATTTGCTGTTTTTGTGTTATTTTATTTGGTTATACATATATATATATATATATGTGTGTGTGTGTGAGAGAGAGAGAGAGAGAGAGGGAGATTTTATTTAAATTAGCATTTTGAGAGTTTATTGTACATTTTCAATTATAACACTCAGTAATATTATTTATTATTTATTACAATTAACTATAAATAAATAATGTATTAATAAAAATTAATTATTACCAATATTAATAATTAATAATAGAAAATTATTATAATTAGTTTTAGAGTTAAATGCAAATTTGTTCCCTGTGATTTACATAAATTAATGAATAAGGTCTTTAAAAAAGTTATTAATAATGAACGTCTCTAGAGTTCATTTTCACGATATGGTCCCTCCTACTAACTATCTCAGTTAAGTTTCTATTAATGAGGGGCAATTTTGTTTATTCACCCTTCTTTGCTTCAACTTTCATTTTTAATAACGGATTTAGTCCCTTAACTTGTTGTCATTTAATAATTGGTCCCTCAAACTATTTTTCATTCTTATAACAGATTTCGCCCCTCAAACCACGTTTCATTTTTATAACATATTTGGCTCTCCCTCAACTTTCATTTTTAGTATTTGATCCCTCACTTTAATCAATAAAATTTGGTGGTACAGACATATATATCTTCTAAACATAATGATCAAAATAATTAAATACAATTAGAAATTTAGATCTTGCCATGAAATATTTTATCTTTTCAGTAAACATCACTTGCATGAATCCTTTAACTCAAACAAAATATAAATTTGATAAATGTTTTGTTTTTAATTACTTGAAAGTTAAAAAAAAATTAAAAATAAATACTCGATAATATATTAAATAATAAGATATAAAAGTTTAAGTTTAAATAA
>NC_037533.1:14267795-14269505 GCF_001531365.2 Cynara cardunculus var. scolymus
AGGATAAATCACCGAATTTTCGAAAATGGTCAAAAAGTTCTTCTTTTTAATTCTCGACTAAAACTTTTTCCCGGAAAACTTAARTCGAGATGGTCTGGACCATTCACCATTGTCAATGTGGGAAAATTCGGAACGGTAGATCTTTTGAATCCCCAAGATAATAGCACTTTCAAAGTTAACGGGCATCGGATAAAACATTTCCTCCCGGAGGGAATGATCGGTCCAACCCAGTAATTTTTTGAAAAGGATTTTCAACAGTCTATAAATATTTGAATTTGAAAGCAAGAATGGAGAAAAAGAAAAAAAAATAATAACAGGAAAAATCTGGTGTTTTTTAGTAGACAGTGGGAAGTTTGTGCCCACTGTCTTGGTCTTCCGAATTTTAAAAGAAATGTCAGCCAGCAGCATTTTTTTGTTTTTATGTGAACAAATGAATGCTCTCTTCATTATCATGAACATTTGGCTGGAAATGCATTGTTTTTGGAAAGGACATGATGTCACCTTGAAGTTGAGAAAAGAGGGTTTTCTTTTCATTGGCTAAGTACATTTTGATGATTAGCCTTTGACAAAATGGGTTTTTTTTAGATTTTGTTTAAAAAAATAAAAGAAAAGAAAAATCTTGGGAAGGTAGTGAAAGAAATATTTTTTTAAGATGGACTAAGTGCACCCTTTTGTTTTAAAATGACCAATTTTTGAAAAAAAAAATTTGAAAAATTTTCAAGTGTCAATTTTTCAAATTAATGTCTTTTTAAATTTCTTTTGGGTCAAATATTTGTATTTTGTACAAGATATTGTTACCCCAAATGATGACATCCTAGGCATATGTCCTTTTTATTGGCCCATTTTTTAAAACTAAAAAAAAAGAGGAATGGCAATGCACCATACTTTTCCATAGTTGTACTTCACATCAATCACACMTTTTCACCACTTTTGTTTCCAAAATCTTTTTTCTTTTATCTATTTTATTTTTAAAACAAAAAACAAATTTTCAAAACCCAAAAACCCATTTTGCCTTTTCTCCTTCCCTCTTCCTTTCTTCTCCAAGACAACCGCCGGCCACCATTTCCATTATCCATGGCACGACCGAAGCAACCGGTTCGCAACCACCCTTCTCGCCGTTCACTTCACCGGCGACAAACCGCCGATGATCCTACCACCGGTGCTCCACTGTCGACCGCACCGCCTGCTTCCTCGTCGGCCGAGCCCTCTTCGTCGGCGACGGGCGGATCCTCCACCGCCAGTGCAATAGCCGCGAGCACCATAGCCGCCTTCCGTGACACCACTCCGGCGACTGTAAGTTTCTCTTCTATTCTGACTACATCCGCACACCACTCCACCCCGACCACCACATTGCTCTCATTTGATGATGATGGTATGGCTGTCCTTACTCGGGTGGCTCTATCATCTCATTTGGCCGAATCGTCCTCAACCCCAAAACCATTCTCCATTTCATTAAGTTCGGCTTTTGCTCCTCCTACGATTGCACCCTCAAGACCCCTTTCCACTCCCATCTACAGTGATGAGGAACCAACCCTAACCCCTTCCCATACGGCTTCCCCCAATCACTCACGGTTTGATTTAAACCAAATGGGGGATGGTGAGGATGAAGGATTGGACGATATTACATTTGATTTTGAAGGTATGCATGAGGGAGGACACACCGAGACTTACCCATTTGAGACACCGTCAACTTTTGGTACCGGTAAAAAG
>NC_037533.1:14274315-14275374 GCF_001531365.2 Cynara cardunculus var. scolymus
TTTATGAAGGGTTCGAAGAGTGGATTCCGAATATATAATCGTTACTTCGATTGCTTCAACGCTTTGCAAGAAATCTTAGAGAGAAGAAGAAGAAGAAGTTTAGAGAGAGAGATGAGAGGGAGAAGAGGCGGTGAAGAGGACGATAGGAGGTGATGGTTTGTTGTGTTTTTTTTATATCTTATATATATATATATATATATATAATTATTAAGAGTTTAGGATTTTGGCGGTTTTAACCCCTTAATAATTACCGACCGTTATTTAAATACGGTACAATTTGGGTAAGCTAACGAGAATGCGTTTTTAAAACTCGGGTCTTACAATTCTCCCCTCTTAAAAGAAGATTTCGTCCCCGAAATCGAATTTAGAGATAGGGACCTTACATCAGTTGAAGAATTCTGGGTACTCCCGCTGCATATGTTCTTCAGTTTCCCACGTCGCCTCACGTTCCGAGTGATTCTTCCAAAGAACTTTTACAAAAGGAATCACTCTCTTTCGTGTAACTCTCTCATCACGGTCAAGAATTGCCTCAGGCTCCTCGCGATAAGATAGATCAGGCTCTATATGCTCCAAAGGATATTCAATGACATGTAAGGGATGATAGTTGTATCCTCGCAACGAAGATACATGAAACACATTATGTACGTGGGACAATTGTGGCGGTAGAGCTAACTTGTAGGCCACAGCTCAGACCCTTTCCAGAATTTCAAAAGGACCAATATATCTCGGGCTGAGCTTCCCTTTGAGACCGAAACGTCTAATACTACGAGTTGGTGAAACTTTCAAGAAGACTTTATCACCCGATTGGAACTCGATAGGTCGTCGTCGCTTGTCGGCGTAGCTCTTTTGACGAGCCTGAGCCTTTTTCATCATTTGACATGCAATTTCGACCTTCTCGGTAGTAACTTGTACTAATTCTGGGCCTTCTAAAACACGTTCTCCAACTTCATTCCAACAAGTCGGTGTTCGACATTTTCGGCCATAAAGTGCTTCATACGGGGCCATGCCAATACTCGACTGCCAGCTATTATTATAGGAGAACTCGATTAGATACAAGTA
>NC_037533.1:14276819-14314452 GCF_001531365.2 Cynara cardunculus var. scolymus
TTAGAGAAACCTTCAACGAATCGTCTGTAATAACCAGCCAGACCCAGAAAACCACGAACTTCAGATACATTCGTAGGTCGTGACCAATTAGTGACGGTTTCAATTTTCGTCGGATCGACTTTGATACCTTCAGCAGGTCCAATAAAAGACACTTGATCGAGCCAAAACTCGCATTTGAAAAGTTTTGCATACAACCTTTTTGTTCGAAGAGTCTCCAAAACGATTTGAAGATGTTGATCATGTTGCTTTCTTGACTTTGAGTAAATCAAGATGTCATCAATAAACACGATAACAAATTCATCGAGATAATCCTTGAAAACCCGATTCATAAGATCCATAAAGACCCTGGCGTTTGATATTATATCCTTTTTATATGCGTTTTTAATATGTTTGAATTTTATTTATTTATTAATAGGATGGATAGTGATGACTATGGTTCGAATGATGATAATGAAATAAATTGGGTGGAAGAGAAGAACAGATGGCTACTATTATGTGTAACAACTATCAAAGGGATAATAATAAGTCATAAATTGAATAGTACACGTATGCCTTGCCACACATCTTCTCGCTCGGGAAACATATTTATTCATGAAGTACTTAACGGTCATTCTAGACGTTGCTACGAAGATTTCAGACTACATGTCCCAGTATTCAAAATGTTATGTTCAGATCTTGCTACATGTTACGGGTTAAAGCCAACACGTAATATATGTATTGAGGAGTCTGTTGGGATTTTCTTGATGACTTTAGCACATGGGTGTGGGAATAGGTTAATTCAAAAAACCGTTAATCATTATGGAGAGACTATTCATAGGTATTTCCATGTTGTTTTGAAAGTTGTGCTTTAGATAAATGCGAACATCATAAAGCCAAATGCAAATTACAATGAAGATGTACCTGTACATATTTTAAAGGGCTGTTTGTTTATCTTTTAATAGTTCTATTAAGAGGTAGCCTTTGAATCTTTAAGAGGTGAATCTTGTTTGACAATTTTTTTGTCTCTTAATGGTTCTAAAACGCTCTGAATGATTTTGCATCCTGAGCCTCCCTTAACCATTCAGCGCCCTAATTTTATTGTAAACATTTATCAAACAATTATATTTTATTTTGTATTATATTGTGAGAGCCTCTTAATCATTCTGACCACTTAATCGTTCTGCACTAAATCATTCAACAACTACCAAACAGCCCCTAAATAACCCTCGTTATTATCCAATATTCAAGGTACTTCCTATATCTTGTTTCGTATTTGATTGTAGCATTTTAATAGATCAATAAATTATTTTACTTTATATGTGTAGGACTGTATTGGCGCTATCGATGGGACACACGTAAGGGCATCGGTTTGAGAGCATGAGCAAGCAAAATACATTGGTAGAAAAGGATACGCGACGCAAAATATCATGGCAGTTTGTGATTTTAATATGTGTTTTACGTTTGCATGGGCTGGATGGGAGGGAACTGCACATGACACACAAATATTTTTTCAAGCCTTACGCAGAATTGAACTTAAATTTCCACATCCAATCGATGGTTAGTATTTTTTGTAGTAATGCAAACTTTTATGTTTTCATACATTTGAAATGAATAACTGTAGTTTGTTTATTTTTCATAACAAATAAGTATTATGTTGTTGATGCCGGATATCCAAATACTAAAGGTTATCTTGCTCCATACAAAGGAACAAATATTCGTTATCACATATGATTTCCGTCGTGGACAAACTGCAACAATACGTGCTCCCAAAGGAGCAAAAGAGACATTTAACTATCATCACTCATCACCGAGAAATGTTATTGAACGAACTTTTGGTGTATGGAAAACTAGGTGGCAAATACTAAAAGATATGCATGTCAATTACACATATGAGACACAAGTAAATATTATGCTAGCGTCGATGACAATTCACAATCATATTAGAATGAACGGTAGTTTTGACGAAGCATTTGACATGGCGCAACAAGAATCATACAACTCTCATATTGATGTTGATGATGAATGATGTGGTAGCAATAATGAAGCACATGAAAACACAAGTTCACGTCGTAAGAGCGACGATCTATATATGAGTGCGGTAAGAGATATGATTGCAGTAGATCTAATAGGTGGATCCAGATGAATATTTATTAAAATGACGATCTATTTTTGTTATTCATATTTTGGTTATAAAAATACTACATTATAAATGACGATCTAATATTATTTTTTTTCTTGTACAGATCTATTATTTTTGTTATAAATTATTAATGGTATTGGTATAAATGTTTATTAATTTAGTTTTTTTGTTTATAAATTATTAATCTTATTGATATAAATTTTTGTCAAAAATATTATTATAAATGATGAAAAATAGATTTTTACATGTTAAAAAATCAAATAAGTTAATAAACAAATTCAAACACTTCTATAAGTCAATAATATGGAAGAATGTCTTTTTTGGTCATTTTACGTATATAAACAAAATTTGTCAAACACTAAAAAACAACTTATCAATTTATTGTTTTTTTGGCACCGCTATAAATTAATTCAAACACTTTTTATAAAACTCCGATTTAATACTACATAAGTTAATAAACACTTTTACTAAAAAAAAAAAAAACATAAATTATTTTAAATAGACAATCCTCATATTCCAAATATTTTATATCGTTGGGGGAAACTTCGGAGTATAAAATTGGTAGTGTCTGCGTGGGTGACATTTTGAAAGCCCACACCACACAAAAGTAGACAACCACCGCGTTCATCTCTTCTTTTGACTCCTGACGGCGTTTACCTCATCTGTCTCTCTCCGACGACGTCCGCAGTCAACCCATTTCCAGATCGCCATTTTTCCCGAACATCAAGCAAATTAGGGTTCTACGTACCAAACCTAATCGGAATATATCTCAATTGTTTCAACAGACTGGAGTTTGATGGCTTAAGTAGATCTCTTTCTGTCTCTCAATGCATAACTTGTCCCAATTTCTCGTTATTAATGGCGATAGACGCAAAAAGAAGAAGACGCCAAGGAAGCCGAAGCTGGAGCGTATGAATGCAAAGAGGAACATTGACTACGAGTTTTCCACGACTTCCACTTCGTCATCCTCGGAGGAGCCTGCTTCAGTACGGTTACGGTCAGCAGCTATTCGAGGTACTCGTTCACTTGAGTTACCCCCTTTAAGTGATGGAACGAGTTTAAGGATTGATGGAAGTGATGTTGGGCAACTTGAGATCATTTATCGTAGATTAGGGTTGGAAAGTCCCGAAGATTTTGGGATTCCCTTGTCATCCTGGGAAGCTAGAAAGATCCGGTCTACTTCCGATCTTATTCGCAGATCTCCTTTGAATTTCGAAACCGATCATGGCACGAATGCGGTTGAACATGAACAGCCAGCTGAAAATGTTGAAAGTCGACGTGATGATATTATTAGGGTTACTTCTGCTGCCGTGGAACAAACATCTGATGCTGTTAGGGTTAGTGGCTCTAACAGAGCTGGGAACGGTATTAAAGGTGTTCGGCCTCCACTTCTTTCTCCCCCCTCTCCTTCCATTTCGAAACCCTTAATGCATCATGATGCTGGATGCGAATGGGATATCGTGAGAACTTTCCCTTCTCTTGAAGGTTCTTCTGCTCATGTCAATCAGCAAGGGTTTAGCTTGCATGAGGAAGAAGAAGCTGACGTGGAGAATGTTAGGACGAGGCTTGAAGGGGCTACACTTTCGGGGTCTTGTTCTTTCACAACTTCCAATGAGGATGATTCATCTAGTTCTACCACAGAGCCTGCATCGAGTATTTCGCCAAATGGATACGGATCTAATATATCCACCAATGGAAGATTCAGACACATCGCTATTACTCACTGGCAGAGGGGCGAGCTCCTGGGGCGTGGGTCATTTGGATCAGTCTACGAAGGCATTTGCGAGTAAGTGTCTAGTATACTTAATACTAATGCTGTCTACGTTTCAACACATTTGTATTTCCGGTTACTTGCATGCTTCCGGACTTCAAGGACCTTGAGATCTAATTGGTTCCGTTGAACATCTGTGCACTGGACAACCTACCTAGGCATGGCCAGTTGAGCAATGAGCCAACCAGTTGTAGTTCTTTTGCACAACATACGCAGGTCATAATAAAAACTATATGATCCTAATGTGGGGCATACAATTAGATGAATATAATACCAGCCTGCTCTAGTTTTTGTTTCATTTTAACCTACCTCACATAGCTGGGATGAAGGCTGTTTCATTTTAGCCTACCTCTCAATCCTAGCGGTTGAGGAAAGATCCGCTACATCCTACCCCTCCCAGGCCCTACTTTCGAGTGAGATATACTAGGTTCGTTTAGTTTGGTTTGATTTGATTTAATTTGGTATAGATATATACAGAGACATTTATATTTTCTACTGTTTTGTGCTACCACTCGAAAAGTTTTCTGGATCCTCTTCCAATGGGGTTAACGTGGCACCGGAGATGCATCCTCGTGCCATGGCACCGCGTTTTAGGTCCATGGCGGAATCCTACACCATGAATAGTGCTTGTGGGAGTTCGCTTCCCGCACACTGACACACAAGCCTCATGCAGTTCTGTTTGCCAGACCCATGTTTTGTATAATGGAACTAATGCATCCATAAGCGTTTTTAATTATGAGTCATATATATATATATATATATATCTGTGTGTACACTGTATGTCTAGATATATACAAGTTAATACTGTAATTAAAAGTAATTAAAAATTAAATCTAATAAACTGTAAGTTACCAGTCCTTTTGTAACTGCTCATCACTGGTTGCAATCTCAAATGGGCTCCAAATCTTATCACAATCAAAGAGAAAAACTGAAGGCTGTGGGAATATGAGCTCACGAAGCGAGGCCAACAAGCAAGATCCGTCTATTGACTATCATCGAAGTAAAGAAATTACAGAAAGCCAACAACAGTACCTAACAAGCATTTGCTTCCATGATATAAGTTCTTATATACAAGTATATAATAGTATAAAAATCATAGTCTATAAATTATGAAATTCAGTCCTATTTTTTATAACCTGTTGCCTAACCCTTGTCTCTTCCAGAGTCATCTCGAGTCCCATCATAGCTATTGGTAAACGTACTTATTTAGTCTTGCAATTCTTGGTCAGGCACAATGTTCAGTGAATGTTGAAGCCAAACATGATTTCTCTCTTATGAGTGGAAGTTTGTTTGATGATTGAGAAAGTTGCTTTATATGATTGCCATGCATTTCACATTCCCAACATTTCTAAAAAATCCAAATCAGTATAGTATCAAGTATGCGTTCTTATCTAAACCTTTCTTGATTGTTTCCTTTGCTGTATCCATTGCCAAATATATCCCGGGAAAGCAAGACTCTCATCCCTGCCTTCTGAGTATCAAGAAAATAGGTCAAATGGTTAAGAGAATCTTGTAGCACTTTATTACTTTTCTATTGTAGGTTTCTAATGCTACTTTCCTTCCTGGGTTTTGGGTGCATTTTGTCCAACCTTCATTTATAAAATTCCTCAAAAAGTTTATATGTTTAAGGAAGCTCTAAAGAGTTGGCAACAAAGTAGCAAATCTAGTGATTTTGGTCTTACTAGATCTCTTGTATTTGTTTGTGACTTCTGGTCACCAAGAAGATGCACATGGGGTCATGTAAAGGGGCTATCTCCTCTTTGGATTTACACCCTGCAAGTCTTTCAAGTTGTTGCAGGTCTGTAAATGTCTAGTGAAGAATGAAAAGGTTAAAAAACACAAAAAAAAAGAGATCTATGTTCTTTGCTTCGACTCCATATGAGCATAAATGAGATAGCTGCAATGTAGTCTCATAAACATACATCCTAAATCCCAAAAGTACATTACACCTCATACATGATACATATGAAAAATGAGCACTTCCTAACAATCATGTTTGTTCTTTCTTGCAGTGGTGGATATTTTATTGCTGTGAAGGAAGTCTCTTTGCTTGACCAAGGGGAACAGGGAAGGCAAAGCGTTTTGCAACTTGAACAGGTAAACAAGGCCCATGTCTTCTACTAATTTCAATACATAGTTATGATATGATCTCTCTGAATGGCTCTATCATCACCTATCTATTGCTGACTCCCTTATTCTGATCTTTGTTTATTTGTCCAGGAAATTGTTCTTTTAAGTCAGTTCGAACACGAGAACATAGTTCGATACTATGGGACAGATAAGGCACTGCTCTCTTGCCTTCACTTTATGATTTTGATGCTTTCCTAGATTGTTCACAATATGTATTAAATGGTATGTTTTCCCCTTCAGAAATCAGTCTCTCTCCCCTAGACCTGGACTGGGACATTGATGGAGGGTATTAATGACAACTTCATCATGTGTTAGCTTTATAGAGTACAGGAAATATTGATAGATTGCCAGTCTATAACTGAATATAGTATTCATATATCCATCATCACCAGCAGAAATATGTCTGCATGTTCTTTTGAAGTAATCTATGAAATTCTTTCTTCTTTGTGCTGTTAGTATGGTATACTACTAGGCTTGTAGCAGACAATGAAATGCAGAAGAAGAAACAGCAATAGGACCATGTGCCACACTACTTAAGGCCTAAAAAGTTATTTCCATAGAATAGTAGAAGCTGAAATGCTTTTCTTCCTTAAACCTTGTTGCCAGGGTTTTGTTATTCTTAAGAAAAAGATACATGGTTTCTTCTACATTTCATTGTCTGCTCAATGTCCTAGTCAATGCGGAAGCTTTCTTATAAGTTGGACCTGCCATATGCATAAGGAATTCCTCCAATTTCGAAGGGATCTCAGCTAAAGGCGTGGCCCATAAGTTGTTTTCTTGTCTTAATTTCATTTCTGCATGGAGTATCATAAATGTTCCATTTGAGCAAAATGAATTGGGAGCCCTCCTCTATCTGACTGATTGTATTGTATCCATAACTGTTGGCCAACTTAGAATACTTTTTACAGAATTTTCTGTAGAAAAACTAGAAAATACTTCTTCCAGGATTCCTTGTCAACCAGGAAATTGATGTTTATGCATCATGTGCCTTGCAGGACGCATCAAAGCTGTATATATTTCTTGAGCTTGTAACAAAAGGTTCCCTTTTAAGTCTCTATCGGAGGTACCATCTTCAGGATTGTCAAGTTTCCTCATACACACGGCAGATCTTACATGGTCTGAAGTATCTGCATGATCAGAGTGTGGTACACAGGTATTGCAACTGAAAATTTGCCCTTTCCGTATTAGGTTGTAACTGATACTGTATGAGGCCTTCTGTTGTCTACATGTGAACATTTTTTTGTTGTATTTTGTATGTCTTGCATCTATCTCCCGCATTAAAGTACCAAGCATTCACTTTATCATCTTACAGTCATTGATGTGTCCAAAACTTTTTTTGAGGATACTAAAACCATGTCCTTCAATGGTAAGGCATATATTTTCTCCTGAAAGTGGGTGACCCTCATGGAAGTGTAATGCGAGAATATTACATTAAAACATAATTATTTTTAACTGTAAATAGTGATAGTGCACTAACATGAGCTTTATCTCTTCCATATCATTTACACCTAACTCAAGCAAGTGTTTGTCCCAGAGATGTCACTTAGTACATGATGGGAAGAAAAGAAGGGCATAGTGGAAATTCTGCAAAGTTATTATTCTGAAAATGGTTATTCGATTGGATTAATTGTACATATATTGTTTCAGGTGAAGTCGAGGAGATTTCATGTTATTATGAAGTATTTGATTAGCACTCAGGAATCCACGTCTTTAATCTATTTCCATACCCAGCAGTAATTAGGACCAGGGAAGATTAGGTTAGGTAGTAGATATTATGTTTCATGATAGCAGTGACTCTCTGAGTCATTTTTTGTGTCGTTGGCTATCATTATAATTTCATTCTTGTTAGATTACAACATCCACATCCATATGTTTTGGATATATCCAGCTCTAAATATCCGAAATAAAATTAGAAAACAGAACACTTAAAATTTATGAATGACTTAAAACAGATATTGTTATTTTTAACCCAAACTTAATGTTTTGTCTTATTTGTAATTCCCAATATGAAAAGCCATGTAAGAGTTGGTGTTAATATATTTAATTTCAATGGCCTAGTTTAGTAAATATAATGCATGATATATATTACTATAAGTTATTAGATTAAAACCTTCACTGACAACCATATCCATTCAAAAGAATCTACTTGATATCTTATAATCTTAACATAATCTAATATATCACATATTTGAGAATATAAATGAGTATATCTGCATGTGCATCCTGTTGTAGCATATGCGGATACAAATAATATCTGTCTTTTGATAACATCTGCATTGACCAAATATGGGTGCTGATGGATATCAGATTTTCGAATATCTATTTGTAGCTAGCATGGACTCTGTTTTGGTAGTACTACCTCATACGTGTGTGTGTTATTGTTTCTATTTGATTGTGCAAGCAAGGCACAATATTCATATATTTGTACATGATTTTTGACATAAATAATGAATGCATGCATACTCCAATTCCTTTACACCCTTTTCAATTAAACCCCAATTCATTCTCTCTCTCTTCCCCGTATATTTATTATCCGGATGATACATATCCTCTCTAACTCCCATATATATACACACATACACATAATTGTATGCATATGCACACCATAATTTCTCTGTGTCATGGGCTAATCTATGGAAACCATCAAACTTACCACATCTGCATGTAAAAGACATATTCAACTAAAAGTGTTTTCTTGATGTACACCAGACCAACTTGATTAAGATAGAATTGAATTTTCTTCTCTAAATCGAATGATTACAATAGTATTTCAGCAATTCGAGAAGCTGGAGGTCTCCCAAGACTAGCGCCCAAAGTTGGTTACAAAATTCTCGATACCTCCCTATTCCTACTTCCTTTAACTATATTAAGTAAAGCTACTAACTGACTTTCTACCACTGCTTCACCTACTTGTACCAGTGCACTAACTTCTTGTACTCCCTACCCCAGCCCACCCTGTTAAACTTATTGATTTTCACACGCCACCTATTTTGATCCCAATACCAGGGCATAACATTTCTTTCTCTTCACACCTAAAGTTCTCTTCTGAAAAATTAAATAAATGGTAAATTTGATGGTAATTTGGTGGTCGTTCATTAATCACATCTCATTGGTGTGAAGCTTCTTTTCATTCCCTCCATTTGCAAATTATGTAGATGCCAAAGGATTTTTTAAGTTCTGGCATCTTGTCACATGTGGGCTTCCGATGTCAAATTTTTCTTGCTTGTTTTTCAGGGATGTAAAATGTGCAAACATATTGGTTGATGCTAATGGCTCGGTGAAACTTGCAGATTTTGGGTTGGCCAAGGTTCCTCCAATCTTCGTTAATTAAGTTTTATTTTTGTTGCAATTGCTGTGTCTCCTCCCTTAAACCTTTTCTTGTCTTGTACAGGCTGCAAAGCTCAATGATGTGAAGTCTTGCAAGGGAACCGCATTCTGGATGGCTCCTGAGGTTTGTTGGATATGCTTTTTTTCCCACAACTGAAAATATTAATATTTGTGAATATATGAATTATTTGTGTCGTGAATTAGTTGTTGCGATTGATAGATGATTTATGATATAGCTATTGGCTAGTATTGATTGTTTTTTTTTGTTTCTAGGAACATTAGGCTCTTTATTTAATAGCAGTAGATTTTGACAGTAAGATTAGAGAACCAAATCTATAAATCTATCAAATATTATTATGTTGGCGTGATACAAGGCTAGTTAATTCACTTTCTTATAGTTATATTTGACACTTGATGAATAATTTACATTTCTGCATATTATGAGCTCTCATCACTTGTGCACGACAGAACTGGCAATCCCTTGTTAGATCTTCTGTATGGAAGTTTCCTACCTTACCTGTGATATGAACAGAAAGATGCTTGACGTGGCCTTGTTGTCTTTAAGATCATTTAAATTACAATGGAGTGTTGATGCCATCTTTTGTCCTTGGTCTTCCTTTCATCAAGCATCCACTGCTTTACTAACTTGTACATGTTAAAAGTTAAAACACAACAATTATTCTTTCAATGTGAACTTCAACTTTGGAATTCTGGGACTGCACCTAATGCAGTCTCATATGCCCCTCATTCCATCATAAATATCTCTATGCTCAGAGTATTCTCATTCCATTATAATTGTCTCCATGTTCAGAATGTTTTAATAAATAGAAAATAAATTCAGTTATACTCTTGTTCCAATATCCTAGTCTAAATTTCCTGATGATTAGTTGCATCTTAGTTGTCCACTAACCAAGATCTTTGCCTTTCCTGTTGTTGTCATCCAAATGCTTCAATGTCTACCACACAATAATGGTGATTATCACAATAAGAATACATTTTTTTAGACTTGCCACTTGCATGGAAGACGAGATGAGGGGGATGAGCTGAATAAAACTTGTTCAACTTAAATTGCATTGTATGCATAGTGTTAGGAAATTCCTAGAAATCTTTGAGAGAATTTTAGATGTTTGAGCAGAGAATTTCATTAGATTAAAAATTGTTAGAGATTACAAATGATTAGCCCCACTTATTTATAGGCTAAACAAGAAAGAAATAACAGACTAACAGAACTAGCAACCAGCTGTCTACCAGAATTGAAGTCACACCCGACAAATCTCCACCTTGACTTTAATTCTACTCAAGTAAAAAACAGAAAAATTCTACTTCCAGCTATCAATGTTTAGGAGATCTAAACAATGTCTGAACTTGTTTAAAGAAACAGGTTTAGTAAGTGCATCAGCTGGGTTGTCATCGGTCTTCACTCTTCACTTTCTTCACTTTAACTCTTCTTTTTGATTGTATGAACGTCTATGTGCTTCATTCTTTCATGATGCACCTGATCTTTCGCAAGACAAATAGCACTTAAACTGTCACAAAAAGTGACAGCTTGATCTTGATGAAACCCAAGATCTCCAAGCAGACTCTTCAGCCAAATCCCTTCCTTGGCAGCCTCTGTAAGTGCCATATATTCAGCCTCTGTTGAGGATAAAGCAACTGTTGGCTGTAACGTTGTTTTCCAGCTTACTAAGGCATCTCCAACAGTGAACACATAACCTGTTAATGATCTTCGAGTGTCAAGGTCAGCTGCATAATCTGAATCTGAATACCCAGCAACAAAACTGTCTCCTTTTCCTCCATAAATGAGACCCCCATCAGCTGAACCTTTAAGATACCGAAAAATACGTTTCACAGCAGCCCAACCCAATGTTACTTTCCTGGACAAGCCATATGGCGTGAAACGACATTAATGGCATGAGTTATGTCAAGCCTAGTGCAGACCATAACATACTGCATACATAAGACTTCCCACAGCGCTTGAATAAGGAACTCTGATCATATACTCCACTTCAGCTTCTATTTGAGGAGCCAAAACCACCGACAACCTAAATTTTCAGATGATGGAGTGCTCAAAGGCTTTGCCGAAGCCATACCAAACCGAGAAAGTATCTTCAAAATGTAACTTTCCTGTGACAAGAAAAGTTTACGTCTGGATCTGTCTCGAACTATTTATCCCAAATATCTATTGAGCAATCCCCAAATCTTTCATATCAAACTCAGAATTAAGGAGTTGTTTCAACCTCTTAATTACAGCCTTATCTCGAGCTTCTACCAACATATCATCCTCATAAAGTAGCAAATGCACACGTGAACTATCAACCACTTCCTTATGATATATGTAGCAATTATAAGGACTTCGATTAAAACCATGTTTCACCATAAAGCTATCAAATCGCTTATACCACTGCCTCGGAGATTGCTTCAACTAGTAAAGCGAGCTTACAAACATAATCTTCTTTTCATTGAACCACAAATCCCTCCGGTTTACTCATATAAATTTCTTCTTCAAGATCTCCATGCAAGAATGTTGTTTTAACATCCAACTGTTCCAACTCCAAATTTTGTTGTGCTACTAGTGCCAACAGCACTCGAATGGTTGTATGACGCACCACCGGCGAGAAGATTTCATTATAATTAACCCCTTGCTCTTGGCTATAACCTCTAGCCACCAAACAAGCCTTAAATCTCACATTTTCAGCTCCTGGCAGCCCTTCTTTCCACTTAATACTCCATTTACAGGTCACAACTTTTTTGCCTCGAGGTAATTTCACCAATTCCCAAGTCCTATTTTTGTGAAGGGACTCTATTTTTTCACTCATGGCTACTATCCACACATCAACCTCCTTTGTTGTGATTGCTTCTCTATAAGTAGACGGCTCAAAGAACTCCAATTCTTCAGCAACTTGTAACACATAGGCCACCATGTGATCAAAACCATACCTAATCGGCCTACTAACTTGTCTTCGAGGCGTGTCTAACGCTTGAACTAGGCTTTTGTGAGCATTGCATCTTTGCATCTTGGTATTATGGACAGCCTTTGAAAAACTCACTCTCCTTTGTTTTCCAAAGATGCAATGCTCACAAAAGCCTAGTTCAACAACTTTATGACCTCCAAGAAGTCTTGCTTGCTGAGAATGGGCATGCCTTTCTCACTAACATGCCCCAGCCTCATGTGCCACAAGAGTGTCAAATCTGACTCGTTTTTATCAGAACTAAAGGCTGGTGATGCTGACCCAACAACTGTGTTGCCTTTAAGCACATACAAGGTACCTTTCTTGACTCCTATCATCACCACTAATGCACCTTTAGAGACCCGAAGTACTCCCTTTTCACAGTTGTACTTGAAACCTTTGGAATCTAAGGCTCCCAAAGAAACCAAATACTTTTTCAAATCAGGTACATGACGAACATCAAGCAAAGTTCTCACTACACCGTCGTACATTTTGATACTTACCGAACCTATTCCAGCAACATTACATGGAACGTCTTTCCCCATTAAAACACTTCCTGTTGCAACCTTTTCATAAGTACCAAACCAGGCCTTATTCGGTATCATGTGAAACGAACACCCGGAATCAAGAATCCATTCATCTTGCTTACTTTTAGAGTCAACTACTGGAAGAACTAGATCAACCTCTGAACTCGAATCATCTTTACCAACAACAGCGGATGCCTTCTCATTTCGTTTCAGACATTCATTTTTCCAATGTCCAAGATAACCACAACTGTGACATACATCTTTATTTCCAAAATCAAAAGAGCGATTGGGTTGAAAAAAAAAGTAAAGGGGATTGCTTAAGATCCTCGACCCCTAGATCTTGATTGACTTCTTCCTTTCCAACTTGCCTTTACCTTTGTCTCGACCCTTTTCTCTACCTTTATTTACCATTGACAAGCCAATAGATTGGCTTCCAGTTCCATTTCCAGAAGCTTTATGGCGTAATCTCGTGAATGCAAACTTGATCGAACTTCTTCCAAAGTAATTGTGTCCCTTCCAACTACAAATGAGTTGACAACAAGATGGTGCTGTGAGCCTTCTCATCTTATTGATTAAAATCAGCGTCGACCATATCTGCAGGTATTTCACCAGCCAAAGGAGTCCAAATTCCTTGCTGTTTTAGGAGAGCTATCATCTTAATTCGTCATAAGCTGAAATTATTCTTTCCAGTAAACTTGTCGATCTTGATCATTTGTGGAGGCATCCTTAAGTTCTTGAATGAATCAAGGCAAGAAAGATCTTCAAGTGTGTGTGTTTTAACACCAGAAAACGATCACCAGATAGGGAGTTTTCTACCCAATAGCCTAATCGCAAACAAGGAGATATGAACCAATTTTGATCGTTCTACACCCTTAGTCAATCACCAAACAGTCACCAATTCCAGTCGCCCTCCAACAATAATCGAACACCAACGCCAATTGATCACCAATTACATTTGCCGGTCACCTATCGATCACCAATTTCAATTGCCGGTTACCAGTCGATCGCTAATTTCAGATATTCTCCACCTTGAATCCCGTTACCTTGAATCGGACTTCAAGATTGACACAATTGATTGCCAAGATTGCAATCTGAAGAAGCAATTCCAAAAGTCAGGTCGTCTTGATCAATCGCAGAAGCAAGAACAGAATTTCCAGAACCAACATAAGCGTGTCAATCATAACCACGCTCTGATACCAATTTGTTAGGAAATTACTAGAAATCTTTGATAGAATTTTTGATGTGTGAGGCAGAGAATTTCATTAGATGAAAAATGAACAGAGATTAGAAATGATTAGCCCCACTTATTTATAGGCTAAACAAGAAAGAAATAACAGACTAACAGAACTAGCAACCACTTGTCTACCAGAATTAAAGTCACACCCGACATATAGGAAAAGGACCTGAGTTTTAGACTCTGGACTGTATTGGACGTTATTAGCAAGTGATGACAGGAATTTGAAATAAGTAGTGGAAGGTGTTGAAATTGCAAACATTGAACAATTACCGAACATGTTTCTCATTCATCTCATTTCCTAACATGTGCAGAAGTCGACCAATACTTCATCCATGAGGAAGCAACAGATCTTTAGATTGTCAACCTTCGACTGTTAGAATGTCCCTAAGATGGATGGCATACACGTTATGAGATTAAATGCTGGTAGCAATATCTCATGTGGAGCCTTATGGGTAGTGGAGAGGAGACTGTTTCATGTGGATCAATATTTCATTAAAGCAATCACCAACATCAACCTAACTGCCAATCCTCCCTCTCTGACTTCCAATGTTAGAAATGTCTTGAAAATAGGGTCCACTGTTGGCGAAATCATTAGACCCCCTCAAAAAACCTCGTTCCTGCGGCACCTTAACATGTTGTGGGTTTTTTTTTGCAAGCAGTAATGTGATTGCCTTTCTTTGCTAGAGTCACCAACATTACTCCACTCTTGTTATCATTGCTGTTGCATAAGGTCATCATCTCTGATCAAGTTGTAATTGATGCTTATATGAGTGGCTTAACTCATGTGACTCGTCTGTTTGTCATGATTGTAGCTTGACCTATTCAACCTAGCAAAATACTTCAATACTTCCTCAAAAGGTATCATCATTCTGTCAGGGGATCTTACTCTGCAAGAGTAAATACATTTAAGATCTCTTGCCTGTGCGTGGTCTGCTTAGGTGTAGAGCATACACCCACTTAACTACTTCTTCAGGACACAGCCCCTAAAAGATCTAGATGATGGTTGCAATACTAGCTTTCAACTGTTAGACACCTGAGTACACGAGTGTGAATTCACGTCAACACCTTAGAGTGTCCATTACACTGAGGCATCTCAACAGAGTTTCTGGTATGAGGTATTTCGTATTCATGTCAAGGATGTTGAGGATTAGAAGCATTTGTAATGGAGGACCTGACAATATTACAAACTTCTGGGCTGCAGATTGAGCAGACAATCCAACTTTTAACCAGTACTGTGGTAACCTTGTTGGCCAATGTGGTTGTGAATTGTCCTGGAAACTTATCCTGTTTGGCACTCTCTTTGCGGTAAATAGATGTGTAATCTGTATAGCCAAAAATCAATCAATCTATGAGAGATGCAAACATATAGGGGTCAATGTCATCGTCAGTTGAATCATGTTGCATGTAATATGACCAACTCTTCATCTATCCAAGGTGTTCATATCAGAAGAATACCAATTAGTTGCCATTCTAACGGAGTCCCTATTGGAAGACTCAGGTCGACTTTCAGCGGAGTGTTAGTTGTAGTATTTCAATTCATATAACCAATAAGTATGTTTTGGTTGTTTTTATCGTTTATCTTTCTCAGCACAGGAGCATGCATGTGTAGATTATATAATGGCTTCTCCCTCAATAATAGTTGTCTATTCAAATCCTAAATACTTAGACATATATAATATGTATCAAGGATCTCGAACATGCAGAAGCAACATATCTTTATATTGTAAACCTTCAATTGTCATAGGGGACTCACTTCATTCTGGGTCAATGAACTTTGCAGGTTGTTAATAACAAAAATAATGGGTATGGGCTTGCAGCAGACATATGGAGCCTTGGTTGCACCGTCTTGGAGATGTTGACACGTCAGATTCCGTACTCTCCGTTGGAATGTGTATGCTTATTTTCTCTACAAATCAATGGATTCTTGCTTGCTAGCATATATTTCTTTTGCTTATTTAAAGAGTTTGGCTTATTAGATCAGGCATCTGCTAAACTTTATTGTCAGACCTAGCGATTCCTCTGTTTTTTATCCTTACCTCGGTAGAACAGAACAGTCTGAAAAGTATGTTTTGTGTTCTCCCATTAATATCATCTTAACTCTATTTATGTACCTAGTTGAATATGTTATAGCTTAACGTCATCCATCTGTGAAGTATGAGTTAACGATCTTTGACATATTTTCCAGGTCGAAAATGAACACTCTGTCACTCAACCGGTGTTATTTGTCTAGCTGAATATACAATGGGTACATCCACAGTAATTGATATAGTTACAGAGTGACAGGGACGATAATTGTTTTTAAGCTACCATCGGTGCTTTCAGTTCTGTCTGTGTTATCTTCCATGTTTGCAAGATTATTCATGTAGTATGGCTTCCCTGTCACTGTCTAATCTGGTAAAATCATCGTAAAACACTTCTGTGCATTATTGCTACAGATCGTATAGGTCAGAACAAGCGCATGCATGTACATATATCAAGTCATGCCAAATTGGCAAACACAAGTAGCTGTCCATGTTCTTTTATTCACAATCTGAAAGTATAAGGATTCCGGTTTGTTTCCGTTCAAAAGAGCATTAACTATTGATGCTTTGAGGTGGCATGCATTATTTTTTGAACTGTCTAGACTTTTACAGGTATTAATTTGGTTGTAAGGTATTTGACAGCATGGTATTCCTGTGATGAACAGATGCCTGCATTATTCAGAATTGGGCGTGGTCTTCCTCCACCTATTCCGAATTCTCTTTCGAGAGAAGCAAGGGATTTTATATCCCAGTGTCTTCACGTTAATCCAAGAGATCGTCCAACTGCTACTCAGCTCTTAGACCATCCATTTGTTAGCAGGCCACTTCCGTCGTTCTCAGACTATGTATCTGGACACAGCAGGCTAGGCGTGAAGTAGAATCAAACAAGGTAAATAAATTATTTACGCTTTATGATTCTATCTAACACCCCCTCACAATATCATTAACTTGTCAAAGGTATCTCCAATTGAAATAACAATAAATGCAGAAAGAAGGATATTTAAAAACTTAATAAAATTGAAGTCTTAGATGAGTTATTCATTACCTACACAAGACTTACCTATTCTTTTATGGCTTGCTTTCCTAGGACAGAATGAAGTAGAGTATTAAATACTTCAATTTGTGGTCTTGTTGAAGTTTTTGTGGGAAGAGGCTTTTCTCGTTGCTCCTGGAGATGTATGTATGTATTTCTTGATGATGATGATGCTGTGAGGAATCTCTGTACTTGGTAACAAGATTGATTGTTGTTTAGTTTGTTTGTACATCGATTCAATTCTTTTGGATGAATAAAAATAGTTTGTTAGGAGGTTTAGTTTGAAATGTAAAAGCTAAAAAGCACCAGCTCAGTTCAGATCATGTTGTTTAATGCATATATGATTAAGAAGTATTCTATTACCCTATTTGCTAATTTAATTGAGAATTTTGCATTTTACTAGGGTATATTTTCTGGTATTTGTGAGCTAAGATTGGGCATCTTTTAGGTCCAAATAAGAAAAGATAAAAAGGTAAGAACAAATGATCCTTATATGAATTATTATTAATTAGTAAACCCCCAAAAGAAGTAAAGCAAGTCTATTTGAAGATTTATTTTTAAACTTCCTCTCAAGCCTTTTAACTTTCTACGCATGATAGTCACGAATTAAATCATAATCAAATTGCTTTGGGTCAGTTACCAATCACGAATTAGATCATAATCAAATTGCTTTGGGTCAATTACCAATCACGAATTAAATCATAATCAAATTGCTTTGGGTCAGTTACCAATGTCAGTAACTGATGATTACACAATTCGAACAATTGCCTCTCACCATTAAATAAGCATGACCAACAAGAAGGATGATAGAATCCAAGACCTTCCAGTTTATGAGACAAGTGAATAATTTGTCATCTTGAATGTTACTTTCTTGGTACAATAAAATACATATCCATCTACAAGTATAGCATGAACGATATGATTCATCTTATCATTTTTGGCACTCTAAGTTTAAAGTAAATCTCGATTGATTTCATATACAAAATCATGATACACCAAATCCGAGAGGGTACGATCACATTCACAAAGATAAAACGGTAATCAAAAAGATCATACACGATGAGTTAAAAAATGATTCAGTGAATTCTATTCCAATCCGACTCCAAATCCCCATAGGTGGATCATGAACATGGAACATATACAGGTGCAATTTAACAATATGATGATGAAAACCACAAATCATTCCAACTCTTGGCTCCTCTTACTCCGAGTGAGATGTCCAATAAACAAGCCCGCTGCATTCAACATCATCATCCGGATTTTCAATATTTTGCAAGAGAGATGTGTACAAAAAAATAAACACTTACCTGATTAACACAAGCACACACTGCAAAACACCAGCAGTTCCGGCCCAAGCTGAAGGGCCTTCTGGCACGAGTGCATCCTGTATCAACAACCCTACTGATGCTGCCAACGAGACAAAGGATACCACATAGGCCAAGAAAAGCCAAAGCTTCAACCTGCAAACATACGATATTTGTGACATCAAGCACATTGATGATAGATAGATAGAACACTTGGCTAGATTAAAATTTTAGAGGAAAGAAGATTTATAGCCCACATGTGATGTACAACTTTATCTTAAGGCCTCTTTCTTAGCAGCTTAATGAGACACACAACTTATTCGGTCAACTATACATTACTATTCAGTAGTGGCTTAAGGATATAGAAAGTGGCTTTATGTAGAAAGCCAAGTTTTTTCCAAACCTGCCCCTCCCAATTAAAATACATGCCCCTTCCATCTATGAAAAAGCCCTCCCAAACCAAAAACTACCCAATCTATACAGACTAATTAATCCATGTAGATAACTTTATCATACAGAACTTGATGGAAAACCAACCAAGCATAACAGCCAATCACGAACATGACATGAACATATTTGCATGGAATCATTAACAGGATCTTTCGGACAGCTACCAGTTCAATGTCTTATAGTGGTACATTTATCACACGCCACCTAGAAGCCACAGAGAGATGGGAAACATAGGAAGGATGTCAATGCAGACGTATCAAACCTGGAATGCATCAAGACCTATTTAATAGAACATTTAAACTTAGCTGAAACCAAAAAAGACTGAGGAAAATAATGCCACGCTGATAAGTTACCGAGAAAGTTCAAAATCAGCAACTTGAGTAAAGTTTAAATCAGAATATAGTAGAACAAGAAAACTGCTTGTGAGAATGATCGTCGGTTTTTACGCACCCAGTCAGGGCCTCAAGAGTTCTTGGGAGAGAAAAGTTTCAATGAACCTTGATAAACTCGATAGATTGATAACCTTCTGTTGTAATTGACAGGGTTAAATACACATTAATTTGAAACAGAAAACTACTTTCCAGCCCGTAACTCCAGACATGTCCTCATGGAATATGACCAACAATTTGACCTATTCTTTGGAAAGAACGGTCTTGCATATCAATCCATGAACTTGGGATTCACCCTGGGCACTCATGCAGACCTTCTTGGCGTATCAAGTGGCCATATTAACATATCAATGGGCAAAACTAGATGGGTACAACCAACTTTTCAATCTTAAATTGTATTTAAGAGATGGACGTTCAAGACTAATCCTCAGCCTATCGGTCTCCATGAAAATCATAGACAAGGTTTTGTTTAACTAAAGCTCCCACATATGCAATTGAAAATTAAATTTTTTAGATAAGGTTGAAAGTGGAGAATATTTTGTCAAGACACGTCTTAATCTTCTCAAGAGGAGCACAGGTGCCCCACTGGTAACACATAAGAAGTTCCTATCTGTTTGAATTAAAAGAAGAAGTTGGATTCATGTTTTTTTATTGGACAAATCATTGCAAAAATATAGGGGAAGTTAATAGGTACTACCCATAATAACGAACTTGCAAAACGGATCTCCGGTTAGAGACCAAAGATCTTGAGTGACAGATCCGGTGTGATTTATATGTTATGTATGGCCGTGCGTTTAGCCTATAATAGGGTAACAGAAGGGAAAAGAAATTCCTTACAATGTATGTGATTACTATTTTAAGGTTATGTATGCTGGCATAGTAACAAGCATTGACGTATTTACAGGCAAGAGATTTTTCCCACCAAGTACTTATCTTTATTGCTTTAATTATGAAAGAGCTCATGAGATATAATTTGGTATATGTTTTTTGTATGTCAATTCATCAGAACATACAAGATTGTGTTCCGGAGTTGGAAGTATGTAGAATCTTCAAAGGTCTACATCCAACAACATATAACACATTAGGTTATACAAAACCAAAATGATGCTGATAGAAAAGCTGAAATGCAGTAAGCATGTTAGGACAGGACGTGGTCAGAATATTATATTTTGTTATTTGGGATCAGGTTTATAGAAAGCCACCAAAGATAAAACTAGAAGGGGGATGAAGCTTTGGGGTCTTACCTGATCAGAAAACCATACCCAAGCCAAAAGGTAATTTATGTAAGATGACAATAACACTTGCTATGATTATGCTAGCCATTTTGTCAGGCCACCATACACATCATATATGACAGCTCACAGCTGCATAGCATGAGGGGCCACACATCAGGTATAGGGTTGGAAATGATGATCCTGGGAGAGTGATGGGATGACATCCAAGGGGAAGCCAAGGCAACACTAGTTGACAAAGATATTTTACAGGGTCTTGTTACTCTATATATTTCTTAAGGTTCATGGCCTTTGTTTGATGTAAATGTTCTTTGATAACCCAAGAATGGCCAACACTAAGGGCACATTAGCAGGGCCACCTTCTTTTAACCCTAGACACTTCCACAGTAACAGCGGTAAGGCTTTTGATAATGAACTCATAGCCATGACTAGAGACAATCATCAATAGAGTATGCCTACATCTGTAAGCCACCACCTTCAAGCACCACAAACAACTCCGTGACCTCGCTGCAAATACCCTTATGCCACCTCACTTGTCTCATGCTGAGCTGTGAGATTATTCTCATGTTACTTCCCCTTCATTTAGTTCATTCACATAATGTACGAAATCAATTTGGCACTCGGATCAAAGCCCTTCATAGTGAAAATTTTTCATGTGTCTACACGCCACAATAAAATGGCATTGTCGAACGCAATAAAATGCATTTATCAGATATTGCAAACCCTCTATTTGATTCATCATAACATTCCTCATTGATCTTAGGGGAATAGAGTTTTGGGGGCATGCTACCTTGTGAATCACATGCCCTCTACAGTTTTTACAAGGAAAGATTCCTCATCAAGTCCTTTTTCTTCGTATGCCATTTTTTCCAATTCCAGCAAAAAACCTTTGGTTGTATATGCTATATGCATAATGTTAGACTAACAATGACTAAACTTGACCCTTGTGCTATGAAAGTTTATTTGTTGGATGTTCTAGATCCCCTAAGGGATGTTGGTGTTATGATCCTTGTTAAAAGAACCTAGTCTAGATTGTATGTCTAGGCTAATGTCACTGTTCTTTCTTTAATCAGGTATCTATTTGAATCCTTTGGTCTGGATGTCTCTATACTTGCATATCCTAATATCTTGGTACATGTTTCTAATAACAATAGTGGTGATCCAAGGACTAATATGACTTCACATGGGCCTCCCCCTAGTCCACCTCTCCAAGGTAAATCAAAGACTATGATTCTCTCGTTTTTCGTAGCCTTCGGGAACTTTTGGAACGACCAAGAGTATTTGCAATTACTCCATGTTCTTCTGACCTCAACATAATAAAGTGATCATATGGTATTTTACGTTGATGATATTGTTATAACTAGTGATGATAAGAGGGAATAGTGACTCTTAGAACTTCATTTACAATGAATTTCAGACCAAGGTGATGTAATTGGATCAAGAATTACATCAGGGAACTCCTCAGTCGGATGTTTGCGTGCTGTATTTCCTTCCAGACAGGGAAATGCACTCCCAGAATTCAATTACAAATACATAGAATTTGAATATTCCGGACACACAGTCCTTTACTAATGTCTTTCACACCTCCACTACAATCTGTTACAAAGACACGGATCACCAACTAACTAAAAGATAGTAGACACACAACTAACTCATAGGAAAAGACTGAACTACCCTTTGTTCCTCCTAGAATAAGTATATTTAATCGCGTTTGCATCAATACCCCTCGCCACCTTGTCCTCAAGGTGAAAGTCGAAAAGCTTGGGTGTATTAGTTGGTAATCTTCCCAGATGCTACAAATGTTGACGACCCTTACCACTACACACTTCCAATTCTCCTCCGGCCTTAGTTCTGCAATTCAGCAAGGATTTAGGTGCCACTATCCAACTCTCCTTCAGTCAATTCGGAAGGAAGTTCTCCCACCATTAGACCTTCACCCAACGCCGGCCTGAGCTGAAAAACATGAAAAAGTGAGTGAATCTTCACTGAAGGTGGCAAATTCAATCTGTACGCTACTTTGCCCACCCTTTCCGTCACTTTGAATGGAGCATAGAATCATGCATAAAGTTTCTGATCGACTTGTGTTCGTAGTGGTCATTGTCTATATAGCTGCAATTTCATAAACATACGGTCACCCACGTCGAATTCTCTCTCTATTCTGTGCCTATCCGCTTGGTCTTTCATAAGCTTCTAGGCTTTCAGCAACTAACCTCAAGTCATCAAGGATCACATCTCTCTCCTTTAACATGTCTTCCACCGTTTGTAAGCTCTCCGACCCTTTCACAGCTGTTCAAGATCGCTAGAGGTTCTCTCCCATACAACACTTAAAAAGGGGAGCATTGCAACGATTAATGGAACATTGTCTTATAGGAGTGTTCGGCTCATCCCAACCACCGCTTCCATTTCTTGGGGTGTTCTGAAACAAAACACCTCAAAATTGCTCTAGGCAATGATTGACGACTTTGGATTAACCAACTGTTTGAGGATGATAGGCCATTAATATGCTAGCTTTGTCCCTAACAACACATACACTTCCTTCCAAAAACGACTAACAAAAATCTTGTCTCGATTTGATACAGTTACTTGCCGTACACCATGGAGTTTTACAATTTCCTTTGCTAAAATAGTAGCCACTCCTTGAGTGTCAAATGGCTGTTTTAAGGCCACAAAATGAGCATATTTGCTCAACCGATCCACCACCACCATGATCGCATCCATTTTATCCGATTTTGGTAATCCCTCGATGAAATCCATAGCGACTTCATACCGAACTTCCAACAGTAAAGGGAGAGGTTGTAACAACCCAGACGGAGACCCTCTTAAAACTTTGTTCGGTTGGCAACTTCACAACCTTTCACAACTCCTATATATCCTTACACATTCCCAACCAAAATAATTCAGCGGCTATGCCGAAATGTTCGATCAATACTTGCATGCCCGCCTACTGTAGAGGCATGAAATTCCTCTAATAACATCTTGAGGACGGATGATGACTTTGACAACACCAACTTGCCTTTGTAGTTTGAACTACAAAAAGGACTATCGTACCTCGAACCCTTTATGCACGGTACTTCCCTCCTCAAATTCGGACAAAATTTTGCCTAACACGACATCCCTTCGGATCTCAATTTTAAGTACGTCCCATTGCCTCCATTGCAGACCACCTATTACTGCCTCATTCAACTTCCATACTGGACAAAGCATCAACTGCTAGATTAATTATATTGCACACCTTGTACCCAATCACAACTCAAAATTTTTTCATCACCCGTTTTATGATATTGGTGATCTATGACTCTACTTAAGCCATGGTTTTAAAAATCGGTTGAGGTGTGCGCCTTGGGGCGCGGTGGCCCAATTTTTTTTGGGAGGCATCACCTCTCACCACGCTTTGTAGAGATGAGGCGGTGGGTGAGGCTGTGAGGCGGTAAACGTGTGAGAGGTGTACGACTTGTTTAAAGATAACAGTTCAGTGTTTGTTAGTGTTACAGGTAGTGTCAGACCAACAGCAGCCTCAGTCTCACAGTCTCACAATCCCAATTTGTTGTTAGTGGGAGTGTCAGACCAATAGTTTTTATGTGTACATAAGTCTCCCACTTTGAAGATCATTACATGTATTATATTCCTTACTTATCCATCTTACCACCGGTAGAGGCATCCAACATGGTGTATGTATGTATACCGGTGCAGTAAAGTCAAACATCATCAAAGCTATTTCTAAGGGCTATATTCTCCCTCTCTCATACAATCAGGAACATACATTATATATAACAACTTTTTTCTTCTCCCACTCGGTGCTAGAACCCAAAAGTTATATATATACATAATGCTTCTCCCACTCTGAAAGCACAAGGATTAAGCTTGCCTCACAAAAAAAAGTAGCATACAACAAAACATCAGCACCAAAGATACAAGGTGGAAGAAGAGTGATTGATCGTCACGTCTCTACATGTTCGTGCATGGCGGGCTACATAAAAAAAGGAATGATCTTTCCAAAAAAGATGCAAGGTGGAACCGGGAAATGACTCCATTAAAAAGATAAATTGGCATCCAAAACTATACAATGTAGCAACAATGTATGTTCCTTCGGTACACTTTACCAAAGAAAGCATCCTTAACTGTGTTGTTAATAGCAGTTATCGGTCCTATATAAAAGAACGGTGGTAAAATAGTGATGGTAAATTGCGGTTCCGAGAATAGCGGTGCAATTTACCGTTATTGTACCAATATTTGACGTAAAATAGCCATCGACGACACCTCCTCCAGCCTCCTCCCCACGAGTCTTAGCTCGTTTGTGAACATTTCCTATTTTGTTCGCCTGAAACTTGCTTAAGTTGATGTTTGATGTTGAAACTATATTTTTAATTAATGCATATAATATGGTAAGTTAGGTACGCATACATATACATTATATATATAAAATAATTATTATTATATGAACCCCTATTTTTGGACCGCGATAACCGCTATTTTGAATCTCAGTATTGACCGCTATTTTGTATTTTGACTATTCTAACATCATAGTCCCTAAGTATATGTTTTTCATGAACACTATAATGAGCATAAGAGCACAAGTAGCTTTCAGGGAAAAGGATGCACAACTTTCCACCAACACATTCTTCAACTTATAGACTCTGTAAAATTTGTCCAAATGCCAAAAATCATTACTTGTGCCAATTCTTCACAAAAGAGGCAAAGTAACAAAACACTTCTGCTATGATTAATGTTTATATGTTCTCCACCATTATTTCTTGATTTGACATTTACATCAAAATTAGCTTTTCTGTTAGTTATAATCCGATCTTTCACTTTGGCAACATTTATACTCCCAAACTAACCGTTTGAAGTTACTGATATACAAAAACTTCATCATTTTAGCCTTGGCATGTGATATTTCATCGCAGGAACATTTATTATATATTTATATTACCTTAATTAGCTCGGGCATATGCCTATCTTAAGTTACTGACCATATTTAAGGTACCATGACAACTATGGAAATACATATTTTGACTAGGATAAAAATACAAAGCATAGTAAATGAAGAAAACAAAAATCTAACTAAAGCTTGCCCTTGTGAAAGTGTGATGCCTAAAAGCCATAAAACACACATAATTTGATCCATAAACAATCTTAGAACTCTATTTGGGATGGGAATTACATGAATTCACAAAATCCTTACCCTCATACTACTAAAAATTTACCATGATCATGTAAAAGAACCTCATCTAAACATATATATTACAATAGGTTATCGATCAGTTTGTAAGTCTGTTTTAGGCAAGAGCCTTGGGAGAGAATTTGGCCTCGAGCCAGAAACCCTGTTGCAAACATCCAATTGATGTCTAATACAGTTCTTTATCCCTCAAATTAGTCCGGTGTTCATCACAATGTTTACTACAATGAAAATAGAAGCGTTGATCTACTATATTCATCATTTCATCTATAACTCAATTTACCTCCAACTCATATATTTGTGTTCTGTATTATGTAGGTTTTGCAACCCTTCTGTGAGAACTGCTTATGTTCAGCAGACCCCCAAACTCCCATTCCCACACCCCAAAGAAAAGCATAAAAATATCACCTTTCAAGTTATAATCATAACAAACAACTACAAGATAATACAATAGGACCAACAATAAAAATGGTACAGATTCTCTCCCAACCAGCCGTCGATGAAAGGTGGTATACACCATCAGACTCAAATAAATATGTTATTTGCATAAAAGTGTGTAACATACAGAAAATCTGGAACACTTTGATCCGTAATCACCACATAACACTATTAAAATATTGTTTAGTAGAATTGAAATTCATTTTGCAACAAAGATCTAAAAGATTGCATCATGAAAGATGCTATAAAAAATGAGCTTGTTGGACACTTGGACTATCTCGCTAGTCACAGAACAACCCTCCTAAGATATATGTAGGATCTCCCCTCTAGCCCTTTAAAGAGAATAAGGAGCTTGACAAATTCTAACCCAATATCAAAGCCAGCGTCTAGCACCCTAGGGGCTCGATACTCGTCTACACCCAATCTAGTCTGGCCTTCGCTGAAGGGGCATGTTGCGATCCCTAGTGTGTATGCGTCTATATATATAATATTATATAAGGAGGTTCAAGAGAGATCCAAGAAAAAGAAGAGCAAGAGAACCCTTTCTCAATAGTTGGATTTAAAAAATATATGCCCTAAATTTGACTGTAACCACCCCTATATTGATATAGTAGAAGTTTACATGCATAATATGGCCCAGATAGTAGAAGTTTACATGCATAATATGGTTCAGACACTGAATCGGAGAACTCGAACCTCCAATCCTGTTTTATGTTTCGTTTCATTCTTTGTCCCTCTAAATTTTATTATATGGTTCTTTGTGGTTTTGAGAGAGCCAGAGTGATTAGTTTGTAATTATTTTTATGTAGGATTCTGGTGTATTAGTAGGGTTCAACATTTATCTCGCATTTTAATATGTTTATTAGTTAATCTTTTAGGTGTACGTATGCAATAACGAATTGTAAACTTGAATTTTATAAGTTTTTAAGAACATGAGGTAAATGTTTTACAATATAGTAACCATACTAGAATGAATATACACTCATATGAATATATTCATGGTTGACTTTGAAGATTTGGTTTAAAAGTTGGATAAAATTATTGATAAGGTGTCAAACAAAAAGAATAAAATACTCATTTTTCTATAATTTGTATATAATAAAATTAATTATATTAAAGATAAATTTGATTTAAAAATGAGGCAAGTCTATGGAGTTTCCAAAACTTGATCCATTAGCTTGAGAAGGGTAACATGGGTTTCCGAAAACCCTTCTAGGCCCCGCACCTGGGCTTGTGCAAAAGTTTGAGGAAAAAGGAAGACAGAAGGGAGGAGGGAAAAAAAGGAGGATGAAAGGAAGGAAAAGAGAAAAAAAAAAGGTAAGAAAGAGATGGAGTTTGTAAGTTTGTAAAGTCAGCCGTAGAAAAAGAAAGGCAACTAATGAAATAGGTATAATGGAACATGTAAAAAGTAAGGAAACAGCATCCCTCCATCTATGGCATCGGCTGCCGTTTGGTTTATTTTGGTTCGGTTCGGTTCGGTTCGGGTTCCTACAATCGACTCTACTACCCTAGTCATACTCACAGAGAGAGTATATTCATGCTTAAAGAATTGAAAAAAAAAATCAAAATCCACACTTAAGTTGGGGCAAAAACAAAAAATAGTGAAATTACCAAACAGACAAAATCAGTAATTAGTAGTTACATGGATTGAATAATAGGAGATAATATAGAGAAGCATAAATGTTTCTTTGCAACCCTTGATTACAAGTAAAGGGGTCGTACATTAAGAGAACTTAGCAAAATCTACACTTTTATGCTATTTGATGAGAACCGAATTGACAAATTAATGCACTAAACATCAAAACTTCATACCTCCATTCGCCCTCTTCATAGGGGGAGTAGTCGATGTCCTCTCTTCTAACACAATTAAACATCAAAGCAGCCAAAGATGCAAATATTCCTACAAGTAAAAGACCATATCCCCAAAACAAATCAAACTAAGTTAACATATCAGACTAAAACATCAATCAAGAAAAACCTAACAAGAGAGAGAGAGAGAGATAACCAGGAAGATAGTGGAGAAACGAGATTTTAACAGAACTGCAAACGACAGCGTCGACCCAAAACCACCAGCCGGCTCCAAAAACGGCGCCGGCAACGCCTGGCCCGAATATTCCCCACAATTCAGATAAATCCATGGATTGATTCCGCTCCGCCTTGTTGGGTTTCGCAGATGCGTGCTATCACAACTTTCTACAATTGAAAACAACACAAGAAACTGTGGGAAAGGTTTATGAATCAGCTGACGACAATCATCAATGGATCGATCAATATCTGAATCAACGGTGCTGCGCTGTAACTTTACTAGCACATGACTATTTAAATTAGATGCAAAATACAAAACTTACAAACGGGGTGATGCCTAATACGCTTGTGGACCTGTTCAAGGCCAAGGTCAGGTTACGTATTCACAAAGAATGGATCAATTATTGATTTCCTTTGTGTTACGTGGCATAATTTCCTGTTTGATGAAATAAAAAAATCTTATTTTTTCGTTTTGTCTCATGTCATATTAAATGTGAAAAATGAGACGAATGTCATGTATTGTTTGGTAGAGTCTCATGTATCAAATGCAACCTTAGGATACCAACTAACTTTAGCCGGTATCAAACCTTTTTGGTTGGTATATATTGGTACGGTTTTGTACTAACATCGCACCAGTAAAAAGTTATACATTTATTTTAAATTGATGTGTTTGGGTAAAAAAATCGCACCATGATCGACGAGGAAAATTATCACGATAAGACCTTTGCACGTTGATCATCAAGGCGGCTAAGATATCCACGACAAACGACCGTCAATGGTTGACATCAGCGACATAACATTTTCTTTAACTTACCTCGATGTTGGTCATGAATTATATGAGTTATAGATTCAATTATGATAATAGAAATCTAGAGTCAAAAAGATCAAGCACACAATATGTCATGTATTTCACTTGGAGAAAGTATTACACCTTGGTTTACACACGCTTAAGAGATTATCTATGAGTAATGGGTTTAAAGACAAATTAGGACCAACAAGTTCAGTCGTTAAACATAACAAGTCTAAGGACTGGACGAAAGATATCAAGATTATGATCCCTATGGAGCTTGTATCGAATCTACATCTCCGACTGACTTCAGTGTTTGAGGATGGCGCTAGTATTCGCTAAGGAAGTCTTATGGTGTTATCTAATCATCTCGAGTTTATGGCCCTATCATGCCATGATGAGATTGGTTGCAATGGTATTAAGATAAGGTTATTCGTATGCCACCATGATTCCCTTTAAGAGTTTAGTATCGAATTCTAACCTAGCATTGGTACCCGTTGCATATGTTGAGCTAGTAAGACCAGAAGGACGCACGTTCTAGAAAATAAGTAACAAAAGCTATTTATACTAAGGGTAGTCACAAGGTGACTTCTCATGATATTTACAATATAAACATATTAATCTTGAATACACCAATTAAGCCCAACAATCTCCCCTTTTGGATTCAAGCACGAACTTCAGTTTTCTTCCGTAACCCAAAGTAAGATTCAAACCTTCTGATTGCATTATGGAAATCAAATTTGTCTTGAATTGTGTCCACAACTCCTTCAATCAGACTTCTACCTTTTTATCCATCTTCTCTTTTTCTCTCTTTAGCATCAGCATCAAGCTTTTTACTCAGCTTCTATCGGATCAGCTTTAATGTACCATTAGAATACTTTTGAATTTCATTGAACCTCATAAAGCATTTATTTGATTTGGCATTCTGATAAACAACTCCAAATTCGGGTTCCTCAAATATGATCATGATCGGTAAACTATCAACATCTTGAAGACTTTGGTCTGGTTTGAATCAAATTTATCCTCCGTTGATTAGTCTCACAACCAATTTGAAACTTTGTGATATATGAGTACTTGACTTGTCTTCTCATGAATCTTTTAACATCATTAAGTGCAAGTATCACATCTTGAGGTCTGATAGTTCTTCTTCTGAACTCATGATATATAACTTCAAGATCATCTAATTTTAAGTTAGAGAAGTTAGGTTCAGAGAATAACCACTCTTTCCCATCTTGTCTCACAACCTTGAACATTGGATTCCACAATCTGACAGATTTCCTTGCATACACTTCTTTGATTGACACACAATCCTACGCTTAAGGTTTGTGTTCACTATATGCTTTGCTTGAACCTGAGCTTTCAACATATAAATGTATTCAAAGATGAAATCTTGATTGAACTTTGAAATTCCTAACACTTTCGCCAGATCTTACTATTTGATCTCTTTCACAAAAATCTTTCTTTCATCGTCTTCAAGAAAAGCAACTTTAATATCAGTTCGTTCTCATTTGATAGCTTGTTGACTTTCTACAACAGCAGTACCAGACTTTTCTGCCTTTGAAGGCTTATATTACAGTTTTACCACTGAAGGCTCAGACTATTGTTGTACTCTTGAAAACTCAGGTTGCTCAACAACTGTATCCGAAATGTCAAAATCATCAAAATCATTATCAGAAAAGGATATTAACTCTTGAACTTATTCTTTGATTTTCAATTATAGCACTTTCTACTTCATCTGGTTTGGAATCAATGTAAATCATTTCAACAAACATCTTATTCACCTTTTTCAGCTCAGATTCTCTTGCTTCAGAATCCTTAGGCTTTTCAACCCTTGGATCAACTTCACCATGTAAGACCATCTGTCTTTCATCCATATTCTCACTTCTACCAACATCTTGAACATCACAACCTGTTTACTTTGACCAACAACTTCAACTGTACTAGTACCCTCAGTCATCTTTTGCCTTTTATTCTCCCTCTCATGCTGATTTTGATCATCCTGGTCATCATGCTTTCTTTTATGACTAATGGCCTATTCTTTGCATGTCTCAAAATTCTGAACCCGTTCAACTAACTTCTATAAAGATTCCTCAATTGCCGAAAGAGAAGTAGAAAAACTAATCGCACTAGTTAACCTATTGACGTTGGACATGACCTCTTATTTCAAAGTATTGGAGTGATCAACAGTAACCATACCAAAGGGTCTTTGGCCTAGCGGTATCGTAGCCCTGGCCCTAGCGGTATCGTAGCCCTGGCCTCCTAGGAGGTCAGGGGTTCAAACCTCACCATAGGTGAGGAGGGTGTGTGAGTTTATTTGTTGCATTTGCCGTATATAAATATTATATACTTCAAAAAAAACGGTAACCATATATGCCACTGTCTCAGCTGATCGTCTTAATAATCCAAACAATTCATAATCTTCTACATCTAACTCAAAGCTTGAGAATGTAGCTTCACATATAACAAGGACTTCAGTTCAGCTATAGAAAAATCTTCAACAAACTTGGCTTGAGGTTGTGGAGGTTGTGGAGGTGGTGGTGGTGAATCAACAATAGCAACGACACCATTTTAGAGAATCAAATTGTTCAACAAATGTATCCTTGACAACATTTAGAGCATTGTCCAGTTACTCTTTAGTAACAAAATTCGGGAAAATAACACCTGGATCACATAGATTACCAATTGTTATGACAATTGAAATAATTCTAGTAGGACTTTCATCCTATACTCGCAGAATACCTACAGAAGGTTCTACTTGGGATGTACCGGCTACATTAATAAGATGAGTTATAGAAGTATGTATATGTCTACCTAAATGTGTATCGGGCTCTAGGCTCACTTGTGCAACAAATGAAGTCGGTGACCGGAGTAGCTGTTTACCTGTTTCAATATCTAAGTTCTCCGAGTGGAAACCTGATAGCACATGTGGTAAATCTTCGTGTAAAAATGAAATAGTCATTTATTTAGAGATAACTGAGTGGCTAGGTGGGGTAGACTGTGATTACACCACTAGGTCCATGATGACTTGTTCAATACCCAATCCCAACACATGAGATTGGATAGTAGATGTGGCTACCCGGTTGACGGACACAGTTTGGGAAGGATCACCTTGTTCTTTAGATCCTGTCACACTCTCAACATATTCTTTTTGCGTCCATACACTCGAACTCTCTACATTTTCAACTAAAGCTCCCTCAAATCCATGTTCAATACCTTCATTTATCTGAAAGATTAGATTATCAACATCAGCATCACCATCATTATGAGTATCATCATCATCATCATCTGAATTATCATCAAGATCTTCATAATTATCACTTTCAATATCAATTTCGGTACTTCCAATAGAAGAATAACTTCTATTCTTCTGGAATATGTTCCTGAGCAATAGATGCAAATGCACTCCAAACTCCTTTAGCACCCCTCTCATTTACATTTTCTCTCTTCATGCCCTGATCCGGAACCCAAGTATCCTGATCTGTCTCAGTCCTAATTCTAGACCCCTCGCTACTCTTATCTATCCTAGGGATTGCTTCTTAAGGAGGTCCCTCCAGCTTTGGCTGGACCATCGAAGCTCTAAATGCCCTCTACTCCCTCACACTCTGTTCATCTTGATTTGAATAAGCTAACCGATCATCAAGAACTTGTAGAGTTCCAGGAAAATCACCCTCATCTTTGTTGCAGAGATACTTCATTTCATATTTAGGACATGATAGTGAAGAATATCTTGAAGGAATGTTGCGGTTGGTGAGTATCATGCTACGAATGATAAGTTGTAGAAATCTCTGATATGGCATAAAATTTCTTGCCTTAGAATTTGCCTTACCAGCTATAAGCTCAACCAACTCTATCCAGAAGATTGTAGCATAGTCATAGTGCTTGTTAAATACTACACCATGAAATAACCGAAGTACTTGGAGATTACACCTATCTAGTCCTGTGTGCTTAGGTGTTAAGCATCTGTTCAGAATAGAAAACAAAGCATGCCAGATTGGTGGTATATACATTATCTTGAACATGTTTGTAGTTGCTAATGCTCTTGTGTAGACAAAAAAAACCTGATATCATTACATAGTTGTTCTTTAGAAACAAAGTCATCATAGTCATCTTTGCCTTGGATAACATTCTTGTTCGGAAGCTGTAGAACCAACCTCATTTTTCTCATAGTCATTCTTGTAAAAAAATGATCCACAAATGCTTAAAATCGGTAATTTTCTTATGGAATGTAGGTGAGCGTGTTCTAGAACTGTTGTAGGTAAATGATTGGAACATCAGTAGTAGCAACTAGTGCATATTCCAAAGGATACCTTTCAAGATTTCTACACTGGATGTTTTGTCTACATGTGGCAAAGTTAAAATGATGGTTATTCAGTTTCAGCTCAAGAAATTTTGATCTCAAAATCAGTTCATCATCTGGATTAAGGACATTAACTGATTGAGATCGGGATGGTAAGTGAGATCTGACAGATAGCATCGGATGCTCATCATCAGAATGTTGATTGGACTGATGTTACTCAAGATCTTCTATTAAATGCCTAAAATGTATACAAACTAGCATGAAATCCCTTTAGAAAATGGTTTTGAAAGAATGAGCCCTTTTGAAAATTTTGGAAAAACTCCAAAAAAGAAATTTAAGTCTCAAAACAGTCACATCCCAAAGAACCAATAGGTTGAAGAAGACAAAATACCGCACACAAAGGATGCGACACACCAAACTGTCGCACAACAAAGGAAAAAATATCGCACACGAAGGATGTGATATACTCAACTATCGCATGAATCTATACTTAGAAGTGAAACAACCCACTGAAACAACCCACCATGCAAACAATAGTACGAATTCACAAAATATGATCATATATTACCATATTCTTCATACTAAAGTTATAATACATTCCAAAAGATGATTACATGACAGGAGAAAATATGGATTAACAAAAACTTTATCAGTTATAACACTTTCTTCTCAATAACACTTCTTTACATTCTTCCCTTGCCTTTATCCTAAGATAATGGACGACCTGCAAAATAGATAAGTACAATAATTGAGCATTAGACCAAAAGGCCTAGTGAGTAAATTTCCCTTATACAGAACATAACTTATTTCAAAACCCAAGATATATCAAACCTGGATCTATCACGGTTACACCGCCAGTTCATCTATCGTGGTTACACCACCAGTTCATCTATCGCGGTTACACTACTAGTTCATCTACCTTCCAAAAGAAATTACCATCAAATTCAGAGTCCTGTCTGGACAATACTATGTCCGAGGAGGAGGTTTCCGGACAAGCTTGATCTTATCCGGACAACACTATGTCCGGTGAAGAGTTATACGGTCATGTTCAGACATTGCCTTGTCTGGTGTTGGTTCTTATCCAGACAACTCTTTAACCGGTGAAGAGTTCTGTCTGGACACTTCTTTGTCCGGTGAAGGCGGAAAATGCTTTGACCGGTGAGACACGTATCCGGACACTGCTTAATCGGCAAAGGGTCTCATCCGGACATTGTTTTATTCGGTGAGTTCTGTTCTTAAAGATTTAACGGGCGATGAAGTAGCAGTATTCGAATGCAGTTGAATCACATTTAGACAACATAAACCAGTACTAAATTGAATTGTATCATGTGCATATGATAATCGTACATACTGAAAGCACTAGAACTCACCTTTGCCTTTGGAATTAAACTTTGGGAATCTTCTTCTACATCTTGATCACCTAAGTTTCTTTGAAAAAGTATTGTAAATTTATCAAAATCAGTAACCTCTCACCATTCAAATGCACTTACTCAAACATAAATATAAAGAAAGAATCATAGATGTATTCCTTTCCAACCCTTAAATGCCAAACACTAACCCCTAAGTTTCCATTTCCAAATTACATTAGTATCTGATCAGCTTGGATACTGGAACCAAATATTACAATATCCCATCATTAGAAGAATTTGATCCTGGATTTCCATTAAGAAAACAGGTAAGAATATTTCATTTGCGTCTCTGACTTGATTCCCAGGTGGCGTCCGACCCTTTATGATAATGTCACTGAACTTTTACTAATCCGATCTCTTCATTCTGCAGTTTTTTTACCTTCAAGTCAGTAATAGTTTCAGGGGTTTCTTCAAAACATAATTTCTCATCAATCTTAATTTCTGGTAGAGGCACAACTACGTCTGGATTTGCTAAACACTTCCTCAAATTTGACACATATTCGCCTCGAATCTTCAGCTGATGATAATCGGATAGTAAATCAACCTTAGAAAAGTAAGTAGCCCCAACTAATTGATCAAACACATCATCAATTATTGGAAGATGATACTTATTTTTGACCGTTAACTTATTCAATTCCCGGTAATCAATGCACATTCTCATTGATCCATCCTTCTTCTTCACAAATAATATCGGTGCACCCCAAGGAGAGGTACTTGGTCAAACAAAGCCTTTATCTAGTAATTCTTTCCAGACGGAGCTAGCCTATACAGTGCATGTGCAACTGGTGCCGCTCCAGGCAGTAACTCAATCTGAAACTCTCTTACAACTGGAATATCCTCCATTTTATTCTTTTCTTTCTTCACATCAATTGCATAAGCAAAAAAACTAACACATCTTTTCTACACGTACTTTCGAGCCTTTAAAACGGAGATAAAGCTGGAATAACGATCCCGCCTGTCACCATAGATTATAACCGGTCCCTTCCCCGGTAATTCTATATGAATCATATTTTCATTGCAAACTATATTAGCTTTTAGCCAACTAGTCCATGCCCACGATTATATCAAACTCTCTTAAGGGTATGGGAAATAGCAGTATGAGTACCTCACACCCTTCTACTTTTATGGAACAATTATCAATCACTTTCTTAACCTACACTTCAATATCGCTTGTTGTTTCTACTACCAATACCTCATCTAATACTTAAGATTCTAAGTGCGTGCAACTTATAAACGATGGTGATATGAAAGAACGATTTGCACCAAAATCAAATAAAACTTTGGCACATACTAAATTAACAAAGAATGTACCTGCCACCACTTCAGGATGTTCTTCTGCCTCGCCTCTCGTCATCTAAAAGGCTCGTCCTCTAGCCATTGTCTCACCACTTCTTATTTTTCCACGACCACTTGGAACACTACGATTTACCGTTGGCCCGTGACCGGGTGGAACATAACCAGATCCTCGTCCCCCAGAATACCCAGATCCTCGACCCCAAACAAAATTAGATCCCTTAGCTTGCAGACAATCAACATTTACATGCGGAGGAGAATTGCATGTAAAACATCTTCGTACCATTCGACAATCTCTAGCTATATGCCCTGATTCCTAACATTTTTAACATGTTCGTGACTCTGTATTGTAGTTTCCTTGGTATACTTTATGACATCGTGCACATGCTTTATCAGCAAACCTTGGGATTGGTCGATTCAGATTTTCAGTAAACCTTGATCTACGAAAATGACGAGCCTTTGTCTCACCACTTCTTATTTCCCCATGACCACTTGGAACATTACGATTTACCGTTGGCCCATGACCGGGTGGAACATAACCAGATCCTCGACTCCAAACAAAATTAGATCCTCGTCCCTTAGCTTGCAGACAATCAACATTTACATGCTGAGGAGAATTGCATGCAAAGCATCTTCATACCATTCGACAATCTCTAGCTATATGCCCTGATTCCTAACATTTGTAACATGTTCGTGACTTTGTATTGTAGTTTCTTTGGTGTACTTTATGATATTACGCACATGCTTTATCAACAAACCTTGGGATTGGTCGATTAAGATTTTCAGTAAACCTTGGTCTAAAAAAATCAGTTGTTACAGTCTCCCCTTTCCTTTTATCCCCAACCTTTTCTTGTGGTTGGCGATTGATATCCTGTTCTAGGATTTCTGCAGCATCAACCGCTGCCTGAAATATAGTTGGGTTTCTAGATATCACATATTTATGGAGATTAGACTCCAAACCCCAAATATATTTCTTAACCTTATTGCTTTCGGTTGTGATATATGCTTCCACAAACCAAGACTGTTCCATAAAAACCTCCGTATACTGACGAACCGACATATTGCCCTGTTCCAAACAAAGGAAATCGGCCTCTAGCTTTCAGACAGTAGCTTCAGGACAATATTGAATTTTAAATTTTACCACAAACTCCTCCCGCAACATGGTTTTCAAAATATTCGGATCTAAACTTGACAGAATCTCCCACCAATGTAGTGCACTATATCACAACCTGGATACAACAAACATTACTTTATCTTCTTCTGCACTTATACTGGTTTGTAGACTTAATTCAATTTCTTTAAGCCAGGTCATGACTTTAACAGGGTCACGTTCTCTGGAAAACTCAGGGGGTTTACAAGCAAGAAACATCTTGATATTCCCTTCTTTTTGTACTAACGACGAAGTAGGGGGTACAGACGTATTTGTTATCGGTGCACTAGATCCGACTTCTTCCTGAAAATTTGGATCCCTTACTCCTTCTGGGTTATTTGTGCAGAACATCCCAGTAAATTTACCAGATTTTCCTGAAATTTTCTATAAGTCCCCAAATATGATCAATCTTCAAGTAATCATTCAAATCAACAATGGCAGAGATGATATTCATCTAGGAACATGTAGAAGAAGATAGAGAGAGAAAGTCAATGCCCAATATATGGTCAAACTATTATTACGTAATCAGATGTTTACAATTAAGTTCTACACCAAAAATACAAGGAAACA
>NC_037533.1:14314558-14316204 GCF_001531365.2 Cynara cardunculus var. scolymus
TTTTATAGTATTTTGAAATTTATATTTTATTCAAAAATAAAAACATTATCATTTTTTTCAAAACCACATAAAATCGTCTTATATCGATAGAGACAAAGAATAAAAACTAAACATTAAAATCGAAATTTRTMTCGCTGCATTGCACGAGTACCCTTTTAATATATATATATATATATATATATATATATATTATATATATATATATTAAATATACATTATCATTTTGTTAATAACTTACACATTATCGATGTTTATTAATTTTTATAGTTTTCCTTTAAAGTTTTACGTTACAAATTCCCTATTTAAGTTATTTTCTTTTGTCTTTTGTCATTGACATCGTCGAATTTACTTTCTATAAAACTTTAAATAACCACATTTCATAACAACGTTTAAATCCTGCATATTTTCACGACACACTTTTGAACACAAACGACATGAATCAGTTGTGTAAAATATACATGTTTGACATGCACCCAGTGTTAAGACTACTTGAACTCACCTTAGCCTGTTTAGTTAATATCTCCGTTGGAGCTCTGCTTGTTTACTCGCCTTCATACCTAAACAACCCACATAAAGTTCATATAATACAATACTCTAAACAACGATTTAAATAGTTTTTTCTTATCTTTTCATACTATCAAAAACCCAACACACACATACTTAAACTCCCCCCTTTTATGGGTAAAAACAAAATAAATCAATTATTTTTACATCTCTAAATGATCCAATGTATTTTGAATTAATTATGGAACTCCTTAGTTTATTTTACACTATTTTTAGCTGCCAATTTCAGATGTATTGAAACTTTTTTGGAAAAATGTCTCAGGCAATGCCTAGACTAATCTCAGGAAGTTGTGATTGTAAGAAATCTCTGATAAATTCGGTGGCCACATTGTTGTGTACACCTGGAATCGAACTCTGAACAGATGAGATATTTTACCACATCCTCCAGGACCTCAACTCGTGTGGTTTTGATGCCTTTTTTAACATGGAAACGTCTTCACCAATTTATTTTGATGTCGTGATTTTTTGTTATTGGCTTGAAATCCATTAGATTCAAACCGCATAAACCACATTATACCACACCGTGTTTGTGGTGCAGTTCTTTTCTGTTTGAGACATGCGTTGTGGTTTACAATTTGGCCCTAAAATGCACTAAACACACTGTAAGCAGCCTTAATTTATGTGGTCTAAACAACCCTATATAACCTTAAGCAAACAAACAAACTATAACCGACAACAATATTGGATCTACGAAATTCAATATTGAGTCGAGAAAAAAGAAAAGATAACAACAATCGTTGAGTCATATTATGACCGTAGAGAATCATAAAAAAATAATTAAAACTAGATAGTAGTCTGAATTATTTCGTATAGAGTTTGATTTTATCAATTCCCTACAAAGACATGTTTGAAAAAAAATGTACACAGAGCTACAAAACATAAATAATAAATTTTCAAATGTTATCATATTGTTTGTCAATGTGATAACCTGGATTTAAGGCAGCTGATAAGCATGGTTTATTACATGCTTAAAGGACCCATTTCTTGTGTTTAATAGGTAGATTTTCTTAGTTTATCCCAACTTTGAGTCATTTCTACTTCCTAATTTATTGGTCCCGTAAGGGTCTACAAGAATAGAAACA
>NC_037533.1:14317759-14318976 GCF_001531365.2 Cynara cardunculus var. scolymus
ATGGTCCTTCATTAGGATCAGAGAGCTTTATTTTCTTCTTCCCACCCTTCTTCAAAGTTGGCCTGTCAGGGACCTTGACATACCTGGACATCCTTTTGATGAGCTCGTTGATGGTGTCCTCGATAATTGTCTTGTGTCTCGACTTGGATTGCTGAATGGCTTGTCTGATCTCCATCCATTCACTGAATCCATAGCTTGCATTCAGATTCTGCCATAGAAAGAAGTTTAGCTTGGGCTTGGACAGCACTCACAGTTTTCTTGGACTTTTTCTTAGGAAGGACTTTAGCAACTAGTGACTTGGCCAGCTTTAGGCTGTCTTCAGTCTGCTTCTTTTGAAGCTCTAGCTCTTCTTCAGCCCTYMATGCCTCGAGTCTTTCAGCTTCAGAAAGGAAGTCAAACTCACCACCACTAGAGGTACGAAGAGGAATTTTTACTCTAGTCTGGTCGAGTGACTCCTTAAGCTGAGACATHTGCTGGTYTGTTGGAGTATAAGAGTTGGGTTGATCAGATACCTACTCCAGTCGACCACAGGTTGTTGAAGGGATGTGAAGGTGATATTCTGAAGTGATCACTACCTGAGAGGTAGAGTCTTCAAATAAGGTTTGTTGAGGGCATGAGAAAAGTACCTTCAAGTTACCTTCTTCAGCGACCGCCTTGCCTTTCGACTTGGGGTCTTGGTGCCCTAATGGAGTCGATACACCTTGTCTTTGCTCCCCCTGGGATTGAACTTCCCCGAGGGCAACACCTCTGGTGACGGTTGATGGCTTCTAGAACTTGATGGTAAAGTCATCTTCATCATCGTCRTCGTCGTCACCATCTAGATCATCTCCGGTGTCTGGAATGACAGGTTCATCATCATCGTCTTCATCATCATCATCATCATCATCACCAGTAGCAGTGACGGTATGGACATCATCCCTAGGGATGGCTTCGTCAACCTCAGCTAGAGCAGCTYCGGTGGACGTGATTATAGGAGCAGTAACCGCTTCAGCTTCAACAGCCTCAGCTTCAACTGCAATAGAAGCTGATACTAGGCCAACAGCCTAAGAAGCTGTAGGAGCAGCATCAGATGATCCACCAGCGTTGGACCTCATCTCCCCCTCTCTGGCTAAAACAATAGAGATTTGGCCAGAGAGTTCGTTCAAGCGTTGTCGCTGGAGAACCATTGAATCCTCCAGCCTTTGCAAAGCATTGGCTAGAGTTGTCGTTGCCTCACG
>NC_037533.1:14319076-14323250 GCF_001531365.2 Cynara cardunculus var. scolymus
TGAGTGTTGTTTTCTTGAAGTATCGTTGTCTCTGAATGAATTACAAAACAAGTTCTTCAGCGATCACTGAATAAGCTCAGTGTATGATCGCTGGAACTGAAATTACAGATACAGAAATACATCGAAAGGAAAAAGGGATTATCATCAAATCACTGAGAGAGAGGATCAACAAAGAGTTTTTAAGAGTTTTAGTCAAATGCTTTATAATATAGTATAGATTATATTATAAAGCATTTGACAAAAACTCTTAAAAACCATTTTTTATACATGAAGTACTCAGGGGCGGATGGCCTAAGGGGCCTTTAGGGGCCCTGTCCCCTGTGCTTTTTTGTCTAGATAGGATATTATTCTTGGTCCATATGCTTGAAGTATACACAAAAATTCAACCGGCCCCTCCACTCTTTAGTCCACTCTTGATCCAGCGACGACGCAGACGACAGCGAAAGCCGGAAGGCGGACATCGACGAGAGTCATGAGTGACGAGGCGACGAGTCGACGACGACAGGCAGGCCGCAGGCAGCAGCACCGCGGCAGAGCTCTCGACGACGGTAAGTCCTTCTGTAACCTAATATGTTCTGAATTTCCTACCAGCTGTAGAGTATAGAGATTAGTTATAAAATTAAATCATTGGTGATTGGACATTGGTCTTCTCCCCTGTTCTGCTGCACTTTTTGTTTTGAAATCAAAACCCTAAGATTAGGCCAGTAAATAGTTCTTGTTCCTAGACCAGTGTAAAGAAGTTGAAGAATGTTCTCACTATCGAAAAAAAACCTTATAGAAACCCAAAGAGGCAAAGAGTGATTAGTAGAACTTCTTGAAGAAACAAGTTGTGTGTGTTTTCAATAAAAGGTTGATTGGGAAGAAGGGTATCAGTCGGATAATCAAAGCTTAGCCATCCAAACCATGGTGCGATTCTGGGTTGTGGATTGCTTTCTGAACCACACTGCAAAGCCATAAGCATTTTCTCCAACATCATAAATTACTAAAGGACTAAAATTCTCCTCAGTAACCAGACTTAAAGGTAACCGTGTATCAACAAATGATTCAGCTAGCATTTCTACATGTGTAGAATGGCCCATTAATGAAACAAATTCACTATATACAAAAAATGCACTTGAATCTAGAGCTTTTGTGATGTTCACCTCAGTGAGACTTCCATCCAATCCTTAAGCTCAAAGGAGCATCTATGGATGTTGTTGCAACTTGACATACAAGTTGTGATGGTAAGCCACTAAAGCTTATGCTAGTGTGTAGAAGAATAGCATCTTTGCTGAAGTAGGCTTAAATAGAGATTCTTGTTATAGGAATCTCTAACTCAATGTGCTTATAAGAGAAAGTTTGAGAAGGGGACATATGTTCCTCTTATAGGAAACTCTAACTCAATGTGCTTATAAGAGAAAGTTTGAGAAGGGGACATATGTTCCTCTTATAGGAAAGTTACAGCAATTAGAGGATATTTCTTGATCATGTTTTTGCTCCAAATTTTTTTTTGTCTTCTAGAAGCAACACACCGTTGTCAAGTACATTGTGTCTTTGCACCTTAGTAGTCCTAGACATAGCCGGTACATTGTGTCTTTGCTTCATGTTATGATAGGAGACTTGTTGTCAAGTCAGTTCTGTTGTATGTATTGTCGTCTTCTTACTAAATTTCTCTGATAAAAAGCTCTTTTTTGTTAGCTCAAAAAGAAGAAAATATGAAAAGCTTACATGTATCTTTGTTTGGTTTTCCTTTCTTCTTCCCTTTACTGTTATGTGCTATCTTTCGTAGTTGATAACTATCACTCGGTTTGTTTCTATTTTCGATCATTAAACTAGTTTTAATCCCTGCGTTAATCTTCCAGATCTCTTGTGTTGGTGATTTTGGTTCCAATCCCCACATGTACAAGGTCAATGGAACTGCAAACATTAATGCCGTTAGAGCTGCTGCCGAAAAAGGTTTGAACATTTTCTGTTTACTGTATCTATTGCTTATTTGCATACACTCTCACCTCTAGCTTTCTCGCTTGTTTCTTTTAATTTGAGATCAGATCCGTTATTTGAGTAGTTTCAAAATATTGATTGTGTATGTATTGGTTTTCTTGACCGGTTATTTTATAATGAAGTTCAGCAGGTGCAACCTTTATCATTTTGAGGCATCTCATATAGGCAACAAAGTTTAACTTCTACGTTATAGCTTTGGATAGTGTATTTTTGGTATTTTTGAAAATATATAATATTAGGTCCCGCCCCTGCACTTGGAAAATTTGTGTTCCGCCCCTGGAAGTACTGTATATTGATGCATATTACTTAAAATTCAATATTACAAATAAAATGTGTGTAAATACAACTTATTAAACTTTCATGTTTGAATTCTTGTAATTATCTATAGATAAACATAGTCAAATACAAGATAATACGATTAAATATTTATTTATTTATTATTATTTTTTACAACATTTAAAATAAGTAGGATTTAGTTTTTTTTTTTTTAACATTTATTTTTATTGATGTAGTTTATTTAAGAAATTTTTACAATTTTCGTCAAACGATCATATATAATATCCTCAATCAATCGACGTTTTTTTTCAAAAAAGAATCGCTAATTTTTGTCAATGTATCATATGTGATATTGACTATACTGAAAAATAAACATAAGTTATCTACAACATTACACATGATATGTGTAAATTACGAATTACGTTTTGAAGTACATATGATCTTATACATTTTAAATGTGTTTTGTTATATCGCATGTGTATCTATTTTCATTATTTTTTCTTTTTCAATGTTTAATTTGAATAATTATTTTTCAAGCTTTAAATCACATATGAATAGAAAGACATTTGGAAGAAAAAAAAAATTAATTGTGATTTTGACGAAAATTGTATTGTTTTTAAAATCTATATATATATATATTAAAGAAGAAACCACAAGCTTTTCCTACATAAATATTTGTTTTTGATTTTTGATATTCACATTTAATATCATTTAATTAGGTTGTTTCAACCTATTCATGTTCCCTCTAATAATTACTCTTTTAACTATCATTATTTCTCTCTATTTGGTTATAAATTTTCATATTCTCTTCATGGTACACCTCTATAATAATCTTTATATTAATCACTCAATTCTTCCTCTCTATTTGGTTATAAATTTTCATCTTCTCTTCATAGTACACCTCTATAATAATCTCTATATTAATCACTCAATTCTTCCTCTCTATTCATATATAATTTTGTGGTACACCCTTATGATAATCTCTTTATTAATATCTCAATTCTTTCTCTCTATTCATGTACAATTTTGTGGTACACCTCTATGATAATCTCTCTATTAATCTCTCAATTTTTCCTCTCTATTCAGTTATAAATTTGTGGATGCGATTTGCATTTTTGTTTATTTGAGGTGCCATTCAATAAAACAAATCATGGTATGAATTTTTGCTTATGTAAGTATAATATTTTTTTTAGTCGGAGATATTCAGATCATAGTTGGAATTATGTAGGCATATGGATTTTTTTGTGTGTAGATAAAGTGGCATATGAATCATTGAAGAAACAGTTTAACATTGTTAATTTTTTTCACATATTTTTTTTATGATATTGGACCAATTACAAAGTTTGATATGATAAAAAATTGATATATAAAAATTATTATATATATATATACACACACACGTTAAAAAAAACCAATAATGATAAGGTGGATTCATATATCAAATGTAATATTGATTTTTATTAGTTTAATATATAAATGTGATTGTCGACTCATTTAACTAACTTCAATAATTTTAAAAAATATATTGTCATATTGTTTTAAATAAAAATTGAATACGCTTATTTTAAATGCATTAAATATAAAATATTTTTTTAAATGCAAAATTAAATCATTTTAAAATCAAAAATATGGTAAAAGTAAAACATTAAATAAATGTCTTAAATAACTTTTATACTCTTATTTATTTTTATGTTTAACTAGTTAAGGTATTAATTATTTAATGAATTGTATGGTCCGTATTCATTCTCTTATTTTTTTAAATCGTATCATTCTCGTATGAACAATACTATATATATATATATACACATATATATATATACACATATATATATATAGAGGGAGAGAGACATGTCGAAATAAGAATGCTAACTATTAAAAAAAACAAAAAAATGTCGTTAATATACAAAATCATACATGA
>NC_037533.1:14323300-14325478 GCF_001531365.2 Cynara cardunculus var. scolymus
ACATTAACGACATTTTTCTTATTCTCTTAAATAGTTAGTGTTATCGTTTAAACATTTTTCTTTCTTTCTCTCTCTCTCTCTATATATATATAGAGAGAGAGAGAGAGAGAAAGAGAGAGAGATGAACGATCAAATACAAATCGTCCTAATTGTACAAACTTTAGAAACTAATTACAACCAATCACATAAATCCATTTGTTTTTTTTTAATTTATTAGAGTATTATGGTCATTTGAATTTACAATAGCTATGTTTGGTAATTTTTTAATATTAATAGATAAGTTTGGTAACAACATAATATTTATATAAATATGGATGATGATTAGCACAATATTAGGAAAGATTTGATTGAGGTACCCATTAAATTTTTTGAAAAAAATTGCCACATTTTAAAAATGTATTATAATTTTGTTTAAAAAAATGGCCACTAATTTCCAATGAAACAGTCTCAAACTGTTCAATTAAATAGGGTTATTTCTAATAAAACAAGCTCAAACTGTTCAATAAAACAGAGTCATATATGATCCCATTAGGTTCATATGTATAACAACTGTATTGAAACAAGTTTATATGTATAACACTTGTAATGAAACACGTTCATATGTCATATATGATTGCATCAGGTTCATATGTATAACATGTGTAATAAAATATGTTCACATGTTATATATGATTGCATCAGGTTCATATGTAAAACAGCTGTAACAAAACAAGTTTAAAGATAATGGTTGATCACCCCAACCTCCTCTTTCAACTCCTTCTTTCTTTCCTTGATCACCCCTTCACTACCATCTCCTTACCCCCTGCAATCAAGACCATAATGGTTGATGACAAGGACGAAATTGATGGAGTAGACAAGGATGGAATCAAAACGAAGCCAAAGTTATACACCATCTTTGACTTTGAATGGTAGTTAAGTGGTTAAGGGGATGGGTGGAGGTGGGATCGAATCAAAAGGAAACCAAAAGTATACACCATCTTTGACTTCAAACTTGAATCCAACCGAATGTATCTCAACATCGGTACATCTTACTTTTCTTGATCGAATCATTCAAATGGTAGACAACCATATGTAGTGTCTGAAGTGGTTAAGGGTTTGAGTGGATCATGTTACAGGTGAAGAAGATCGAAAATGGGGTGGTTGTAGGTGAAGAAGATCAGAGAGGTTAAGTCATAAGTGGTTTACGTATGTGTATGTTTTCTTTAGGGAAAGATGAACATGGGATGCCCGAAGATGGCGATGTTTCATCGGCGACAACATGAGGAAACAAATGGAAGGAGGGGAGGGGTAATGGGTAAAAGACAAACAAGAAAATAACAAAAGGGTTTAAAAGACAAAAATGTCCTTCAGTTACGAACCATTTTTAACAGAGTTGATTTGAATGATTATTTTCAAAGCAAAGTGCAAATTGTATCGACCATCTTTGTACTTATTGATAAAGACATTATCTGTAACTTTGTGTAAACTAGAGGGATCAAAATTATATATTTATTTGTTAATATAAAATATTAAAAATATAATAGAATTTTGAATTAAATAAATATACCAAAAAATGAAAACTTTATAATTAATTAATTTGACATAAACAATAAAATATTGTTTTTTTACAAGGTCTTTAAATTAAGATGACATGTTCAACCACAATTTGTAATTTATATTTTATTTAAACATGGATTTCGAATTTACTTCTTGATACGAATATACTTTATTTTAAATTTACAATAAGGTAGCGTCTACAAACCACAAGGGTGGTGCCTGATTGATTTGAACTTGGCTCCAAAGGTCAAAAGTACCACGAGGTCCCAGGTTCAAATTCAATGAGGAATAAAAATCCCCTTGTGGTCACAGAGGTTCAAATGCGGTGACTACGGGCTATCTGCAAAGCAGGTGGTCGTCCTGGGATTAGTCAGTTCATATAGCGGGTTGGATATCTTGGTTAATAAAAAAAAAGGTAGCATCTACAGACTATATCAAACATGAATGAATACGACAAGGCTGCTCGACAAGACATGACTAATTGCTATCATGTGTTTGACGACTAAAACAGTTAAGGACAACACTATCAAAATGACCAAATTATCCCTAAAAGTTATTTAAATAAGTTTATTATAATAATAAAATTATAAATTATATTAATATACATAATATATTTTATATTTTATAATATATATAATATTA
>NC_037533.1:14328273-14346909 GCF_001531365.2 Cynara cardunculus var. scolymus
TATACCGGTCCTATCATTTTCGACCGGGACCGGTTACGCCGGGACCGGTTATGGCCGGTTATGAGAATGATGAGGACCGATTGGGACCGGCCCGGGACCGATTTTTGGCCATCTCTAATCATGATTATATTTTAGATTTTTTATATTTAAAATGAAATGTTTATCCTGTATTTGATTATGTTTATCTGCAGTTAGTTACACGAATTCAGATATGAAGCTTTAATAAGTTGTGCTTACGCACAATCTACTTGTAATCTTGAGTTTTAAGTAATATGCATTAATAAACAGTACTTTACGCATAAAAAATGATTTTTAAGAGTTTTTGTCAAATGCTTTATAATACAGTATATAAATAGACAACTAAAAATAAATATAAAAAATTTATAACAAAATACATATTTATAAGGTTTGCAATTGCATATAAACTCTTTTGGTCGCCCCACACCAGACCGCAATGTGCAGTCAAGTCGACACTTGAAGTTGAGTCGTATTTTTTCATAAACTTTAGGTTTTTTTGGGCAATGGCTGCCCCACTTCTTTTTTAAATCCGTCTGCACTCCTACTCTTTCACCGAACACACACAGAACCGGCAGCCGCACCACCGCCGCCGCCGTTACAACTTTTGCCATCCATGGGGGCTCTCGCCGCTGACTTCTCTTGGACCAGGGAAGACGAGTTCAAGTTGAAAAAAGCTGCCGAAGTAAGCTTTTTTAAGCTACATTTACAATTTCTGTTCTTGTGTCTATTTGAATAATTTCGCTCAATTTGGACCTTATCGTGTTAAACCTTGATCGTCTATATATTTGATTTTAGAATTGATATTGTTTGATTCTCTGTGAATTGATATTGCTGGTGTAAGATTAACGCGTTGTCGACAAAGTTTGTTCGTTGGATTGTTCTTTGTTTCTTTATCAGTCTCGTGTTTCGTTGTTCTAATTGTGAATTATCAATAATTCTGTATAGTTTGGAATTAAAATCATGTTTCTGTGCATGTGTTGCATGAAGTGTTTAAACATCACTTTCAATTTGTTTCTGTTGTATTGTTTAGGTTGAAATTGATCATAGACATTTTCAATTGGAATTGTTTGGTGTGGATCAATTATTTTAACTTCAATTTAGATAGGTAGCCAGATAGGAAATTTTGACCTACATTCTTCACTTGTCAAGATAAATGGTACAGGTCTTTTTTGGTCTGTATTATTATCAACATAAATAAAGTTGATGAATCTTATGAAGAATAAATTACTGGCTCATGTCAATGCCGTAAAGATCAACAGTGATAAGGACATGATCATTGATCTAACGCTGGCGCCAAAAATGCATACAGGGTTACTGTTTGTCTTGAAAGACTTGTACTTTCCAAATAGGTGTTTTCTAAAACCAGCTTTGAGTTTTGTTCGTTCTTCTGAAATTGACATTATATCAGAAGCACCTTGTGGGAAGAAATATCTTAAATAGATTCTCATCAAGAGCAATACTCCTAGTAATTATGTCTTTCATCAGAACACAAAGACCAGGACCAAAGAGATTATTTCACAAGAAGAAGAAATTGTATCATGCAGGTGCATGTTCGTTGGAGGGATGTTCTTCAAAATATAAAATATTAATGAAAACCGCTTTCCTTATATTCAGAGCCTTGCCTAGATTATATAGAAGTTAATGGAAGTTGAAGAACCATGTTCCTCCTTTAGTTAGTATTATTTGGTGATACATTAAACTAGGTATTTCTGTTTATTGTTGTAGGCTGGTGTCTCCATGGAATCCCTAGCCAGAGGAGTTGTGCAGTTCTCCAAAAGGTTCACCATTCAGGAGCTGCAAGACCGTTGGCATGCTATACTCTATGATCCTGTTGTTGCTGCCGAGGCATCTGCTCGCATACTGGAGTTTGAGCAGTCTGCTTCAGCTCGAATTTCAAAGTCTGCTCAGCTGGACAACATCGAGGAGGATATTTCAGTATCTGGTAAGAGGAAGGCTGAGAGTGTACGACAACTTTTCTATGCCATGCGAAAGAGGATGCGGGATCATCCATCGAATTCACTGGATGTCAGTTTCCCAAATACAACTGTAAATAGCAATGGGAATGGAAATGAAGAGCACCCTCCAGCTGCAGACTTTGTTGTTGGTGAGATAGTTCAAGACAACCAGGCTGCTGGATTTTCTACCTATGAAGCTGCTGGTCATGCTGACTTTAGTCTTGATGTTAATCATCATACACTTCATTGTGAGCATCAAAATTGCATTGGAGACAACAGTTATATTGAACTGCATGATAGAGGGACGTTGGTAGCTCACACTAACCAAGATAATATATCTCTACTTGAGAACGATGCTTCGATTGAGGAATCTGACGAGTTTAAAGAGATCTACGACCTACTTGAAGACGAAGGAACAGAGTTGCCTGGTATGATTGATCAACCTCATATTGACAAGCTGAATGAATATCCTGTAATTCGAGGAGAAGGAAACCTACATTCACCAAATCCAGATTGTCAGGCAGCAATCCAAAACCCTGGGCCTTCATCTATGCTTCAGAAGATGGCAGTTTGGAACACAGAAGACCCTTGTTCCTCTACTTCTCCCAGTATCCATGTTAAAGAGGACCAACGATCTGTGGCCAGAACATCAGATTTTCCTGGTGATGTCTATTCAGGTGTTGCTAAGCTGGAAAAGCAAATGTGTGGTGAGACTACAACTGCAGTTACTAGTGCCAGCAGCTATTTAATGGAAATATCAAATACTCTTTTTGACCTTGCTATGGAGGATGATGACCTTCCTCTTATGGATGCTGATGGGAATGTAATCGACAAGTCTTACATTGATGGTTTGAGCTCACTTTTGTTGGATTCTCCTAAAGCGGATGCTAGACGTGATATCATTGTTTCCACAATGCCAGTTGTAGATGAATTCATCGATAATCATTATGCTGCTTGTTTTGGACAATTCGGTAACAAGAATCAGCCTCAAGGTGGCCATCAGGAAGCTAAAAGCTTGGAGTGTTTATTGTTGCCATCTGCATCTGGTATGAATTCTAAATCACAAAACTCGGTGATCATCTGCACTTTAAACACTGAGGACCCAGAAATACCTAGCAATGATGATGTTTTTCTCCTGCCTCTGGTTCCATTTACATCCCCTTACGTAATGCAAATGGATATTTTCCAGCCTCCACCTCACTCAACTTCCAAGTCTATTAAGGATTCTGCAGTTGGTTGGAAAAGGGACTTTAGAGTTCCTAAGCAGATAATCCCTAAAGAAAATAGATATGAACAATCCCAATTTCCTTCACCAATCATTGGATCACAGTTGCGATCAGAAATACTAGGAGATAATAGGCTTAAGCAGGATTTGTCTAGCAGTGATGGTCAGCATGTGTTACATGGCAAGCCAAGTTTGCCCTGTGAAGATCGAAGCCAAGTTCGTCCAGCAATCATCTGTAGAAGTGATCTTTTTCCTGCATCTGAGAAGGCATCTGCTACAAAATCTGAGCAGGAAATGCATCATTGCAATCCTGTTAGCACTCTTTTGGAGAATAAAACGGATGGCTCTGATATCTTTGCAAACTCTCCTAAGTTGAATGCTGTTGTTGGTAACCATGACATGCATGCTAATGCTACCGTACAAAAAGAAGAAATATTACATGCCGAAATTGCCTCCACAGAACATACTAATCCAATTCTGGTTGTAAGACCTTCACCAACAGATGAAGCACTTCCATCTCTAAGCGATGATGATATACCTAACTTTTCTGATGTCGAAGCAATGGTAATTGTCGTTCATTGGGTTTTATGCTATTAGCAAACTACTCAGTTTTCAGTTTTGTAACATTATACAATAAAGATAAGGTAAAAACATTTTCTTAATCATAGTAACTTTTTGTTTGTTAGACTCTTTTGTCCTAGCAAACTACCCAGTTCCAAAGGTATACAAACGTTGTACATATCAGATACAATGACTTCTATTATAAAAATTGAAGTAGCATGATGTTATTTGCATTACAAAAGCTATTGACAATAATCAAACTTTGAGGAAAAACTGAGTTGAGTCAGCTATCTTGGGGAAATCCCATCCCTTTTCCTTTGGGACAATACAGCAGGGACTGAGACAGCTATCTTGGTTCTTGAAAACTTTCATCTTCGATTCAGTTATTAAAACTTTTTTTTCTTTCTATTTTGTAATTTTGCAGATACTTGATGAGGATTTGAGCCCAAGTGAACAGAATTTATATGTGAATGGAATTGAGAGTTCTTGCCATCTACAAAGTATGTTACTTTATTTATTTGCGTACGTTTCTCTAGATATGCAATATGATAATAATAGACTTACAGGATAATGTTTTCGATATGTATGATTGTGTATGTTAATTGTGATTTAATTTTCTAGAGTTATTTAGGTTTTTAATGGCAGTATGGAGAGGAACATTACACAGGTTCTTTTGTTGTTGTTGACTTGTTGCTGTGATCTTAAAATATCCATCTTACTTTACCAACTAAAACTACTAGATGATTTAGCACACACTTTCTCTATAAATATATTTCCATACAACATGCAAGCTTGACTATTAAAGATGATTTTTTATGCCATTTATCTTATATCGTTTCTTTATGTTACTCATTTGAATGATGGATGCTTTAATCATACATCAAATAATCGAATGGAAGAGGAATTGATATTTTATATGGCTAAGAAACACACGGTCCAACTCTGGCAATTTAACCGTTACTGGTGCCTTGGTATGGGAAGAACAATCCAACCTAACCCACCCATTATTGCTTGCAAACCAAGCTTGGAAAGAGACATCATGCTTGGTGCACCAATTCATCTTATTTTTTAACAAATAGACGTGGGATCCAAGTAGGAATCATATCTGAGACTTCCTTATTGTTTATATCTATCATTGCTAATGTAGATGTCAAATCATGATTTATACACGGGTGTCAGAATCTCATTGTAGCTAATCATGGATCTTCTTTAATTATAAGATTCAATTGAAGATCTCAAAACGAATGTAAATGTACCTAAACAGTTGTAGGGTGCATGTATCATATAATAAATGCATGATTCTATAATTATCAATCACATAATAGGGTCATGTGGTGAAGTGGTAGGATGCCACTAACTAGCATCGACGTTGTTTTGCGACCAGAAGACCGAGAGCTAATTATCGAGACTTTGGACTATCCGGACACATATTCCGGAAATGGTTCATGCATCTTTGTTGCCAGGAGCTACAGGCAGGAAACGTGGGTCCATATCTCACAATCCTTTTGATAAATAAATTTACTACATTAATATAACTTGTGTTACTAATAGACAAAGTCGCTTCATTGCATGTGCATTGATAATAGATAGTAACCAAGTAAAGAGTTCTTAGTTACATTGTTGTCGCTTACCAAGCCGCATTCGAATCGATAATAGATGGTAACTAATTAAACAGTTGCTAGGTACATTGTTACCACTTATCAAAGCAAGGAGAGTCATAACTCATTATATATCAGGCCTGTAACCACACAGCAAAAGAGAAAAGGTAAAGCATCTACGTGTATAAGCATACTTGTATTTTTTGAGCATTTACTATACTTCTATCGAAAGAGACCAAAACTGAAAAGCACAAGAGCTGAGACTAACAGGAGAGTTTCTTCTATTGTCATCAAGATCATCATTCTCTTCTTCACCATCTTCCAATAAATTCATCTCATGTGCTCCCCACTTCTTCTTCAAGATCAACCAATTCAATATGACCTAGCGATAAAATGCTGCAAGGTACCTATTTCTGCAATTGGGTCAGCCAGGACCTGGTCTACACCAGGTCAAACTCCAATTAATAATGATGTACTGTACAATACCTATGATACAGCTACGTCTTTGATCCTCTCCAGTTTATATTGCCACATTCATGTCTCAAATTGAACCATAAGGATTTGACCACATTATTTCGTAAATATCTAGGTAAGGTTGTTGAGACTTCCATATCATTGCGCATGTATCCGGTTCAGTTATATCTATTATCTAATCCATGGAAACTGGTGAGAACACTAGGTAGAATGACCTGTTGTATGTCTACTTAACGAAGGTGCCAATCCTTCCTTAGTTACATGACATGGTGACTTGGTTGTCGTCATATGCTTATGCGAGGTTGTAGCCAATTTTGCTTCCTTATGTAACCAAATTTGGTAGTCAACTAGAGTTGTCTTGTTTTGCACAATGGACCATGTGGAAGAGTGAAGTCTATGTTAAATAAACATGTAGGCATATAGTTAGATGAAGGTCAATTAACTGTTCCACTTATTTGACTGTTCTGTGCTGTGCATGAAAGATGCAAGAGTTACTTGCAATGAGAGCATTTAGTTGTATACCTAATATACTCCAGGCTTGGGAGAAATAAGTAAATGCAAACTCAAGTAGCATAATTTTTATTTGATATTTAGATATATGGATTCGCTTATGCTCTGATGTTCCAGGATGATGTGTTTTTGGGAAAATCGGATCAACTATTCAAGCAATGGTCTTTAAAGATGTCAATAGTTATTCGCCTAGTGGCTTGCATGACTTTGTTTGTAGGCTTATAATATGTGACGTTCTATGCTATTGTCTGAACAATTGGAGTTCATTTTGGGGGTGTCGTGATGGGTTTTTTGAAATCAATTATGTGATACTGAGTAATTAAAAACAAATAATTAGTTGTAATAAAATGGGTTGTAGGAGACGGTGCTTGAAGTTGTAATAATCATATAATCAATTGAGTGTTTGGAAAATTATGATTATTAAGGAACTAATAAATAAAATGACCAAAAGAGACATTCTTGTGAAAAAGGAGAGATGTCTTGTGAAATGAGAGTAAAAGTCCCTCAAAAAGACATGCAATTTTGTTTTACCCTTTGATAAATGATAAGGCAGTTTTGTTGCAGCTAGTATGAAACTGAGCATTTGACCCCTGAATAATTAGATAATATCAGAATCTGTTCATCTAGACGTTAAACACTGATTAATGCAATTTGAAGTCACAATAACTAGATACAGTTCCAAAGCGCACATACAAACAACCCATTATCTGTATAGCATTTCTATTCGCGACATTCTTTGAACATAAATGTTCTAATTTATTTAGGTTACTTCTAACTCATCTTACAGCTATAGCTATTGGGTACGAAACCCGACTGCCAAGCTTTGCAACTTGTCTATTCTACGTTTTGTATGGAGTGTTCAAAACTATCAAGTAATCTTGGCTTAATTTTTATTTTGCAGCCTTAAAATATGAGAATGCAGACACTCACAAGATGATCATTAGGTGGGAACAAGCTGCTGAAGCTTTATTGAAAAGAGATATGACATCACGGGGAGCTTTTGCTATTTTACAAGGGTGGCATATGACATACTATGTTAAGAAACCAGAGGTATTTTTACGACAACTAATAGTAATCCGAAATGAGTAAATGACTAAATGATAATTTCATAACTAAATCTTATCTCTGTCATGATTGATGTACAGCCGGTAAAGCAAAACATGTAACAAGCTATAATATTACCACATGTAGTATTTTGAATACATTGAATGTAGTTGATTTTGACTAGATAGGAGTTATATAGATGCATGCATGCATACATACATGAATACATTCACATGCATGCATACATATATACATACATACATACATAGGTATAATATGTTACAAATGTGCTGATGGATTATACTTATCTTGTACATATTATTATCTAGCATTGGGGTGGAGTTCCAATGTTTCCTTTGGACTATGATCATCAATCAGTTTTCCATAAAATCCTCACGTACTTGGGCACTGCTTATTAGATACATGCCACCCACAAGTCCTAAATTAGATTCGACAATCAACATCACATAGTTATTCATTTTGTGAAGGTGCTTGCTCATTAGATAAACTTTTGGATCAATATATAAGCACCAAAGATCCACTCATTACTAACTATTATCAACCATGTGAGGATGAACTATTACTCGAAAGTGGTTTTGTTCCTATGTTCACATGCGATCCATTCGTTACATTCACATGCATGCATCATACATATATTAGATATAATTTGTTACAAATATGTTGATGGATTATATGTATCTTGTCTATATTCTTGTCTAGCATTGAGGTAGAGTTCCAATGTTTCCTTGAACAATGATCATTAATCAATTTACCATAAACTCTTCACATACTTGGGCAGCGCCTATTAGATTTGTGCCACCCACAAGTTCAATATTAGATTCAACAATCAACATCACATAATTATTGATCTTGTGAAGGTGCTTGCTCATATGAGAAACTTTTGGATAAATTTATAAGCATCAAATTCATTACTAACTATTATCAATCATGTATGTAAAAATCAATTGATACTTACAAAGACAACAAACGCTCTCAACAACTAGGCGCCACTCTCATTCTGGGCCTCCTCTTTAGACGTGTCCTCGACAACCTGGCGGTTCTTGGAGTGGTTGTATTTTTGTGCTAATACGTGCTATTGCCGTGTATAGCTTTGAATAAATTTGATGAACCTTTTGATCAGAGTTCGAGATAGTTGCCAAACATTGAGGACTGAGAGCATCTCCAACAGATTCTCCGAAATGGAGAATGAAAAATCTCAATCTCCAAAAAGAATTACATTCAACTCCACCAGCTTCTCCATTTTGGAGATTACAACATAATTATATTTTTAAAGTATTGAATACATTCAATAAAATATTATCTCTCCTGAACAATTAATTTCAAGGATTCTTATTTGGTGAAAATAATAAAAAAATCATCTCCTTTCTAAGCAATCATTTTTAGGGAGTCTCCCAAATTTGGAGAATTTTACCATCTCTCTCTCGCTTTCTCCATTTTGGAGGATTTGTTGGAGCAAAAAATTAGCCCAAAATCCCCAAAATATCTAGTTCCTCCATTTTGGAGAATCTTTTGTTTCCAACTTCATGATCGCAAAAAGACTTGAGAAACCAAGCATGAATACAGGGTAGCCAAAGAAAGAAATTACAATTAATGTTCATAATCTCAACTTCGATTGCAGACGGCGTTAAGCACTGGATCGCATAAAAATGAGGATGGTTAAAGTGGAGAGCGGATACAAGAGTGTTGTGTGATAAGAGGGTTCCTATAATACTGAAGGGAAAATTCTACAAGGTAGCTATAAGACCAACTATGTTGTATCGTTTTTTGAGTGTTGGGCTGGAAAGAAGGCACAAGTAAAGAAATTAAAAGTTGCGTGGATGAGGTTATTGAAATGGACATGTGGTCGGACCATGCTAGATAGGATTCCTAACAAAGTTTTCATTGGAACTAGGGGTTGCGTCTATCACAAATAAATTGAGAGAGTAGATTAAGGTGGTTTGGGAATGTTCTTAGGAGATAACTATCAATGATTGTGTGGAGAGTGGAACATGTGATGTTGGAGGGGGTGAGGAGAAGGGGTAGGCCTAGGAGAACATGGGATGACCAACTGAGGATGGATTTGGCAACTTTAGGCATATCCAAAGACATGATTTCTGATAGGAGCTCTTAGAGAAGTAAGATTAGAGTGGTAGATTTTTAGTGGGATCAGATAGAGGGTGCCGTGAAGGTTTTTGAGAGGAGGGTATAGATAAGACGAATTGACCCCGTGCGTTAGTTTCTATTTGTTTTATGTGTTTTACCTCCTGATTACATTATCTGCTTGCACATCTTTGTAGCATGCACACACCATTAAATCCCAATCACTTGTTTTATTTGCCTATCTTTTTGCATGCTTTTACACACCTTTGCATTGTGCACAGCTTGGGGTTCTTCATGGAAACAACCTCTCAACCCTAGTGGTTGAGGCTTACATCTTACCCTCCTAGACCCTAGTCTCCGGGTGGGATATACCGGGTTCATTTGGTTTGGTAATCTCACCTTCTTGTTGACGAACTTTTGTATGCTTCTCTTATCGCCTACCTAGGTGTGTGGATGTGTGCATGGTTAAGTATGTCCTCCAAATTGTATTTTTTTTCTTCATATTTATATTTTCTTATGTTCAGGAAACATTAAATGCTCATTTCTAATTAGGATGTCTTCAACTAAATTATCTTCTCCCCTTTACTTCTAAGTCTGAAAAAGAAGACTTCGGACTTCTTTTTCTAAGTCTAAAAAAAAGACTTCAGAGTTCAGACTTCTAAGTCTGAAAAAGAAGATTTTAGAGTTCAGACTCTAGAGTTCGGGTGAGCTAACTCTAAAGAATGACTTCATACTTGTTCTCTTAAAATAACTCTAAAGTAAAACTTTTCAGTAAATTGAATTTAGAATAAAATGAAGTTAACCCTAAAATAAAGTTGGATTTAGAAATGAAACTATATTAGTAAATTGAATTTAAACTTAGAAGTAAACATCATTTTTTTCGGGAATCGGTTACCACACGAATTAGTTAACCAAAGAATAAAATTAATTGCATCCTAAATTAGTAGGATTGATTGAATAAGAGGACACATGTCAATCAAATGAATATAATTGAACTGTTAATGTAAATTGTGTCTAGATACATTAAAATGAGTCTAATTGAACCATTAATGTAAATTGTGTCTGGATACATGTTTAGGCGGGAAAATAAGATAACCGACTCACCAGAAGATGACACGTGTCACCCAAGTTACTTATTTATTAGGTGCATAGATGTTTGCATTAGTCTAAATTCAACAAGTTTATATAGTCTTCCTAAGTTGAGTACCTGAGTTGTTTTGTAAAGAGTTGAAAAAATAAAATGGAGAAAGAAGAGCACTGTAGAGAAATTTAGCTCACAAAATTGGTGGGATGGTTTCCTATATGTACATATATACCATAAGAGAAATAAGGGAATCAGATTACAAGAAAGACAAACAAATAAATCAGCCTAAATACAAGAGATATTTACACAAAAATTCAACGTATAGGAAACAGACAATTGAAGGAAGTAGAATTGGACACTTCCAAAAAATCTGCTAGAGGCAGGAACTGCTGCTTCCATGCACTATGAGAGGGTCTGAACACTACCTATGGTATATTAGCTATGCACATCCGTATGGTGCTGGAGAGGCCTGAATACCTCACTCCTGTTGTTTTAGTGGTTGCTAAATTGATCATGCTTGCATCAATCTGAAAATTTACAAACTCTACTAGCCCATAAAATTATTTTACAAATAAGTAAATATGCTTAATAAGTGGACCATTACGTGGTTTTGTGCTAATTGAACTCTGTATATTTGGTTGTTCATCAGAATATGTGGCTAAATCTTATTTACATAAATGTTATGGTGGTTATATGGTGCTGAATGGATGCAATAAGTAGTTTCGTAATGGTCTTAAATAGTTCTTGATCTGGAAATATGTATTATGTGAATGCATTCTCTTTTACTTCTCAGTCTCATTGTTCTATAAATCCATGTTGTGATTTAGGTTTTAGTTGGAAGAGCAACGGAGGATGTTCACGTTGACATTGATTTGGGAAGAGATGGCCATAACAGTAGAGTATCTCGACGACAGGTGTGTTATATCTGGAACTTAAGCAATAGATTATGAAATAAGTTGTACATTAAGAGCAAATGGATAAATCAATTATGCTAAATAAGATCAAATGAGGGACAGGAAAATTGTGATTTGATTGAGTAGTGGTATGGAGGTTATGTCTTCATCACACAATTAAGCATTCCCAATGCTCTTAAGTTTTAGGTTGTAAAGAACATGGAGTGCTAAACTTAGGATTGTTTTAAGTGATATCTCCGATCATCTCCAATTGCTTCACTTGTAGATTTAAATGTAGATTCATCATCGGAGACTTGAGTATCAGCTCATATTTACAGCTTTAGTATGGTACAAAGGGTTAATCTTTAAGCTCTGATTATGGTTGGGTCTGGAAGATTGGCGCACTATTTTTCTTTAAATTCTTTCTTTCCCTTTTTGTTTTCATAAAGTTTTAAGTTTTGTTGAGCTTTGATTCCTCCAAATTCCGAAGATGTTGAATAGCGGCTATTCTAATCTAACAAACTAGGGAGTACATATTTCTGAATCTATTGAAGTCCTTTACGATTCAAAAACATTTCAGGCAATTATACACATGGATCAAGAGGGTTCCTTCTATTTGAAGAACCTTGGCAAATATTCAGTATTCGTAAATAGTGTTGAACTAGCAACCAACCAGAGTGCTAGCCTGACCTCAAGTTGTTTAATTGAGGTATGTTATAACACTTGCTTTTGATATCAACTAATGATTTTGTTTTTCCTGTAATTACTTGTTCCTAGGATGGGATAATGTGGTTATAATCTTAGGGGCCGTTTACCAAACACTTACCTGGTAAGTACTTACCGGTAAAATTTAACACTATTATTTACTTATGGGATAAGATTTTAGTCCATCAAAACGACATCGTATGCAACAATTTACATGGTAATCGCTTACCGTGGTAAGAGTCGTCGCCTCACTTACCGGGTAAGACTCTTGGTCCTTGTCTCGCTCTTACCGGGTAAGATTCTTGGTCCTTACCATATTCATCCGGTAAGGTAATGTGACTTGATAAGCTCTTACTCGGGTAAGTGTTTGATAAACGGCCCCTTAGACAACTGTTAAATAAGTCCTTAAATAACCTGGCATTAGAAGGAAGTTGTTGAATGATGACTTAATCACCAAATATCTCTCATTCAAGTTCTTTGTTTTTAAGCAACCCATAGCTGATGAGTATTGGTGACATTCTGAGGACATGACCTCTGATAGGAGTTTTTGGAGACAAAGGATTAGGGTAGTAAACGAGGTGTAGGGACCTAGACTTTAAACAATCTTATGTTCTAAACTTATAACGCTTCCAAACAAATATATCCATTATACAGAAATCAAAATCGTGTTAAAAAGGCATACACCATGATCAAATGCTGTAACTTCACTGAATACAATAGTGGTTGCCCAACCACTTTTCAGGTCAATGCGTTTGCTTCTAGAAAAACTTTGTTTGCATCTACTGAATTTGGAGAATTTTGCAGATAAGAGGAATGCCATTTCTGTTCGAGACGAATGAAGCATGTATAAAGCAGTATGTCGATAGCATCAGAACAAAACCGATATGGAGGACAAGACGCGATGAGGTCTGAATGACTTGAAGGTTTTAGAAGGTGCTACTTTTTAACTGCACTTTCTGTTCTTCTGGTCATTGGTATCATCCTCCTATCTCTAGTGCTACAATACTTTCTTTAGTACAGATAACATCTCCCCTCCCCTCAAAACTCCTGCCTTTTTACTAATTTTAAATTTCTTTGTTAAAAAAGTCTAGTTTTATGCAATCTTTTTACCTTCAATTAGTTCACAGTAGATTCAAAATACATATTTGAAATAAAGTGAAAAAAAGATGGTGAACATGGGCTTTTATACAATATTTTCAATAACGAGAACCCTATGTGTGTGCTACATATCACCTTTTTTACTCGCTTATATGATTCAAGTAATTGTTGCTGAAATATGACATATATTATGTTTGGGAACCATAAGCTAGTTTTACAATTTCATATTGTTTTTTCTGGCATGCCTTTTAGGTTATTTTACATTGTCATTTAGCTTATTAGCTGGTTTTTACCAAACATGACTAGTTTACGAGTTAGTTTATTATCCTACAGGTAGTCTGTATACAAGCATTTGTTCATTTGTGCATGTATGTGTGTGTGTGTGCCTACCATGAAAGTTGAAACAAATTAAACATCCTCTGTTTGGTGGATGCATGTTTAGTAAGTTATTCAACAAGTCCCCATGGGTAGGATTCGGTCTCAAGACCTCTATATTATGTTGATCAAACTGGATGTTATAACCTGACAATCATATCTAGAGTTGCACACAGACCAGGTCGAGCTTTATCTGGTCCCAAGAAAGATAGGTTTTGTAGTGTCTGACTCAAAAAAATCTTGTCTGAATTTGAACTAATGACGTCACGGACCGGTCTATAGCTGGTTCGGTCCAGTCCCTGGGGCCTGGTCGAAATGTCGCTATGTATATTCTAAACCAGGAACAAGGCAAAGGAGCGGGTTTGTCGAATCGAACTCGACTACTGTTTATTTGCACCTTAAACATTCATTCTTGCACATGTATGCACATAACATACGATTGCGAGAATCATTGTTTCTTGGCGGGTAATCATGATGAGAGCACTTCTAAACAAAAAAATTTGTTTTTTTTGTCCAAAACTTTGTGGTGGTCTTGGTCTATTTAATCTTATGATCAAGACTTTTATGCAACTACTCGTAGGTGTTTGTGCCATTTATGTGAATCTTTACTAATTTTATGGGACCCTGAAGATAACAGACAAGAAAATCTTCAGTGGCCCTGTACATTGATTGGATCTTAAACCCAAGTTAACCGGAATTAAGCACCGATCGATTTTGCTGGTCCGAATTAGATCCAGGATCGGCTTAGTTTAGAACAGAATGTAAGCGCTTATTTGATAAGAGCTTTTTCACTCACCAAAATTACATGTCATATACCTCTTACCGAGTAAGTTTCTCCGTCTTTGCTATTCCCACTCGTTGAGGTAACTTACGTTCAGCAAACACTTACTCGACAACCATTTGATAGATAACCTCCCGATTCCGATTATGGTTTTTAGAAAAACTGGAATCAACAATTGATTTTAGAAAGATCTACGTTCGGAAATCGAATTGAGTACATATAGTTCGTCCTGGTGTCGTCTACTTTAGCTGTTCGGCTTTGTAGGTCCAGAATAGTTTCTACATTCGTCTTATTATAAATAAACAGTTTTCGACAATTTATGCTTACTTTTTACTTCTTTTAAAACACGTTTTAAATGCTTGATATATAGGCTTGGCAGTCCAATAAAGCCTCAAGTGAAGTCGCATGCACTCGATCAATCAACCAAAAAAATACAAGAAATAGCAGTTAAAAAAACTTAAAAATCTTTCGAAATCAATCAAAAAATAATAAAAAAATCATCGTAACGATAGAATTCGGCTGAACATTTGATGGACAAAAATCATGTGTCTACCGCCTTAAAATTTTATGCATGAATCGAATCTTGTTTATTAATTGTCTTGGACCATAATCATTCCCTGTATTAAAGAAACGTTCCTGGTTTTTTCAATATATATGCATCCTTTTATTTTTTAAGTTATTGTTATTCTTTTTCTAACTTATAATTATATAAAGGAATTTACTATTATTTAAGTTTTATTTTCTAAAACATATTTTTAGAATTTAAGGATTTAATATATTAATTTTATATTTTTCACTCATAAACATACAAATATCTTAATCAAAATGGGTTATTTCAACTAATATTTATAATAATTGGATTTTTAAAGAGCTTTCTCAGAAATCATCGACTTGAGTTTTATGAAGTTACTGACTATTTTTCTGACTGTACTCCAAAGACCTGAGACAAGTCAAGGTATGTGCAAGTTAACGCTACAACCTAATAATTTTTATGAGTGGTGGTGTCATTTAATTATAAGATACGAAACTGTAGATATTTTTCAAAAAATCATCAGTGATTTGTTGGTTAGTTACTTTTCATATATGAGGCATTGTATATGAGTTTTTTATCGCATTTTTTTTTCAGAAACATAATATATCTGAAATTAACAGTTGAAAACTAAGAAAATGATTGAAATGAGTTTCTACCTCGCTCTTGAGACGGGAGAAAAGCCGTTCAAACCAACTCTACTAAGATAAACTTGTATTATCATTATAGTTTCAAAAGATATACAATGACACTTAACATTATAATACGATAACACTTTTAATAACCCTAATTTTTTATCCCTTATGATATAATTAGGTTTGTCTTAATACATTAATCCAAACATCCACGATTATATATATTATATTATATTATATTATTTGATTTATTTGATTGATTGAAATAAGAAAAGGAAAAGTGTTAAAAAGATGGGAGGTGGATTGGAAAATGGGCAAGAGCGGAATCCTTATCCATAAAAATATTAATTTATTCAGCCCCTAAATACTTTTAATCATGTGCCCCCCATCCACTGCCACATCTGTCCCACGCCCATACCCCAACTCCATCTTCTTTTAATCCATATGTAACAATACATTTATATTATATTATAAAATATTTGATAAAAAATTTTAAAAACTATTTTTTATATATAAAGTATTGTTTATTAATATATATTATTTAAATTTTCAAAATTGCATGTAGATTGTAAGTAAGTATAACTTATTAAAACTTTATATTTAAATTTATGTAACTAACTACAAATAAACATAATCAAATACATAAATATCTCATTTTAAATATAAAAATATAAAATATAATTAGGATAATCATTAAGTTTTAATAGAATATTTAATTATTATCTTTATAAAATGTTATATTATTAAACTAAAAATAAATTATTTCATTATTAAACTTAAATTAAATTATAATAAAAAAATAAATTAAAAAAATTACATAAAAAATGAGAACTTTTAAATAGTTGATTTGATATTAACATTGATATATATTTTTTTTCAAATTTTTATGATATCTTCAAATTTATATTTTATTCAAAAATAAAATCATTATTACTTTATTAAAAACACATAAAATCGTATTATAACATCGACAAATACAAATAATAAAATTGAACATTAAAATCAAGATGTGACTCGCTATATTGCACCAGTATTCTTCTAATTTAAATTTATTATTTTCTTTTAAATAACATTAATTATATTATTAAAACATAAATATACATTTTATAAAATATTATTTTCTTTTTTAAGGTTTATTAGTGGTAGAATGTAATAAAAAATTATTTCTTGTATGATAATCATTTTTGAAGAGATTCCAATTTTGGAGAATTTTGCATCGTTCTCTTCTATTTTGGAGAAAGTTTTGAATAATTTAATGGAGTAAAAAAACTGTCTAATCCTTCATTTTCTTCATTTTATTGGAATATTACATGTGATTAGGCAAAACAATTGAATTTGGCTAAAAACACATCGGGATTATGTCTAAGACGTAATTTTACGTCTTTCTCAAGAGGTTGATTACATTTAGAAGAACACATTTTATTCCCCAAATCAACAGGATGGAGTCTTCTCCGGGTTAAACTACTTTGACTTTTCCACGGGATTAAATCGTGACTATAGGGCATTTGATCCACCTTAAAGATGCACACGTTCGACAAAAATACTAGGTCTGTCGTTTCTCTTCCTATATGTAAGACATAGGACCATGAAATGGATCTATCTGAACATGTGTAAGAAACCCCGACAAACGATATTCAATTTAAGAAACATTGGGTTCGTGTGAGAATAAATTTTTTTATTAGAACATGAAAACGTTCATTTACCTTCAATTACCGATCATAAGGGACTTTTTTTTTATTAACCTGGATATCCAACGCGCTATGCGAGCCGACTAATCCCAGGACAACCACCTGCTTTGCAGGTAGTCCGGAGTCATCGTATTTGAACTTCCGTGGACACAAGAGGATTTTTATTCCTCCTTGGATTTGAACCTGAGACCTCCAGATGCTTTTTTTTAACAAGTTCATATATATGAAATTGATTAAAGATATGGAAAAGTCCGTAAAATAGACTGAAAGTTATAAAGATAAAAGCAAAGATGACGATTAACGAAGCTAGATACATGTGTATGAGTCTAGAGAAACATCCCTATTTTTTTTGTTAGGTGTCAATTAAGGTAGTTGAAGGTCCCCATGTTTTACCCATTAGATCAAAATAACAATTCATCTAAAAACTCAGTAAGGTGCTCACAGTTCTCACCAAAACTCTTATTTTCACATGATCCAAGTCTATATTTCTTTCACTCTTTATATATGTATGTATATATATATATATATAGGAGCGTTCAAATAAAAACTTGACCCATTTGTGTAAACCGTGTAAACCAATATCATTCATTCATTTTTTTGATCAATGGCTAAGATTACATTACTTTATTTTAGGAAATTAAACATTAAAAAATAATTAATATTTATTTTATTTCATCAATAAGGGTAGAATCGGTAAACAAATTTAATTCATAGTATTTTTTATTCAAGACAACCATATCTAGTAAATTAGAAAATGAAAATGTTTCACCATCATGAATCTATTTCATTAATTATTTTGCAATGAAACCTTTTCACATTGAAATTTTTACATGCAGATTAATTTCATAACGAACAAAATCCATTATGCATTATTTCATTAACTATGAATCTATTTCATTAATTATTTTATTAACTATTTTACATGAATCTATTTCATTACCTATTTTACATGAATCTATTTCATTAACTATTTTACATAAATCTATTTTATTAACTATACACCCGTTTCATGATACGTATATTTCATAACGAACAAAATCCATTATGCACTCATTTCATGTTCATTCTACCAACTAAACTGATCAACTTCGATTACAATGCAACATTGATCACCATGAAACTAGTTCATGAATCACGAATCAATTAGAAAATGAAAATGTTTTACCATCATGAACCTATTTCATTAACTATTTTACAATGAAACCTTTTCACATTGAAATTTTTACATGCAGATTAATTTCATATACAATAAAATATACTATGCACCCGTTTCATGATACGTATATTTCATAATGAACAAAATCCATTATGCACCCGTTTCATGTTCATTCTACCAACTAAACTGATCAACTTCGATTACAAT
>NC_037533.1:14349609-14351459 GCF_001531365.2 Cynara cardunculus var. scolymus
TGGTTCATGTTGTAATTGATTCATGAGTAATATGAAATTGTTTCATGGTGAACCACGTTTCAGTGATGATGTAGTTGATTCGTTTAGTAAAGAAAATGGAACATGAAACGGGTGCGTAATTTATTTGGTTCGTCATGAAATAATTGCATGATGAAACGGGTACATGATAAATCTGCTTCGGGATCTTGAAGATTGTAATCTGCTCCAGAATCTTAAAGATTGTAAGGATTAAAGGAAAGAATGCATCAAATCATGAGTGAAATAAAAAAATTAATTTACATGACACAGGTTTGATGAAGATGAAACTGGGTCATGTAGTAATTGATTTATGGGTAATATGAAATCATTTCATGGTAAACCATGTTTCAGTGATGGTGTAGTTGATCCGTTTAGTAGAAAAAATGGAACATGAAACCGGTGCATAATTTATTTGGTTCGTCATGAAATAATTGCATGATGAAACGGGTACATGATGAATCTGCTTCGGATCTTAAAGATTGTAACTGCTCTAGAATCTCGAATATTATAAGGAGTAAAGGAAAGAATGCATCAAATCATGAGTGAAATAAAAAAATTAATTTACATGAAACAGGTTTCATGAAGGTGAAACTGGTTCATGACGTAATTGAACAATGAGTGGTGAACTGCTTTCATGGTGAAACTCGTTTCAGTGATGATGTAGGTGATCCATTCAGTAGATGAAATGAAAAATGAAATGAGTGCATAATGTAGGACGTTCGTCATGAAATAATTGCAAGATGAAAAATAAATTAGTTTCATTAATAATAATAAATGTTAACGTAAAAATAATAAATTACTTTACAAAAAATAGATTAGTTTCATTAATAATATGATATACATGATATGGTTTCCTTGAATAAATGAATATTTGGTTTTATCCTTATTGGTATTATAAAATGTATTTTCAATTTTTTTTATTTTTAATTTCCTTAAATAACTTTGATTAATTTTAACCATTGATCAAGAAAATGGATGAGTGAGATTGGTTTACACGGTTTACACAAATGGAAGCGATTTTTATTTGATCGCTCCTCTCTCTCTCTCTCTCTCTCTATATATATATATATATATATATATATATATATATGGGCCCATTCAAGAGAGAACTGATTAGTTTGTGGTAACTGTGAGAACCAATCTTAACCACAAATTAACGGATAAATAAGGAAATTAGTAATTATGGTATTTTAAGTTAAAATTATAATTAGAGGGCATTTTAGGTATTTTTAAAAAATTCATCTCTCCTCTCTCCGACCTCTAATCTCCGGCCAACATTATTCCGTCATGTACAAATTAATCACAAAGATACACAATGTGATACCCATTGTGATATACTGTGATACCATTGTGATACAAACTCAAACCATAAAAACATGTGATACACCTTGATAAAACAAGCAAAAATAATGAAACCGAACATTGTGATACACTGTGATACACTATGTTACACTGTGGAAACATGTTTGTCTTGAGTCGCCCATCTCCCAAACCCATCGTTTCTCCTCGGCAACCATCTCCTCCTCCTGCTACACAACCACCAGATCAGCCTCCGGTAGAATCRGACTCTATTTYCCTCYKCCCACTTGGTCGAACTGGGTTGGCCCCACCGTTGTCTCATCTGACGTTTCCTTTGTGATACACTGTGATACACTATGTTACACTGTGGAAACATGCTTGTCTTGAGTCGCCCATCTCCCAAACCCATCGTTTCTCCTCGGCAACCATCTCCTCCTCCTGCTACACAACCACCAGATCAGCCTTCGGTAGAATCAGACTCTATTTCCCTCCGCCCACTTGGTCGAACTGGGTTGGCCCCACCGTTGTCTCAT
>NC_037533.1:14351794-14366170 GCF_001531365.2 Cynara cardunculus var. scolymus
TCGATGAAAGAAGGAAGAACAAGAGGGTTAGGGTTTTATGATTTATAAACATTACCAATTTACCCTTTATGCTATTTTAGGATATAACATTAATTATTTAAATGATTGGCTCACATTGGTTATTACAGTTACCACAAACTAATCAGTTCTCATTTGATTAGGCCCCTATATATATATATATATATATTTGTATGTATATGGGTCAATTCAAATAAAAAAAAAAGCTAAATATAGTGATAATATAAGAAAGACAGGTTCATATGCCAATCATTGAAAAAAACTGAAAAAATATATTTGAAAATACATATGTGAATTGACGTTGCAGATTATTTATATGAGTTCAAATATGAATATTCTAATGTATTTTTACAATAATTTACACATGAACATTTCCTTAATCTTCTCATGGCATTTAACATTTATATTCGAACCACCCAATATATATAGGGGGCTATTCATGGGAGAACTCTGTATTTTGTGAGAATTGTGAGATCAATTCACAACCACACATGTTGAAGCCATATGCAACACCTACGATTTTCAGGATGGTTGGAGATCGTTTCGAGCATGAAAAATGAAGAAATCACATGATTAGAGACTAATCTGACTTTCAATTCGACTTTCTACGTGGAAGACTTTTAATGCAACTTTCCGAGAACCCTGGCGACTTTTCATGTAACTTTATCCGCGTGAAAAGCCACATTAAGGCTTGGCAGCTCTAAAAATGTCCCATTTTTTGGGTTTCCCTATTTTGACCCCACCTCTTCTCGTCTATCATTTTCTCTCTAAATTGAGTTTTCGTAAAGTTTGAGGTTCGATTTTAAGGTCCATTGGAAGCATTTCTTGGTGATTTAAAGTTCTTAGAAGGTCGAATGTAAGATCTAAAGTCTAAACTACCATATTTTGATCTATAGTTTGGCCCTTTCACCCTCAACCCTTATTTCCTCTTTGGTGGTATATTTGTTGAGATTTGGGAGTAGATGAGGTATTCTTGAGAGCTTTGCATTCTAGATTTGGAAGTTTAGTTTGGGAATCTAAAGTCTTCAACAAAGGAAGCTAGAGAGCGAGTTTGGAATTTAGGTTTAACCTAACCTAGCAAGGTGGGTTCAAATTGCTTTGTGAAAACTTTGTACAAATCAAAAATGTCCATTTTAAAGTCCTAAGATATTTTACTTGATGTTTATTAAATGTGTGGTTTATCTGATGAGATTGGTATTTTAGGTACATTTGATTTTATAAAAGTTGTAAAGTGTCTTTAGGGGCTTTTGGGCATTTTGTTAAGTATAACATAAGAGTGTTTTTTTCATGGTTTATTTTATAAGTGGAGGTTAATGGATGCTTAGCACTTTTAGAGTATTTGGTTTTATGAACTGTTTGGAAAATGCATATTTATTGTGTTATAAGGCGTTTTGGAATGTAAATTGTATGATTTCATTTGGAAAATGATTTGTCCCAACCAATGATGGGGTTTTCAGTTAATCATACTGTTAGAACATATGTTTGCATAAATGTTGGTTAAATGTGTTTTTATTGCTTATGTTGACTTTTATTAAGCAACCAAATAAGTGTGGAGTATATTGGGTTGATTTTGGCTCATTTGAGTTTTGGGGATATTTGTCTAGTTTAATTTGATCTATGTTGAGCTTTGAACATGATATGCATTTATTGCATTTTTACTGGAGAATTACATGTTTTGAGTGTGATGGTCGTTCATTTGGACTCATGTAATTCAAACTATAATGCACTAGGCATATGAGCCAGTCATTTTTTATAAGTGGGAACTCTTAATGTCCTCACTTCTTGACCAATGCTCGTGTTAGCATTATGGTTGTCTCGGTATTGCGGAGGTGAATTCTTATGAGTCCGACTTTGGTACCATGATTGTTGTGGTTTTGATGTTTTAACTCTTATATATGTGGGTTAAATGCTTTGTGTTATCAAGTAGGAAGTTTTAAATGTCTAATCTTGAATGCTAGCGAGTAGACACTAAAGGTCGAATAGGAACCTTGAGGTTGGAGCTCAATTAGCAAACAAATGGGCACGAAGATCTGGTATCCTTGAGGTGATACTCGGTAAGGAGTGTGCACTAAAGGTACTATGACCTTCAGGTGACATCTGGTAGGGGCGGACAATAAAGGTATTGAGGACTTGAGGTGTTACTTGATATAGTCTGTACTAGTGTCAATGGATTTGAGGTGCAGTTTAATAACATCGATATGTGACATGCTTTTGTGTTCCTGTCACATTCAAATGGAAACGGGTTTCTCCTGTCACCAAAAGGTGGTGGTTTTGGATATAGATTTATCCATGTTTTCTGTGTCGATTTTCTTATGGAATGTCATCCATAATTTATGGTTTTAAATGTTGGACCTTATCCAAGTTTTGATGCTCTAGATAATAGAGTTTTATCCATGATTTTAGTATTTGAATATTAAACCTTATACACATTTTGTGTGAGTAATGAGTTTTGTCTTGTTTTCATGGTAAATGGTTTGATTAATGAGTTTTCATCACGAGAATGGTGAGTTTTGGAAAATATGTTGCTTTTATATCTAATATATTTCATTTTGGAAACTGTGATTTAAATATCATCTTTTCAGTTTTACCATTTTATATTAAAATGAAAATTGTTTCAACTCATTATGCGTTAAGTCTAACTCTTTTTATTTGTCGGCATGTGCAGCAGGTCCTCGTTGAGGAATGGTACTAGCCACACTGGATGAGATGAGTGCTAGTTAGAGGCACAAAAGGATTTAGCCGTTCGAGGACATCTTCTGTAAGTTGGAGATAGTGACCGTTGTTGAGTTTTAGAAACACTCATCCCTAATATAGATCTTGTGTAAGGTTTGGATTATTATTTGTTGATGAAAATCTTAGGTTGCCATTATAGGTAATCAACTTTTGAATTTTAGAAAGAAACATATGGGCTGTTTGGTAGTTGCTGAATTGTTTGGTGCAGAATGATTAAGTGGTCATAATGATTAAGAGACTTTCATGATATAATGCAAAATGAAATATAATTGCTTGGTAATTGTTTACAATGAAATTAGGCGCTGAATGGTTAAGGGAGACCCAAGATGCAAAATTATTCAGAGAATTTTAAAACCATTAAGAGACAAACTTTTTTTTTGCCAAACAAGATTCACCTCTTAACGATTAGAGATTGCCTCTTAATGTAACTATTAAGAGGTAAACAAACGACCCCTTATTCTTTATTTGATGTATTATCGAATTTTATTAAATCAGTCGTTTTTCCAGATTTGAGGGTGTTACATCATATATGATAGTTCACACTGTGAGTACTTAATGAACTCAAACCAATGTGTTCTATTTCAGATATTAAACTCAAACTTGGTAAATCACACCGGTAATATTCATTGATCCAAAACATGAGTGTTTTATGTTTCAAAAATTAAACCTAGACATGGTAATTCACACTGTGATTACCAACTCAACCCATACATGTGGTTGGATCTAACAGTTTTCACAAATAACCGGGTTCTCAAATGATTATCACCCTATATATATGGAGGATCAAATGAGGATAAGGGCGAAACTAGAAAGAAAAGAGGGCGGCGAAATCATGTGATTTTTCACTAAAATCACATGTGATTACGGAACACGATCAATGCAAGAGGTGTGCGGGGGTGACTTGACCCTCGACCTAGGTCGTGACCAAGGTCTCACATGTCATTTTACAAGTAATTTTAATGTAAAATCATATGTGATTTAATTGTTCTTGTGTCTTATTTGGTCACTGTTATCGTTTGAACTCGTCTCTCTCTCTCTCTCTCTCTCTCTCTCTCTATATATATATATATATATAGGCACATTCAAGGGAGAACTGGTTAGTTTGTGGTAACCGTGAAATCTAATCTCAACCACAAATTAATAGATAAATTAGAAAATTTATAATTTTGGTAATTTTTAATTAAAATTTTAATGCAAGAACATTTTAGGTATTTTCTCTTCTCTCTTTTCTCTCCCTCCCCGTCTTCCGGTCACCGTTCTTCGGTGATACCACAGTGTGATACTCAAACACATATAAGATGCATTGTGATACCACTGTGTTACATATCCGATCGATCGCACAAACGACCATAGTGTGATACCCAATCACATATAAGATGCATTGTGATACCACTGTGGTATCACTGGAGGACGGTGACCGGAGGCCGGAGGATGGAGAGAGAAGAGAGGAGATAGGAAAGATGAGAGAAAATACCTAAAATGCCCTTGCATTAAAATTTTAATTAAAAATTTCCTAATTTATCTATTGATTTGTGGTTGAGATTGGACCCAACGGTTACCATAAACTAATTAGTTCTCGTTTGATTAGGCATATATATATGTATATAGACACCTGTGTGTGTAATTAGACCGAGGTTTAAAGGAAAACCCAAACCTAAAAATCACCATCACCGATTAATTAATCCAAAGGATGTGATTGAAGTGCGACTGTAACTTAATTTTTAAATTAATCCCCCAAGCCCTATTCTTTATCATGCAATATAATCAAAATTGAGTGAAACAAATTACACAAAAACGATCGTTTTATTATCTTTAATTTAACATTCATATTAATAATACTTTTTCATCCGTTTTTAGGATTTCCATTTTTTTCATCTTTTTTCCCTAAACCCAACCTTACGTAAAAAAATATTAATTTAAAATCATGGTTTTCATATAAAACAATTATATGCAAATATTAACCAATTTACATATTAGTCGGTAATAATTCACGCTTGAAATCGTTGTTTGGATCGGGCATGCCAAATGGTTTTCATAAAATACAATTACGCACGAATATTGACCAATTTATATATTAGTCGGTAACAATTGACGCTAGAGATTGTTAGGCCTGTTCTACTGGACAGATGAAAACCATGTTGTGACATCGTTAAGCCAAACCGACGATGTGTAAACTGTAATCGATCCAAACATCATATAGAATTGCACTGACCAATTCAAATATTTTAAAACCGGTCGATACCCAGACACTTTTAATTTACTAACATTTTATATATATATATATATATATATATATATATATATAAAGTTGTATTTTAGTTTAAAAGTTGATGGTGATAAAGTTTTGAATGATAGAAAAATATGAACTTGGGACAATGACACCGATGTGAAGATTTAATTAAATTCAATAAAATCTTTGAAAGAATATATTTCCCATAAATTCCAAGTGAATATAACATATACAAACATCTTGAGGGAATATTCTAAACCACACCACTACCAACCTCAATTTTTAATTTACATTTTCTCAATAAAATATATTTTGGAAAATGACATTACAAGAATATAACACAACTCATATTATTAATAACCATACAAAGGTAAATGGTTATCAAAGGCTCGAGTTCGAATTCTGTTAGTGTTTTTTTTTAGTCAAATGGTGTTATTGTTTGAATTTTTTTTTCCTATACTTGTTTCTTATAGTCAAATGATGTCATTCTTTTGAAAAAATTCAGTACCCAGGTTGTAGATAGTCTTCCAGGAAGTTATGTGTTCAAGGTTCACCAAATGTGAGAAATGAATGTACGAGTATTGGTCATATATAAATATTGTATATATTTAGAAAACACACTTACACATGCATATATACATACATATACATATATATATATATATACACACACACACTCTCAATCATTTGCAAACAAAGATTTTATTACAAATAAATCTCAACCGTTCATCTAACTTAATGAAAATTTGGTTCCATAAATATCAGAACAAGAGAACACAAATACGGTTCACATGATTTTGCATTGCATTCACATACAATTATGGAGCACAGTCAATGTAAAGGGTGTGTGAGTGACTTGGTTCACGACCTAGGTCACAACCGATATCGCATAAAATCATATGTGATTTGACTGTTCTCATGTTCATTCATTTTTTCACTATTTTTTTTAAATCCGATTATATATAACCCATTAATTAAAAAGATATTTGAAAAAAAAAAACTCATGATTTTATATGTTATGAGTTTTAGTATTGTAGGGATGATTTTGTCCCCTAAAAGGTATTTGCATGTGAATTGAATATGGGGAAATCACATTTGGTGGCACATTGCATTGACCAAAGTGGTCCTCTTCTTGATCCATGTATTATGGGTGCCATCTTACCTTTTTGGTGTTCTCAAACTCTTTACCATAATTCCATTTCTTTCCACCAATAATTTATATATATATATATATATATATGGTATATATATATATATATATATATATAATTTCGTCTCTATCATTAAAATACAGGTTTAATAAAGCATATCATTATTCTGTATCTTATAAACTATTATATTATGGATATTAAACAAGGATAATATTTAATTACAAATGTGCTGCACTTGTGTCATATAATTATATTTTCATACTGTTCTTAATAAAATATTAACCAGTAATGTCACTGTAACATATTATATTTCTGAAGTGTAAATGTTTCGATCAATTCACCAACGACAAGGACTTTCCTCTCCTTCCCCCACAGTGGCAACAACCGCCACCCTCCCTCTACTTACAACAGTCATCCCCACCCACCCAATTGCAACAACTTTTCCTCTTTTATTGGTAAAGCTTCATGGGTGGGACCATGGTCATGGAGAGGGGAGGGATGAGGGTGGTGATTTTGATGTGGGGCGAAGGGAGTGGTCAATAGTGGTTGTCGATGGTGGGTTGGGAGGTTGTCGATGGCTACAGTCATGGGAGGGGGATTTTGGTTTGATTTATACGAGTTGTGTTTGTATATGATGCAAGTCTTGTTGCATTGAATTTTAAATTTAAAAAAAAGTAAAATTACATTTGAATTTTTGTTGTGTTTCTTAACATTTGCAAAAATACCCCTTTGAATCTTATGGGGTATTATGCTCATACTTTTCGGTAGTGACCAAAAAGAAAACCTATTTTCATAATTTTATATCATCTCTAACGGTTATGTTGTAGTTTTTCTATAATATAGTATGAAAGTCAGAATCTTTTAAAAAAATTACATCTAACTCCAACAACTACTCTATTTTAGCGATTTCAATATTAATTATATTAAACAAAATATTCCGTATTTTTAATAAAATATTATTTTTCCCTAATACACATTTAATTTTAATTTCTCTTATTGTGGGAAAAAAAATTAAATATTATTTCTTTGTCCTCTATGTAGTTTTTGAGATTTCTATAAATTTGAATATTTTCATCTTATATGTATTATTTTCTCTATTTTAACATATTATTTAACATAGTTGTTGGAGAAAAAAAATCCTAAAATTTCAAATTCTATTTTTCATTGCTGATGGAGATGCTTTCAAACTTATTTTCTAAGACTAGTCATTCAACGTGCAAAAGGTGTCGACACCAAAACGAATTTGAAGTAAACTATGTCAGTATTTAATGAATCAAATCAGACTATTATTCCGTTGAATCTTAATCCATACTCTCTCTCTCTCTTTCATATACGTATGTATATATATATATATATATAGAAATTTTAATACAAATCATATAATATTATGAACCATACAAATCAATTATAATTTAATGAATATTTGGTTTTATAATATATCTTCAATGTTTTCAAATATAAAATTTGTATGATTTATAGCATTTACATGGTTCATATTTGAAACATCACTTATATATATACATACATACATATATATATATATATAGAATCATGTGAGACCACGTTTTTTTTATACTTAAAACTTCACAATAAAATACCATGAAGGTAACATTCACAGTGTTTTTGTTCTGAAAGTTCATATTTTATTTACCTTCACAATATATTATTATTAAGTGTAAAAACATGGTCTTTAAAAAATAGAATCTTGTCACCTAAATCCAATCATATACATATACATATACATATACATATACATATACATATACATATACATATATATATATAGGGGTGAGTTCAAATAAAAATCACTCAATTTGTAAAAACCGTGAAAACCTCATTCAACCAATCATAATTTTTTATTTTGTTCATTTTTTTGTAATTATGAAAGGTTGATTAACCATTTTTATTATGGAGGGGTGTTAATCATGGATATTATCATCTTCATTATTTTAATTTTAGAGAAATAAATGAAACAGTTTCATTAAAATTTCATTAAGTAGTATATGAAACAATTTCATAACCACATATGAAACAATTTCATCAAAAAAGTATTATATAAAACAATTTCACAAGATTAACAATTTCATGAAAAAATTTCATAAGATTAACGACGGATGAGAGTAGTTTTTACGGTTTTTACAAATTGGAGTGGTTTTTATTTGATCGCTCCTCTATATATACATATATATATATATATATAGAGAGAGAGAGAGAGAGGAGTGATCAAATGCAAACCACTCAATTTATACAAACCGTGCAAACCTCATTCAATAAATCATAATTTTTCATTTTGTTTATTTTTTTGTAATTATGAGAGGTTGATTAATCATTTTTATTGTGGAGTGTGTTAATCATGGATATTATCATCTTCATTATTTTAATTTTAAAGAAATACATGAAACAGTTTCATTAAAATTTCATTAAGTATTATATGAAACAATTTCATAACCATATATGAAACAACTTCATCAATAAAAGTATTTTATGAAATAATTTCAAAAGTTTAAACAATTTCATGAAAAAATTTCATAAAATTAAACAATGAAATTAACATATAGACATAATTTATACAAATGAGATGGTTTGTATTTATGGTATATATATATATGGATTTGTATTAGGTAAATTGGTGTTTTGATGAGGGAGTGAAGGGACCCACAACCAAGTTGATACTTTTTTAATTTGGTGTGCAAAAAGATTTTGGAAGATTTTGAGTGATGGGGTGAGTGACCTAAAGTGGCAAGAGGGAGGAAAGGCCCTTTACCTTTTGGCCATTTTGCACTTTAATGCCCTACACCCTACAACTACACTTATTTATAACTAATAAGATTCCCTTTTAGGATCATTCATTTTAACACCATATTCATTCAATCCAAATACATATAAATTAACCCACATACTTACTCTTATAATAATAATATAACATACAGTAACAAGAAATACCTTCTTGACCTTCAATTTTCCACCTAAAGTGCCACGGAAAATACACAGTCATGACTGGTGTCGGGTAGCAGTGAACCAAGTACCCATCTAGATGGCGCAAGTCACCATCCCACTCCAAAAACAACTAGGAAAATTAATTAAAACAACCATTTTTACCGGTTGTTTTTACCTTTTAGCCACTTCTTTACAATGTTTACCAAAATAGTCATAGATTGATAATTTTAATTTTAATTTTAATTTTAATTTTAATAGATTTCCAAAAAACTACTACCGTAAATATATTGTTATACTACTCACATGTTACTTATTTTTTATATTACTTTTATGGTTATTATTTATTAGTAATTTTAACTTTATTTTTTAACTTCTCTAAAAAAAAAATTAGATATTTTCCAAATTTAGTTTTCTATAATAGTAATTATCACGAAATATCAATAAAACCGACAAGATTTTTGGAAATAAAGATTAAAGAATATTATATGAATTTCATTATTATTATTAAACAAAAGATATGATTAAAAACTGTTTAAAAGCAAAATTATTGGTTTAATAAATTAAGAAAAAGAAAATCTACGAATATCTGGCTTTTTAAAAGGAGTCATTTGTCTTCTTGTGTTAGCTGTTTTCATACCTACATACAATCATAATATTTTGACCACTCACTTTTTATATATATTCTCTTTATTTTCGATTATATATTAAAAATTATAACCCATTTATCTTGATTTTAAAGATTTAGATAACGTTTCAAAGTTGTTGAATGCTTTGATGTATAATGATTAAGATCCTTTTATAATATAATACAAAATAAAATATAATTATTTAATAATTATTTACAACAAAATTAGAAGGCTGAATGATTAAGAGAGGCCTAAGATACAAAATCATTTAGAGAGTTTTATAATTATTAAAAGACAGATTTTTTTTTGTCAAATAAGATTTATCTCTTAACGATTCAAAGCCTACCTCTTAATAGAAATATTAAGAGATAAACAAATAATCCATTACTTGTATTTTCCGATAATCGATCATTATACGATATTAATGAAAACTGTATTATTACGTCTATTTTTTCATAATTTTTTTTAAATACTTGTATATTAAATTATAGAGTAAATTTCATTTTTGGTCCTTGTGCTTTTATGAATTTGTTTGTTATAGATTTGTTACTGTAATTTGTATTTTTGTTCGATTTTAATCTCTTTCATTAAAAGGTGTTAAATAAATTCGTCAAGTGAGAAACAATTTAGTCTTTTTCCTTTATTTTGTGTTCTTTTAAGAATACAAAAAACTAATAAAATTTATTAGTTGTGGTGTTATGTGTATACTTCGTATTTATTATAACTACTACAGCCTAGAACACCCCCACCCACCCGACGTTACATCCTCCTCCTTATCTCTTTTCTTCTTTCTGAAACTCACATCCAATGTTTATGCGTAAAGCGCACACACACAACACACGTCAAAAGCACCTTCAATGAACATACACTTAAAATACACACACATAAAAACAAAAACCCACTACTTTGAACACACACATACTTAAGGTTGGAGTCGTATACGACTAGATGGATGTTACTGTATGACCTAGTCGTGCAATACAAAATAAAGGGGTGTTTGGTACGAGGTATTAAACAATGATTAATGGGAATGAAAATAGAAGATTTTGTTTGGTTTTTCTAATATAATGGGTCCATTCCCTCAGAAGCCCAAATTTTTATTCCAGGTTAAACTGAGAGGAATGAAAATTCATTCTTATTTTTCATTACTTGTCATTTTCATTTTCGTTACTCTGCTTGAACCAAACATCCTCTAAGTCTTTCATCATTGCTAATAATATGACCCTGGGATTCAGGGTATAGATAAGTCTCTAACTTCATCTTAGTCAGTTTTAGGTTACACATAGATTGTGTTGATCAAGCTGAAAGTAATTGATCAACCCAACTCAATCCAAACCATACGGGTTGGATTGAGTTAGTCGGATTGAAACTTTGATACATCAAAATATTCTTGTATGTTAGTTACCTTGAATATGTTGTTTTCTATATTATTCTTATATTATCACCAATCAGTAGGTACAACTTATCCATATTACTTCCTAAGTAGATCACATTAAACCATTTTTCTTAATTTGCGTATATATTATCACATTTACTGAACATATATACGAAGAAGTTATATAGAGATGGATAAGAGCTTTAAAGTATATATGTATATGAAGATGGGGTGATGGTGTAATAGTCTTATGTACATATTAATAAGAAACTTAACAATCATCGTCTAATTCATCGGGTTGGGTTGGGTTCGATTCAAATGACCCTGACTCAATTTTGACTCATTACTTATGGTTTGAAGATTTTACAATTCGATTAGGCTACGTGTAGGTTAGGTCAAGTTGGGTTTCATGTATATGTTTGAGAAGTAAAGAAGTGATCTTAGCTCTTCATGAGTCACTGGTTTTTATGCGTGCGTATTTTAAGTGTGTATATGTGTTCATTGGAGGTAAGTTTCATGTATATGTTACATATGTATATACATGGAAAAGTTTATTTGAGAAGTAAAAAAATGTATCAAGCCCTTCATTTGGTCAACATTTACGATTTTGACAGTGAATCACCAGATAATTCTTAGCATGAGTATGAGAAGATAGAAGATAGTTTCGTAACTTTTATAAATAGGCGGCAAACGAGTTCATATATGAACTCACATGATAGACATATGAACTATATGTTCATATGTGAATCACACAAGTTCACATATGAACATATAGTTTATATATAAGTCACGTAGGTTTATATATAAACCCGTTTGTCACATATTTGTAAAAGTTATGAAACTACCATCTCTATTTTTTGTATAGTCGTAATTTTTGACCGGTCAAAACCGCAATTATTGACCAATCAAATCCAATCTTAACCATACGAAGGGCTATAATCATTTTTCTACTTTTCAAATATTTACCATTGCTTAAAATAACATTTGACTATATATGTGTGTGTATGTGTTCAGAGAGGGTGGAATGGTTCAAACGAGAACACCTTCATTTTATGAGAAAAGACTAAAACCGAACAAAAATACAAATTATGAAGACAAATTTGTTAATAAATAAATTCTTAAAACCCAAAACAAACTTTGTTTATATAAACAAGGAAGTAGTTTATACTTTTTGAAAACATTAAATCCTTACCAAACATATATTTGTATTTAGTTGTATGATACGTCAAAGTCTTGAAAATAATAATTTTTTACTCTACTTTCAAATATAAAATGATATTTGGACAATTTCTATTCACTAATATTACTTTAAGTAAAATAAATAATTTAATCAATTTTTTTATATAAAATACATTTATTAAATAAATAAATATTAAATCCCACATTTTCTTAATTTTTTTTTGAAGACGATTGGTTTTTCTTTTATATATATATATAAATTAGGTGCTAATACAATTATCATTGATATCGATTATGATTTATCGAACATATTGTTATGAATATTTACATATGCTTTGAACGACTTTGAACTTATTTTATGCATATAACTCTATCTATCTAACCCATTAAAAGTTAAACATAACTAAATTTATATAATAAAATTTGGAATAATAATCGTCATTTAAATAACATATGATAAATGTGTTTACGATGTCTCTATCATGGTGTGGACTTTCATCCCCACCCTAAATGATTGGGGTTTTGTACGTTGTTTGGATTTTATAGCACCCATTTCTACAGTCCCATTTTTGTATGTAAAAAAGTAAGTTTTTTTTTGTTATATAACTTAAAAGAAACTAATCGTTTTTTTTTTTTTTTTTGTTAATCAGACGAATTAAGGATTTTATTCAAGGATCTGAAGGTTCCGAAAATTATATAGTTTAAGCTTTTTGTAATTTAGATGGTAATTGAACCAACGATATATATTTGATTATATGTTGTTTGTGGGATGATATTATGTTCTTGCCACAAATATTTCATTTGTTTTGTCTTAAGATACTGTTTTTTAAACATAACTCATCTTTGAAGTAAGTTATCGCCAATCATTACGTAAATTGGATACGGGAAAGAACTTGAGTGATTTTTTTTATAGATAGTATAATAAATTTTAAACCTGGTTTTTATATTTTAACAAAATTTAAAAATCATGCATTAACTATCTCACTTTTAATGAGTTTAGTTTTCGATCGGGATAGAAAATATTTATATTTTTCCTCTTTCTCGACTTATTTATCTATAATTAAATCAATTGGCGTACTCGTAGCATATATGTTCCAGTATGGAAAATAAACGTCTTGATGACAATGATCGAAGTTTGTTATCATGTATAAAACCTGGCAATATGGTCTTTTCAATAATTACGTATATCCTTACACGTGTAACTCATAGTTGAGCCGGAAGTCAACAACGACTCGATACTTTCATATATCATAAAGTATTAAAAGAAACAATTTAATACGTAACTTTTATCAACATTAGCGATTTAGTGATAGTATTTAATGCTCTAATCTTTGTTAAGCTCACTATCAATTTCTGCCGAACACATAAATCAACGTACTTTGCCTAATCACGAGGGGTCATCAGAAATCGATGGATCATCTACTGTATCATGAACCAAGGCGTATTTTATTTAATTTCAATTGATGCTATCGTTTTATAATTCTGATAACTTATATATATATATATATATATATATATATATATACATACATAGAGAAGGGTTCACACGAGAACAACTTCATTTTACTATAGACAATCACATGCGATACTATTAGTCAATCACATATGGTAAACATATGATACTAAATTAGAGATGCGGGCGATTTTCGGTATGATCTTGGTTGCGGGCCAAGTCGCCCTTACACTACTAAGCCCCCTCACTGTATTATCACATGTGATAAGGGTGTTGTTGATATAATACTATAATCCATCAAGACCATCACATGTGATGCTAAATCATAGATGCAGACAAACTTTGGCGCGACCTAAGTCGTAGAACACGTCTTCCGCATACCACCAGGTCCACTCACGCGTATTATCACATGTGAGAAAGGTGTTCTCGCGTTCTCGTAAAATGAAGGTATTCTCGTTTGAACCTCCACCTCTCTCTCTCTCTCTCTCTTTATATATATATATATATATATATATATGTTGGGTCACCTATTGATTTGGTGATGACCCACTGATCTGTTCCTCTACCTTAAGCAACACTTAGTAGTTATTGGTTCTTTGTAAGTTGGTGTCTTGGTACGTACTTAAAGCCATTGGCAAAATCGAAGACTAGCCGATGTGAAGACAGAAGGTCAC
>NC_037533.1:14366270-14369439 GCF_001531365.2 Cynara cardunculus var. scolymus
TTACAAAACAAGTTCTTCAGCGATCACTGAACAAGCTCAGTGTATGATCGCTGGAACTGAATTTACAGAAACAAAAATACATCGAAAGGAAAAAGGGATTATCATCAAATCACTGAGAGAGAGGATCAACATTCTGGTTATTAAAGACTAACAGGAAGACTGGTTTATCTTCTTGCAACTTGCCCTGATATTGCATTTGATGTGCATTGTCTGAGCCAATTCATGCATGCGCCTAGACAGTTGCATCTAAACCTTTCCTTAAGAATTCTCAGGTATCTTAAATCATCTCCTGGAAAAGGGGTCAGTCTTACGAGGTCAGAAACATTTACTCTTACTGCTTTTGTAGACGCCGACTGGGGTAAGTGTTTATCATCTAGACGCTCTGTAACAGGTTTTTGTTTATTTCTTGGGAACTCTCTTATATCTTGGAAAAGTAAGAAACAGAACATTGTTTCCCGCTCCTCTGCAGAGTTTGAATACAGGGCCATGGCCTCTGTATCTTGTGAAATAATCTGGGTTTTAAAAATTTTGTCAAATTTAGACATAAATAATCTTCTTCCTGTAAATTTATTCTGTGATAACAAATCTGCTATCCAAATTGCAAATAATCATGTTTTTCATGAAAGAACCAAGCATATTGAAATTGATATTCATTTTATTCGTGAAAAAATAAGTAGAGGTGTTCTGAAATTTTTTAAAATCCACTCTTCTGAACAATCAGCAGATATCCTAACAAAAGCTCTTAGTATTAATGTTCATAATTACCTGTGTTCAAAGCTGAAAATGGTAGATTTGTTTAAACGTCAAGATTGAGGGCGGGTGTTGAAAATAGTTATAGTTTCCAATCTTGATTTATAAATTGACTTTGCTTTGAATGTCCTTTGTTTGTTATATTCTTAGCAGATAAGGGTAGATTGTGAAATATGTAAAAGTTGTTGCTGAACTTTAATTAAAGAGGATTGCGCCTCACTATTTGCAATTGATGGAGGGTAGCGGAGCTCAAAGAGAGAATCTTCAAGAACTATTTCTGTCAAAATCACAATCATATATAAATGAGGAATGAGCCGGATTAGCTACACATCTCTCTCATATTTTTCTCTAAATTTTGAAACACACAAGAAGCTCTCTCTCTCTCTTCTTTACATTCTTAAAAGATCTGCCTTAGATCTTTGGCAACACATTCTGAGTTAATGTTTCTTGTCTATTATTCATTAGATTCAATAGTTATTAGTTGTATATTTCTTTTCTGTAAACTGTTTAGAAGAAGATTTGGTTTATAAAAGTTTTTGTTCTAAATCTCTTTGTTAAAATGGCTGAAAATATGAAAAATAACATATCTGGGTATGTAGAAACTAGATCTCTTGGGATATGAAAAACTAAAACCGATATGGGTTGTTCAACAGGAGGGAGTCGGACCGATGAAGGTAAGAGTTGAGGAGATGATGATTAGTGGCCGGAGATGGGCAGAGAAGGAGGCGTCGAACGATGTTGGGCAAAGGGATCGCTGTAAAGTGTCGCACAGGAGAAGAAGCATGTTTTGACCAACGATGAGGAAAGAGGGTTATGGGTGGTGATCTCGTCCATTCTAATATATATATATATATATGTATGTATATATATATATATATATAGAGAGAGAGAGAGAGAGAGTGTGTGTGTGTGTGTTTACAAATGATATTTATGTAACTCTCTAATAATTAATTGGGAGTTACAAATCTTAAAGATCTCACTAATTGATCTGGATGTAATATTGAATTTTTTTTTCATACGTGTTCATGATCATAGTTTACAAATGATRTTCTACATATAATGATATTGTTTTCATAAGTGTAAAAAATTTCCGTATCGTCCGAGTAATATGAATAATCATATTGTAAAACAGGTTGACAACAATGAAAATGACAAAATCGTCTACGACTACATTCGCAATTCGAATTCCGATAATGAAGAAAATGATCAAAGCGTTCTTATTGGTAAGTGATTAGTATGACATTTGAATTCGTTTAAATGAACACATATCAAAGACAATAGATGTTCATATCGATACATATGCACAATCACATCATATGAATATGAACAATATCTGTGAACACAAGCTTCATAGGTGTTCATGTACATACAACAGAGTTGGCTCCTGAATATACAGAAGATGTTCATACGGTTCACATGTTGTTCATATGYHTAATCTTTTTTGTTTGATGTGTTTTGAGGATATACACAAGTTGTTCATATGTCTGACAACTCATGTATCAAAGATATATTACTTTTTACCTAAATATCCTTTGATATTTTGTTCACATCTGTTAATTGAAAATATTAATTTAATAATTAATTTTTAAATATCATTAAATCACAACCGTTTATTATTCAAATTAATGGCCAAGATTGGTTAACAAAGTTAACACGATAATCTTGGTTAGTATTTGAATATATATATATATATATATATAGAGAGAGAGAGAGAGAGAGAGAGAGAGGGGGGGGTTGGTTATTATACAACCATTGACATTTGTACAACCAATACAACCCAATCTCAACCGTCCATTTCATTTAATTAATATGTGATTTCATAGAAGTTTTTATTGTTTCATAATATAAAGTATTGATCATAATTAATGAACCATATTCATCTTTCATAAATATTCAAATCATAATAAATGAACTCTCATTATTTCCATAAATATCTTAATACATTGGGGTTGCATTGGTTGTACAAATACGATGAGTTGTATTTGAAACAAATTATATCTATACTATCTTATAAAACAAATTTAACATAAATCTTGAAGTCTTAAAATACTAAATGACCAAGATACACTTATCTATACTACTCACTTTTTCACCCCCTCCTCTCCTCACATACACTCACCCCCTCACATACACTCACCCTCACACGTTGAACCGATTTTTTTAAAATTATAATTTTAAATTTACATTTTGTACCCCTATAATTAGTTAATTAATTTACTTTACGTCTTTCACTTTTAAATGTTTCATTTTAAACATTTATCAAATTAACATATATAATCGTATATCAATTAAAACATGTTTAAAAAATWCATTTTTATTTTAACAAGTTACACAATTATAATCGTCTCGTTAATACCTTCAAAATGAGTCAAATATTGAATAGTTTTTTACTTAATTATATTATTATATATACTGTGAA
>NC_037533.1:14370374-14373605 GCF_001531365.2 Cynara cardunculus var. scolymus
TAAACAATGAAATCGACAGATGAAGGTGGTTTGCACGGTTTACACAAATGAGGGCGGTTTTCATATGATCACTCCTATATATATATATATAGACACACATACACATACATACATCTATTTCAAAATTAGAATATTAAACTAATTAAAGTAAATTGAATACTCAACACAATTTACTAATTTACCCTTCTACTTATTTTAAGAAATCATCATTAATTATCCTAAATGATTGATTCTTGTTGGATCTTACGGTTACCACATAAACAGTTCTCATTTGATTAGACATCTCTGTATATATATATATATATATAGGGCAGAAGAAATTGTGTTGCCATTTTATGATTGCTAGGTCTTCTTTTTACCAAAAAAAAAATTTCTTTACATAAATATGTCATACTTGTTTATAAAAGATTTACTTTACATATAAATATATTAAATTAATTAGATTTTTTAAATTATTTATTAATATAAGAATATTAAAAAAAGCACAATTTATCTCGTTAATATTTTAAAAAACATTAAAAGATATGTATTATTTTCAACAAAATAAAACAAGAAGTGTTACTTTTTTTTCAAACAAAATATTTATCTCGAAAATATCATTCATATTTATTTACAAAATATTTAACTTCAGCGTCGAGAATATTTAATTTACAAAATATTTAACTTTAGTGTCATCCACATCATCTCATTTAAGTCAAGCAAGTAAAAAAGTAAGAGTCTAACAGGTTAAAAAATAACAGGTAATTCATTGCTATAATGGATAGAGATTCAAAGTACAATGTGTTAATAAAAGATAATTTGAAAGTGCATTGTTATACAAAAAAAAAGTACAATTTTATATAAGAAAATTTATAAAAAATAAGTTGTTATTTTATGCATCTAACTCTTTTAATTTATACAGACAAATTAATTCAATCAAACAACTTCATTAATATAAAACTTAATAAAAATTCAACTAAAACAACCAATAATTCTTACCTAGCATAACCAATAATTTTTTTATAGAAAATAATAATATATTTTTATTCTTATACAACGTAAATCTTTATTGGACTTGAGGTTAAAGATGTTTAAACCAGTGACTTACGATAAATAAGGCCCCGTTTACTAACCTCTTACTGCCTCTTACCCGGCTCTTACCCATTAAGAGATGCTTATCCGGGTAAGAGGTAAAAGTGTTTACTAAAAAAAAAACATTGCTGACCGTCCTCTTACCACAGTCAGCAACAAAAATCAATCTTACCGTGGTAAGAGGCTCTATTCCCTTCTCTACCCCTCCCATCTAAAACCCTAAACCGATACGCTTCTTCATACGAAACTGGTTCTCTACCCCTCCCATCAAACCCTAAATCGATACGCTTCTTCATCGGGTGGTCTTCAATCGTTATTCAGGTATAGTAATCGATACGCTTCTTCATCGGGTGGTCTTCAATCGTTATTCAGGTATAGTAATCGATTTCTTCATACGATTTCTTGATTTCTTCTCTTCTTTTGATTTCATAAATATGCAAAGAAAAGAAGTGCAAAGAAGAGAAGAGGGGATCTTCGTATATGCTTCTCTGTTGATTTCGTGAAGCTTCAAACCAACCGACTTTCTAGGTATTCGGTTTTCTTCTCTATTGTTGCAAATRGGTTGATTTTATTTTTGTCATTCTCTACTTTATTTTCTGCAAATGGGTTGATTTTTACTATCGAGGAAATCCTATGGTGCTGCTTCAGTAACATTAGGTTTTGTGCATACGGATATACAGGCAGGTTTCATATTAGGTTTTAGTTCTGCTGTTCTTTCGGAGTACATTTCAACAGCAGGAACACTCTGCCCCATTAAGTTCTAGGGCAGAACGGGCAGCTCTGCTTCAACTTAGGTCATCATTAGGGTTGAGAACCAAAGACTGGCCTATAAAATCGGATCCATGTTTAGCTTGGATCGGTGTTCTATGTCAAGATGGTAGTGTTACTGGGATCAATATTTCTAGGTTTAAGAGAACCCGAATTGGGAATCAAAACCCTGAATTTTCAGTCGATTCTCTTGTCAATTTCACCAAATTGGTTTCTTTCAATGCCTCAAGACTCGCACTTATCTGGGGCCATCCCTGAAGATTTTGGGAACCTATTGAATCTTAAATCTTTGAATCTTTCTAGTAACAGTCTTTATGTACTATGTGAAGTTAACATGTTTCTTGATATATGTACTATGTGAAGTGTGGTGGAGCCTTCTGTTTGTTTTTTACCTCTTGAAGTTATTTTTGCAACTTTTCAAAATTTCTGTTACTTTGTATAATTTATATATGTCTAGTTCCTTGTCCTTGTAACTCTTAACTTATGGCGGGTTTATGTTAAAATTTGGAACAACTAAAATGAATCGATGTACTTTTTCTTTGACAGCCATGGGTGTAGTCCATGGCATCATTGCGACTCTGCATGAAGCACTTCAGCTGGTTTCCCATGTGGCATAGGCTGAGTATATGTAGGTCCAGATCCACCACTACTAGCTTCTTTTTCATTCAAATATACATCAAGCTTTTGTTAATTCTGATGCTAAATTCATGGTATATAATTGAACTCCTTCATTTTTATATCAAGAAAAGTATATTAATGCACAAGTTTATGGACTACATGGTATATAATTAATAACCCCACAAACTAATTAGTTTGAGGTTGATGCTTTTTATAGATCCATTCATATATGTATATATATATATATATATATATATTTATGTATACAAATTTAAGATGGAGTTGTTTATGTTGCTTGACTAGTTGCTTAGACTACAATTTTTATGTTATGTTACGCTTTGCAATTTTTCATGAACCATGGATAATCGAACCATGTGTTTGAAGCATGTTTAATTAATTTCTATAGGTATGGAAAAAGTCGATGAATCTTCACAACCCAAGAGAGCTAGGGTTAGTTGGAAAGATTGCAATGTGGTAAAAACTTTTCTAGAGTCATGTTTGCGAGAGATATCTATAAATGGGCGAGAGGGTGATAGCCTTAAGGCAATTTCTTGGAGGAAAGTAGTTGAGACGTTAGAAAAGACATATAATTTTATTGTGGACCAAAGACAAATGAAAAACCATTACGACTACCTCAAAGGCAAATATGGAGCTTGGTCAAAACTGAAAAACAAAACTGGAAATATTTATGATGCGTCAACGAACTCTTTTAAGCTGTCTGAAGAGGAATGGCAAATGGAAACAAAGGTCATATTCTTTATTTTTCTATTTTTT
>NC_037533.1:14375630-14380706 GCF_001531365.2 Cynara cardunculus var. scolymus
GACAAATGGCTCCTTACCCTTTCCCAATACAAAAAGATGTAGTGATTGCTTGTTTTGCAATTCACAATTTTATAAGGAGATGCAATATTCAAGATCGACTGTTTATGGAGTATGATGAAAACAACATGTTTACTATCGAAGACCAAGACGAAGGAATCGAGRAAGAAAGCATCGAGGAAGATGTTGAAGAAACACAATGGGGTCCCCAAGGCAATGAATATATGACTGATTTGCGTGATCAGATTGCAAATCAATTAATGTTGAATGCTTGAAATTAATATTTGTAAGCAAACTATTTGTATGCAAACAATTATGTTAAAGACTTGTAATGACTTTTTGTTCGTTGTTGATGGTTTGTTGTTGTTTCCTTTGTTGGTCCTTATTTTAATAGTGGTTTTGCTTTTAGAAAATTTGACTTTTTGTTCTAAATTATGAAAATCGGTAATATGTTAATATATTGAGTATCAATATATTTTTGTAAGCAAAAAAGAATTTGAAATTATATTTAAATTTTTTGATAATTAACATTTTATGTTAGCTCTTAATACAATACATATGGTAAACAATAATTTTCAATCAGCACTTACTCCAGAAAGAGGGACATAATAGTCTTTTTGACATAATCAGCACTTAATACAAAATGTTTGGTAAACAAGAAAATCCAATCAGCACTTACTCCAGTCAGACCTCTTACCACAGTCAGACCTCTTACCCCAATCAGCACTTAACCAAAAATGTTGGTAAACGGCCCCTAAGTCGGTTAAATTATTCACGAGTTTGATGGAAAAGTAAGAGTATTTTCAACAGATTCCCTAAAAATCTTTTAAAATGAAGAAAATTAAATATTAAAATCTTCAAAAAAAATTGCATTCATCTTCAACAGATTTCCCATTTTAAAAATATTCAACTTTGATTATGATATTAAAATATTTTATCTAGCTACTATAATATTATTTTCTTTCTCTAAATATTTATTTTCAAAGTTTCCTAGTGATGGTCTCAATTTGTAATCATTTTTGGGGTGTTCTTCATATTTAGAGAGAAAACCCTTCTCTCTCCTATTTTTTATGGAGAAGCTGTTGGAGATGCTCTAAATAATTCTTTAAACCGAAATGTCCAATAATTCTTCGAGGAAACGAGCGTACGACAATATTTTTGTTTATCAAATTACAAAATTAGTAGGATTTTCAACACTTCAACAAGTTATGTTTTAGAATATGTTTAAATCGGGATTAGATTGAAATCGAAAACAAAATATAACTGAATCAAAAATCAAATTGAGCTAAAACCAGTTTAGTCTCAAACTCAACAATGAATCAGATATAAACTAGAGAACTTCTTTTTAAATGTAATAAAGTACCTACACTACAACAAAATTGGGTTTATAGGATGCCCCCAGTCTCTAAGCGTCCCAATAGCCCGCTTTATAAGACTTAATTTATAGGACCAAAATATAGCGTGTCATATCTAAAGGTGTTGTAATAAGTTTATATGACGCTTTTGGGCGTCTTAACAAGTTTTTTAAAACATTTTAATACAAAATGTTGCATTAACAACTTTATAGGACATTTTAGAGAAAATGTCTATAAACTCAATTTTTCATAGGACACTTGTTTTTATAGAATTTTTTTTCAAATAATGTCCTATAAAGTTGCTAACGAGAGTTTTATATAAAAAGTGTCCTAAAAAACTTATTACGACGTCAAAAAAGTCATATAAACTTATTACAACGCCTTTAAATAGGACACTTTATTTTTTTGTTCATATAAACTAAGTTATATAAAGAGGTCTATTATGACGCTTAGAAATTGAGAGTGTCCTAAAAACCCGATTTTGTTGTAGTGCTAGCATAGTATCATTTGAAGTTTGAAACATAAAAACTTAAAAAAGAAAAAAACAGTTTAATTCCCATCTCGGGTTAGACCATTCTAAACCGAAATATATTTATATTTTTACTTACTGGGTCACTTATCTTACTGATTGAACATGATAACTACCCATTAACAGATATGTCAAGAGAGAGAATTTTACATAATAAGTGAGGGCGTAGACGCTTACACGGTCATTGTTAGTGCTTACCATGTTGAGGCTCTTACCAAAATTCATTTTGTTAGCGGAAAATCTATATCTGATAAGGCAAGTGAAAATGCTGACTTTTGTTGATACGTATTTAAACAGAAAAACATTTGATAAATAACCTGCAAGTGTCAATTTAACTTTAAAAAGTAAACCAAAATAAATGTATTTTATTAAAGATTATATATTTTAAACATTTAGATATTACCAAATGTTTATATTAAATTGTAGGGAAAAGTTTAAAAAAATCCAAAGAACTATCTCATTTTGAATGATTAAGTCTTGAAACTATTTTTTTGAATGAAAAAATCATTAAGTTTTCTCATTTTGAATGATTAAGTCTCTGAACTAATTTTTGAATGAAAAAAACCATTAAACTTTCTCATTTTAAATGATTAAGTCCCTAACATTTTTTTGAATAAATAAAACATCGAACTTCTAAAAATTGGTTACCTACATATTTTTTCATAATAAGCTATCTGCAATTGACTATGAAGATTTTAAAGTACATATAAACCTAAATCAGTTTTTACCTTTCCCAAAATCTACGCCATTGAAGCCCTTCGCAAACAACGGTATCGCTACCCCTCTCGCCACTCCTCGTTACCCCAACGTTGTTCGTTCTCCATATTGTCTAACACGATGTTGGCACTGCCATCGGTCTCTCTCTTTTTGATCTATTTCTTATCTATCATAAGAGGGAGAATTAAAAGATAATCGATTACATATAAATAACCAATTTCTAAAAGTTCGATGGTATAATTTATAGAAGAAATGTCCATGGATGGACTTAATCGTTAAAAATGAGAAAGTTTAATGATTTTTTCATTCAAAATATTATTTCAAGGATTTAATCATCCAAAATTGAAAATTTTAATGGTTTTTTCATTTAAAAAAATAGTTCAAGAACGTTATGAAATTGTATCATAAGTTTTTTTTTTCCGATAAGATTCGGAATCCATTTAATTTTTATTAATTTGGATTCTTTCAACCAATTAATATTTATTATTTTTGAACTCTTTCGTTTGGATGAAGCTAGACGATAATATTCGTTCATTATTAAATTTCTAACTACCAAAGTATTGTCTGATTTTTCATTTTTAGATTCGTTTTTATTCGGTGTTAACAAATTTTATTACGAGTTATTAACTTCAGTGTAAGTAAAATATCAATAAATCAATTCCAAAACGTAATGGAACATCTTTTAATTTTGTAACAGTATGATAAAAAAATCTAACAGATCAAAAATTAAATCAACTTAATATAAAGAAAAAAAATGTTCTTCAAAGCAGATGGTTTTTCTTCTGAGATCCCCAATTCCCTCGCTAGATACGTGTCAGAAGAAAATTTAAGGATGATGATTAGCCCTAATCAAGTGGGGAACCCGGTTCACCCGACTCGAACCCGCTAAAACGGGTCCCGGACAGGGATCCTCGGTAGACTCAAACCGCGGCGAGGGCTGTTACTCAAACTGGGATTGGGGCTGGGGCCGGAAATCCCCGGTAGACTCAATCTAACGGATATTTTTCATGAGTTTTGACCGAGGTTTGAAAGGGGTTTGACCAAAGAATCATATAGAGTTGGAGCCAAATCAAAATGGAAAATTCAAAATAGCAAAATTGAAAAATCAGTTCGATTTTAACTGGTTCAATGTGGTTTTGTTGTGAACCAGATACAAACATTTGTTTTTAAAAACTATAAGTACAAAACAACGTTAATTCAAGTTATTAATAAGAATATCTGGTTTCGTTACAATTTAGAACCGTGAACCGGGTTTTTTGAAACCCGAGTTTGAGAAACCCATTTTCTCCAAACCCTCTAACATAAACCAGTTGTTTTCTATATCTAGCAACACGATAAAATAAGAGGCATCTCATCATTCACGCACGGCAAGAAAGAATTCATGTGGTTCACATGGGTGCCATAGAGATGACGAAATGTTGGATGTCGTTAGAATCAGAGACATCGTCAAAGTTTATGTCATTAAGGATGCATTTTAATCTTAAACTATAATTCGTTTTGGTTGGTTCCTTGATTGGTTCTTTAAAGGTGTGTTTGGTGTCAGTACAGGACAGGACATGACAAGACATGACAAAACATGACAAAACATGACAGGATAGAACAAATGTTCAACATTTGGTAAGATAAAACTGGACAGAACAGAACAAGCAAAATGACCAATTTACCCCTGATGAGTTGTTTATTTTAATTAATTTATGTAATTTATTAAATTATAATAGAATAATTATTGTTTATAACAAAATATATCATTTCAAGTTTTTGTCAAAACAATTAAAATGACACCAAATAAAAAGTTTATTTAGTTTTCTATTTTTATTTTGATCTCTTTTCTACATTATTTTTTTATTATTAATATATAATAAATTACATAAATTAATAAAAATATAGTTCCATATAAAAATAATATATTAAGAACAGTAAAATGAAAATTTAAGAAACATAAAATATAATAAATAAAATTTAAAAAAATGAATAAAATGTCAAAAAAGACCTATTTGATATTTTAGGATAGAATTAAGCTTTATTTTGATGTTATATTAGTAAAATATAAATCTATTCCACCTTGTTTCATGGGGTAGGGGTGGAACATACATGTTTCACTTTGTTCCACTCTGTTCCTGTCTATTCCACATAAAATCCATGCAAAACATGGGACATAGATCTCTGTCATGTTTTGTCATGTCTCTGTCCAGTGTACTAAACACACCCTAAATCTTGTTGCATGTGTTATCGTAACCCAACAATCAAACTCAATAGGTCCATTCATTTATAATGGGGTATTCTAACCTCACCCCCTGCTACCCCAAAATCCCCACCCCCTCCTACACTAAAGACAAAAGACAACAAAAAGACAAAAGACAACAAAAAGACAAAAGTTAAATATTTTCATTTTTAACCTTTTAATATTTTAACTTTTAACCCTAACTTTTTTATATTTTAACTTTTAACCCTTTACTTTTTTAACATGTTTTATATTAT
>NC_037533.1:14381506-14413903 GCF_001531365.2 Cynara cardunculus var. scolymus
CTTATTTCGAAGGTATTGACGTGACGATTATAATGGTGTAACTTGTTAAAATTAAAACGTATTTTTTAACATATTTTAATTGATATACGATTATGTATGTTAATTTGATCAGGGTATAAAATGAAAATTTTAAAAGGAAAGGGTATAAAGTAAATTAATTAACTAATTATAAGGRTATAAAGTGTAAATTTAAATTTTTTATATTAAAATCGTGTGAGTGTGTGTGTGCAAATCATGTGAGTATGAAAAAAAATGTGAGGTGGGGACAAGGTGCAGGGGGTAGAAAGGTATGTCAGGGGGTATCAATATCAACCCCTTATTATATACTACTTCGCATAATATAAGTATATAACACGCATTTCAAAGCAAATCAAATGATGTCCGATCGATAAGGACAAATGTAAAAGGTGTATCTTTTTTTGGAAGTATATAATATTTATATATGGTTTATACTGATTGGTGAAAAATACAAACCATAACTACACTGCAAAAAGTTTTGCACAGTGCACTTTGATATTGTATGGTTTATACCCTTTAATGAAAAATACAAACCATAACTGCACTATGAAAGTTTTATACTGTGCACTTTGATACTGTATGGTTTATACAAATTAATGAAGAATACAATCATAACTGCACTATAATAGTTTTATACCATGCACTCTGATATTGTATGGTTTATATCTTTAGATGCAAAATACAGACCATGACTGAACTGTGAAAGTTCTATATCCTGCACTTTGATACTGTATGGTTTATACCCTTTGATGAAAAAAAACAAACTATAATTTTACTGTGAAAGTTTAATATCATGAACTTTGATATTGTATGGTTTATACCATTTGACGGAAAATACAAACCATAATTGAACTGTGACAACTGTAAAGTTTTATACAGTGCCATTTGATACAACATGGTTTGTACCTTTTGATGAAATATACAAACCATGATTGCATTGTGAAAGTTTTATACTGTCCACTTTGATACTATATGGTTTATACCAACTGATGAAAAATACAAACCATAACTGTACTGTGAAAGTTTTATACCTTTTGATGGAGAATACAAACCATAACTGCATTGCTAAAGTTTTATACTATATTATCCCCCCCCCCCTCCTTTGTATTTTTTTATTACTAGAAGGGTACTCGTGCAATGCATCGAGACACATCTCGATTTTAATATTTCATTTTGTTCTTTATGTATGTCGATATAATAACGTTTTATATGGTTTTGAGAAATCGATAATGTTTTTATTTTTGAATAAAATATAAATTTGAAAATATCATAAAAATTATAAAAAAAAATCAATATTAGTATCAAATTAGCTATTTAAAACTTTTTATTTTGTGTAATTTCTTTAATTCAAATTTTTTATTATAATTTTTTWACATAACGAAGTAATTTAATTTAGGTTTAATTATATAATTTTTTTATAAACATAATTATTAACTATTTTGTTAAAACTCAATAATTATCTTAATTATATTTAAGATTTTTTATATTTTAAATGAGATGTTTATCATGTATTTAATTATGTTTATCTGTAGTTAGTTACACGAATTCAAACATGGAGCTATAATAAGTTGCACTTAAGCACAACTTACTTGTAATCTTGAATTTTAAGTAATATGCATTTATAAATAATACTTCATGCATAAAAAATAATTTTAAGAGTTTTTGTCAAATGCTTTATAATATAGTATAGATAATTAATAAAAGTTTTTTTTTTTGATTAACCTAGATATCCAACCCGCTATGCGAGCCGACTAATCTCAGGACGATCATCTGCTTTGCAGATAGCCCGGAGTCACCGCATTTGAACCTCCGCGGCCACAAAGGGGATTTTTATTTCTCCATGGATTTGAACTTGGGACCTACTGGTACTTTTAACCTTTGGAGTCAATCTCAAACCAATCAGGCACCAGCCTTGTAGTTATTAATAAAAGTTAGTGTGGGGATGAACCACCTAGCTTGACTAGGTTCCAAAAAAATCGTATGTTTCCTTGTTTCATTTCTTAAAAATAGGCATAAGGGCATTTTTTAGCATTTTCATACCAGGCATCAAAACCCTAGGACGGACCCTGATACCGTTCAGTTTGATACTGTATGGTTTATACGGTTACATTACAGGATTGTTATTAACATTTGAGGTTGAGGGACTGAATTTGTAATTGTTTTAAAGTTAACGGTCAAAAGGAATACTCTCATCTGTAATTTGTTGTCCTGGTTGTTTAAGCACTTCAAATATCCACAACCTGTTCGACGAAATGTCTTCCTGTTTAAGTGGAAGACTGATTGCTGCTCGTAGCCTCGCCTTCAGGAAAACCAGTTTCAGGTCTCACATTAGAAGGCTGATGGTGACCCTAGTCGTCGCCACCACCATTGATCCGGCCTCCATCGGCCCCGCCTCCGCACTCTTAGCCATGCCGGGGTGGCACCCCGGCCCATTTCTCCAGGTTAATCTCCCTACCCAAGGAATTCAATTCCTTCTATTTTCTGAGTAATAGAAGTACATGAAATCGATATACGTATAGCACAATCTATGATTCATACGAAATTACGATTTGAAGTTTTGCAAAATCATGTGTGAATTGGTTCCATTCTTAATTTGGGGTCTTGATGTTGAAATTGAAGTCTATGGTGTAGGATATGGCAAGTTTTGTGAACAAAGGAGTAAGGCTATTGAAGCATGATAACTCCATTGTTAGAGAGGATCATTTGGATAAACGGTGGGAGACTGCCACCGGAGAGGTTGTGGATGAGGTTATATTTCTTAGCAGACACACTGCTGCCTCGAATCGGCCTGCATTAACCATTCATCCGATTGGTATATTGTTATGTGATTTAGAATTGCAATCGTTAGTTGGATGGTTCATTTCTTTTGTTGTATTTGTGGATTAGGGGTTAATTATGGAGTATGTTTTAGGTGTTCCTCATTTACGAGAAGATGAGGTGCCAGCGGCTGGTGGTAAACCCGGATGGGCTGCACCACCTAATGCCCGAATGGGGCCATGGCTGCGATTATTGAAGGTCATTGCTGAATCACACAATCTGACTCCTGAATTTGAGGTATCCATAATGTAACAGTAAGGCGTTGTTGTTTGGTTGATTTTCCATTAAGTCCTGGATGGATAAAGCTGTCTGTTTGGATTAAATAGTCTGTAGAGATTGAGAAGATTTTGTTTGGAAGGGTTTTTTCATAGATGGAAGGAGCGGGTTTTTTAAATCGGAAGAGTAGGTTTGGAAAAAACTTGGCTTATGCATGAAACTCCTCCTAGAAGCTTACTGAATAAGCTGCTCTCCATATTATTAAGCCACTACCAAACAATCATGTATAGCTGAACGAATAAGCTGGGAGTCCCATTAAGCTCATCTAGATGCTAAGAAACATGCTCTAAGTTTTTTGTTTTAGTTGAACTTGTATATCACCACCAACGTTCTAAATGGCGTGAGCCGTGGCGTGGTGACGAGGTCAGGCCTCAAGCCGTAGGAGCCACGACAAGGCCACGACGTTTTTCAAGGGCATGACTCTCACGGAAAATCTGTATATTGTATATATACGCACATTTTTTTTTTACTATTACTCAATTAGTCAATGATATGAACAATCTAAATTCATATAAGAAGACCAAAATGATATATTGATATCATAGATGTATAAAGAGCTTAGAGAAGAGGTTATATTAAGAGCACATAACAAAAAGGAAATGTTATACCAATAGTTCCATATTTCTAATCTAAGACCATATACGAGTAGGTTGTATCCTAAAAACTAAAAGCAAATAAAAAAAGTAAAGAAGATCAAATAATGCCTTACGGAGATGAATCTTGCGCCACCGCCACCGCCACCGCCACCGCCATGGTGCGCCCTTTAGAACACTAACAAATATGTGCACAAGTTTTGATCCTGTTCATTTACAATCCTCCAGTTGATGCTTCCCCAAGCCAAAACCAAAGTGAATTTAGCTATTTTCTCGAAACTAAGGGAGAATCACTACGAAACGTACATGTTTCATTTCTTTTGGTTAAATTTGTTATATGTTTTAGATTTTAATCGAGTGCTTAATGTTACTTGGGTGTGTTTCCACATGTATCTATGTATTTAATTCTTAACTCTTAACATATGAAATTCGTGTAGATGGTAAATTTTGCTATCTAGCACAAATTTCCTTCTGCTAAGGAATAAGTATGCTTGCAAATACCAAAGGGTTACCGGGTACTTTTAGAGCCCAGCCTCTCAGGAGGTTAACGGTTCGAACCTCACCAAAGGTGAGGAGTGTGCATCAGTATTTGCCGTATATAAAATAATATATATACTTAAAAAGAAAATATGCATGCAAATTGTAGACTTGTTTGTTTGTTTGTATGCCATAGTTGTTTACCTTTTTTTGTTCTGGGGTATAGGTTACATTGGAGGCCACACATCACGGACCCGTAATTGACTCTCCCACGATGTTTGTAGAAATCGGTACGTATCAAAAGGAAAACTCGAAAAGGTTGTTCCTAGGTTTCAAAGTTTCGGTTTAATCTTTTTCTATGATTAGAAGAGAAAGTTATGCCTTTGCAGCAGCTAATATCTCAATATAAAGCATTTGCTCATTTGTTTTTTATGCAAAAGAAACTTGATCGAACTCAAACCGTTAATACTACGATTCTTTATGCTATTATTATATCAGGCAGCACAGAAGAGTACTGGAAGAGGCAGGATGCAGCACAAGCTATTGCTTTAGTTCGGTATCTCTTTTGAGCATAAGCTTTAACTGTGCCATAAAATAACGTTCATATATTTCTATAACCTTTTGAGCATTTAAAATACGTTAGAATTACGAAAATGCCTGATAAAAAATAACACATTGGTTGAGAGGTCACCAGGGACCCATTTTCTGATAAGTTAAAGTTCTTTGAAGTTTGATCATTGGCACTATGTTCTAAAGGTTACTCCCTCCGTCCCAAAATAAATGTCCACAAGGAAAAAGAAACACAGTTTTAAAAATGTGTAATTATTACACTTTTTAATTGTAAAATGACAATTTTACCTTTAATAATAGAGGGAGTAATATATTTCTTCAACTCATAATTAAAGGTAGAATTGGAAAGTAGACACGTATTTTGGGACAAATTGTAACAACCCGTCTCACATGGATAGAAAATTGGATTTGTGAGCTCCTTATAAGTCTCAAGTTGTGGCTAAGTAACTTCCACCATGGTTTCAAGTTGAATTTAAGTTATTATGCCAGCCTGCTGCTTTGGGCTTGGGGTTTTACACAAACTAAAATAGAAACGTGGACACTTATTTTGGGACAGAGGGAGTAAAATGCTACTATTTAAGATAAGTTGGGTACTTAACAAAGATAATCGAATAATTATTTGTTTCGAATGTTGCTTTGAAGTTAGTTTGGAAAGGATTAGGACTTGATGGAGGAATTCCTGTTGGAGACTGGTCCAGGTAAAATTGATATTGGTTTAGTTTTTTCATGATGTTTTCAACGTTGGATTGCTATGAAACTTTCCGATGATGATGGTGGAATTATGTTCACGACTTTTCTTTCTGTTTTGCTTAAATTCAATGGTGTAGGCATAATGGAAAGAAGAAAATCCTTCTAGGGGTTGGCGGTGGACACTATGTTCCGAGGCATATGGATATTGTTCTGTAAGTTTAACACATTTAACTTGCTGTCGTTTTTTGGTACACTTTTTAGGCACTAAATACCTCGATCTAATTAAGTTGACAATCATAATTGCGGCATTTTAGTTAATTACATGTAAACAAAGATGGATACAAGAAATAAACCAAACCAAACGAACCCAGTATATCCCACATAGAGATACAGGGCAATAGATTGCACTAAAGAAAATACTTGGTCGTTTTCCTTTTTGTCATTGGTCACGTGGCGGGCTACTTGGAAAAAGTGATTAATCTTACTAACCGTTGTACTCAGCTATTCACTCTAAACAACCGAAATACTTGCGAGAGTACAAAGATGAATAGAAAGACAGTTGAGTTAATTGTGAATTTTAAACCATTGTCCCACATTTGGCACAACATAGACTGGGATAGGACGGGACTGAATGAGACACATGTTTTTTTTTGTCCAACCAAAATAAGTGGAACAAAAATAAGGGAGATGAGACAAGATTGGTAAATTACTGAACCACTCATGTCAGATTTAAACCATAAAACCTTGCACAATTCTTTCATACGTCTACTCACTCTTGCCCGTCCAATCCTGTTCCAGTCTCGTCTGCCTACCAAATGCACCCTTAACGATAGTGTCATGTTTGCTATTTTCTTCGAATAGGGATTCTTATTTATTTGCTAGTATGTTGGTTTATTGTAAGTATGAGGGTCTGATAAGTTCTTAGTAATAGTATCAAGATACAAATAACCTAAGACCGTGGTTTTATTTGATTCGGAGGTTGTTGTATCAGTTTGATGTGTTGCGGTGTTTTACATTTTCATGAAAGCCTTATGGAAGCAACACATATCATGCTATAACTTAATTACTTGTCTAGGCCCCACGTGTTGCCTTAGCGGTAGTATGGTGGCCATCCAGCCTGCGCACCACCACCTGCTAACTTGTGATTTACCTCTCATACGATGGCCTGTGGGACTTGTGGAGTGGGGGCTCCCGTGCACCCGCTCACTCGATTATTGCAAGAGAAATAAGTTAGCTGTTTGATAGGTGCACCCGCTTGATTTCGAGTGGTGCCCTTAAATACTTTGAGACCAAATCTATAACAAAAACTGAATACGGGTGGGATGGTTGGGTTACCCCTTTATATACAAGAGGCCATGGGTTTGAATCTTTCAAGTGAAAGTTTACTTTTTTATCTTTTAATTTTAGGCTCCAGAGCTGAACCGGAGCATTTACTCGGGACCTATAATGCTATTTCTGAAAATACTAATAACAAAAATATAGTTAGAAGGATTGAACTCACAACCTCAAGTATAAGTACTACTATCTACTACCACTATGCCAAGGCAACCTCTTGTTAATTTTTCTCCCCTTTTGATTTTCTTTTTCATGATTTATTTTCCTTCCTAATGTCATTTCATCTTAAAATTGTCGCTTTTTATCTCATTTTTAAGGGAACGTATATTTATTTTATGGATCAAGGTTTTCCATTTGAAAAAATGCATCTTATTTCTCAAATCGACACAATTGACTTTCTTTTAGGTCAAACCGCATTGACTTTCTCCCCTGGTCAAACCATGATTTGCCGACCTTTGATCCATCTTAAAGGTGCACCCGCTCAAAGAAATTCCTAGGTCTGCCACTTTCCTTTTAATACTTGTTTCAACTTGCATGTATAGAGTAAAAGTATAAGATTGATTGCGTTTTGTAGTTACTGCAAATGCTCCCATTGTTCTCTCCTTTTTTTTAAACTATATAATATTTAGATACGCCAAAACTCACACACACTCCTCACCATAGACGATGCTTGAACCCTTGACCTCCAAGAAGATAGGGATACCAGTAACCTAACCCATATACTGTTGGGCCAATGACCCATGACCTCCAAGAAGGATGGGGCATTCTTCTTAATCCTAGCGGTAAGTTGAATTCAGTCTCTTGTATGAATCTTTTTTCAGGAAAGATGATGTTTGGGTCGGCCACTTGCTATCGGGGTATTCATTGCCAATGGAAGACAATGGAGATGCAGGAGTAGGCGGAACTTGGAGAGAAGCAATTAAAGTTGCATATGAGGTTACTAAAGCATCATTTCCAGGGGGAGAAATTCTCGCTCATCTTGATCAAAAGTAAGTATATCCTATCAATTTATTGCTGTTAAGTCTGCAGCTAGGTCAAGTAATCCGTTAGTCGTTAAGTTTCTAGGTGATGTCTGTAGGTTATTGGGAGAGTAAGGACAGTTTGTTAGCAGCTTAATGAGCTTAACGGGACTCACAACTTATTCAGTCAACCATACATGACTGTTTGGTAGTGGTTTAATTATATCGAAAGTGGCTTATTAAATAAGCTTCTAGGGGAGCTTTATGCAGAAAGCGAAGTTTTTTCCAAACCTGCCCCTCACGATAAAGAAACATGTCATTCGTTTATGAAAAAACCCTTCCAAACAAAACCTTCTCAATCTATAGAAACAACTTTATCCGTACAAGACTTGATGGAAAACCAACCAACCAGCGCTTGTTAATGGCTTAAAGAGTTTAACGGCATCTGTTTGCTTTAGGCTTATTCGCTCAAATGGTGAATTATATCCCTCCTGTTGGATTTAAATCCCCTTTAGATCTTTCGATGAAAACCAAAAAAGTGGACATGGCCTTGTTTGGTTCTCTAGTTGAAAATAAGTACAAGTTCATACACCACAAAAAATTTGGTGGATGAAAAAGAACAAAAAATAAACAGTAAGGGCTGTTTACCAAACTCTTACCGGATAAGCACTTACCGATTCTCATCCTCCTCACCGATAAGCATGACAAGGACCAAAAAACTTACCCACTAAGAGCCTAAGAGGCATAGCAAAGACCAAGAATCTTATTTGGTAAATGAGGGAGGAGACTCTTACCCTGTAAGTGTTTACCGCATAAAAGATGCTTAGACAATCCATTTTGATGGGTAAGTGAAGATGATGACTCTTGCCAATGAGCACTTACCCGGTAAGCATTTGGTAAACAACCCCTAAGTGTAAAATGGTCTTTTATATCATTCAGAAGTCTAAAATACCCTTAACTAATTCAAATAAGAGAAGTGTGTGTGGATCATGAATAACAATTGCAAGGATGACAGTATGCAAATAGGTTGTAAGCTTAAAATTCTTTTCACCCAAAAAAGTCGCAATTATATGTAACAAGAATTATCTCAATGACCTTCTCGAGAAGTTGTTTTTACGAAATGACCCTCTAGTGTGTTTCTAAGAGCAGTCTGTCTTTTACCCGAGACGTGTCAGATAAAGGTCATTGAGCTTTTTTTAAGGTTATGTTCCTAATATAATACTTGTTTAGGGTCATTTATCCAAAGGACCCAGTAATCACTTGTCTTTTGTCACTGTAATTGTACCTGAAAGTTATGCATAATCCTAAAGGGGGTGTTCGGTTTGTTGAAATGGTTGAGGGATTTGGATTTCGTAGGACTTGGAATCTTAGGTGTGTTTGGTTTGAATGGAATTGAATTCCAAATCAAATCCAATCCCGCAAACCAAATGGGACCTAGATCAAGTTTATTATACCGTTGTGAAAAACTCCATCACCTTTCCGTTGGTTCTACTAACTTGGGTCTATTTCCGTTGCAGGAGCTTCAAAAGTTGGCAGAAAAACGCTATACTGAGTTTCTTGAAAGAGCAGAATATAAACGTCGGCAAGCCTACCAATTTTCGCTGACTCTCTAGAGTTACGTAATCCATCGACAGTGATGGTCTGTTGGCATACTTATTCTTTAGGCGCTTTGTACCAAACCGTTGCTATTGATCGCTATAAAATCTAGTTACACACAGATTAAATTCATACATGAACAGGAGTTTTCTGGTATTTAGGTTCATTATTCATATATCCAATCAAAGGGAAAACAAGAGAATTTGCATGTTATAGTCTCTTTCTTTACTTATTTAAACTCATGATCTTTTGAATGTCCATGCTTCACAGAGAGTGTCCAAAAACCTATTAAAAAGTCATGAATTAAAAAAGAGGTATTTAGCTAAATAACAACCAAAGACCTTCTCTATTAGGGTTTTTTTTTTAAGTCGTAACTTTTTGACTGGTTTGAGAATGTCACTGCTTAACAGAAAAAGAAGTCACTTTCACAAAGTCATGGATCTAAAAAAGCACTTGTCAAGAGCTAAATAACCCTTGGTCGTATTTTGACACTACTTAGCACAAACCCATCTCCCATTTCATACAAAAAGTCTTGCGGGCTATTTGTTAGCAACTAAATGAGACTCACAGCTTGTTCGATCAACTACACATGATTGTTTAGTAGTGATTAAATGACATAAAAATAGCTTATCCAATAAGCCTCTCGGGAGAACTTTATATAGAAAGCCACGTTTGTTTTCCAAACCTGCCCCTACCAATTAAAGAACACGCTCTTCTATCTATGGAAAAAACTCTTACAGACAAAAACCTTCTCAATCTACACATACAACTTTATCCGTACGGAAAACCAAACCAAACAGCCCCTTATACATTCTATTACCCAAGTCGGTGCATTCTATCTTCATTCTGTACTCAGAAATGAGAATAAGCAGCAACATTACATGTGGATATGCAATCCCAACTCATTAGATTAAAAAAGAAGAAGATTACACACATACACACACACACACTGTTTTCCAACATATGACACCATAAGAACTCCAAACTTTAATGGTGAAGTCCAAACTTGTTGACTTTTACACTCTTAGAACAAAAGACTGCAGATGCAACCTAGCATTCGCAGCTACGGTGATCGACTCTTCGTCTTGCTTCTCTTTTGCAGCAGCAATGGCAGCCATGTAAGCCTCCTTTGCCTCTTCCATTTTGCTCATATCCAGTTCATCCAAATCATCCTACATATATTATACATTTATACACCAAATTACAAAAAAAAAAACAGGAAATATATAAATCTTGTAATCCTTCCATCCTAAAATAAATGTCCACAATGAAAAAGGTACGGTTTTAGAAATGTGTAATTATCACTTTTTAATTACCTAAATGATGATTTTACCCTTAATTACAGAGGGAGCAATGAATTTATCCCTCTCATAATTAAGGGGTAGGCTTGGAAAGTAGATGTTTGCTTTTGAAAAGAGAGATTTATTTTGGGACAAACTAAAAATAGAAATGTGGACGCTTGTTTGGGGATCGCTGGAGGGAGTAACGATATTGAAGTAATAGGATGTTGGTGGTGGTGGCATTTGGCTTACTATTTCAGGAAGGTGACCGACATGTGGGATGACATCATACTCTTGGTCCGAAAGGTTAAAATTGTCACTTGACAAGCCTTCGAATAACACTTTATACGATGACATCTCTCCTTGAATGGCATTCAGATCTTCCTGGAGCTTTTCAGCCTTTCTGTTGGAAGTCATTGCTTCCCACTGTAACTTCTCTACAGCTGCTTGTTTATCAGCTAGTTTAATCTGGATGAAGAAGATCATATTCATGAACATAACGTACAGATGTTAGTATCGAGAAATCTAAAATACCCTTCAAAGAAAGAATTTTGTGGACCCAAGTCATCAATATATTTGTTAATGTGCAAATAGACAATTTTAACCCTCAATAGAACACATACCTTTACATCAGCTAATTGCGCTTGAGTAGAACGCAGTAAGACGTCTTTTTCTAACGCCTGTTTTTTAACTTCATCTAGCATGCTATTAACAGAGTTAATTTTGTCTTTTGAAGCTTCTGTCGATTTCAAGATTTCATCTTTCTCTAACAACTGTCTTTCCAGATCCACCACTTTCTCCCTCAATTCAGCCAATTCTTCCCGCTCCTTTGTCAAAACTGAACTGGAGGAAAACATGGAGAAACCATCAGCACCTCCATCTTGCTCGTTGCCACCGTTGTCCCTGCGCTTTTTCCCAGGAATTGATTGAGCATTCCTACCTTTTGCTTCAGTCATCTGGAAATGTTCAGAATGTGAATACCTTCTGTAGATTCATTAAGCAAGAAAACAAGAAGTTTTTGACCTTCCAACTAAGCACTTCCTCCGGGATTGGACAGGTGAAAGAATTATAGAAGGTAATATGACATGGGTAATTGGATAGTTTGGTAATTTGCCAATCTTGTCTATCTGCCTTATTTTTGTCCTGCTTAGTTCGTCTTGTCCAGCTAGTGTCGCGCCAAACATGGGACGACAAGTATTTGTACCGTCTTGTCCCACATATCAAACGCACCCTGAAAATACTAGCGGTGGCATTCTCATTTCTACTACACTAAATCTATATTTGTCTTTTGGTGGTCCAACATTCAACTTGAAAAATAATAGCTTGCAAAATTTACCATTCAACTTGGGATTATACGATTAGAAAAGACAACCAATGCTGGGATTATACGATTAGAAAAGACAACCAATGCTTATTGCAGCTCCATCCATTATGCTATTTAACTAACATCTTCTATGATAGGCGTGCTAATTTCGCTTTGACAGTCAAACAGACCTCTTTTCAACTTCAAAATTGATATTAATTTTGTTTCATCTTCCATTTTGATAATCTACTTAAGCTAGAAAAGGAGCATTTGAAATACTTAAATAGGGAAAAAATAATATCTAAATTTTCTAAATTGGGAAGAAGACTAGAAGAGGTTTTGACACTCAAAAGTCAGATTACAACATTTATTATGAAGAGATGGAAGAAGTATTGTATCATTATGTAAACATGCTTAGCCTGTAAAAATCTACCGTATTTTGTGCAGTCTCTGTATTATATGACCAAGCATATAAAGTTAATATTGTTCAAAATATAGTCATGTAAACTCCTTGCAACTAAACCATTGTCAAACCAACCTACGAAATTGTTTCTTATTATGTTTTGTAACCCAGGAAATGTTTATAGGCATAGATTGCACTAAATATTCATATCAACTTAACCTATAGATAGATATAGATTATGGAAATGCCCATTATAGCAGGCCATATGACATTATGATGCTTGATTTTTTTCACCTTTTTTGCAGGCTGAAAAAGTGATTAATTCATAAAAGTCATCATATATGATGATCTTTCAACTGTTCTATTCTACATTTTATCATATTTTTCAGTCCTCAAAATTCTTCAAGATTATATAGCTCAAGCTCTTTAGTAATTCATGAAACAAGGAGTTCGTCTAGGTAAAACACGCTGCATTCCTAGCTTTTTAAACCCCAAATGGATGTGTTGAGAGTCCCACTTCAGCTATGGACCATTCCTCTTCCATATATGTTGGAGGCTCCCTTCTCTCCTCAAGAGCTATTTTGGAGAGTAATCTCAATGGGGTTCCATATATTGATATGTTAGCAAAGGTCTACCACTCTCATGACTCGACACTTTGGGGTAATTTGTTCTCGTATACCCCCCTCACCCGTCTAGCCCCCTCTCGATGCTTCGGCACAATCTGCTCCTGTCTTCTCTCCATTGAGGGGTGTGTTAGAGTCCCATGTCGGCTAAAATTGCACCATTTCTCCTCCATATATGTTGGTTTGCTCTTTTGGAGAGCAATCCAACGGGGTTCTATATATTATCCCATCAAAAAAATGGTGTCATTTGAGAAACAAAAAGAGTAAACCTTGCAAGTTACGGAGATGTCATAATGCAAGCCAAGCAATACAAAATCACAATTTCCAACATAATTCTAAAGATGAAAGTTGGATGTAAGTTAATCCATTCCCAAATGAGAAGAATTACCTTATTAGCTAGTGATTCTCTTGAAGGCGTCTTGGTGTAGATCATTGACCCCCTACGAGTGTACGAAGTATTTGCCTTTCGATCCTACAAACAGAAACAAACCCCAATTTAAATTTTAGAAGTTCCAATAGTTTGGGGGGAAGCCAGTTTCATGAAAACCTAATTGAATTCCAGTACATATAACCACATTAGGAATCCAAAAATTAAGAAACCCTAACTCAATCGAAGTATATACATATAGAACACAACAGAAATCGAAAATTAGAAGCGCTGCCCGCTTTACTTGAACCAAAATTCAAAAGAACCCTAAAAATCGAAGGACGCATAAACAGAGATGTGTGTGTGTGTGTTTGTGTCTTCGTGAAAGAGGGCGACTTACAATCAAAGACTGAACGAGGGGAACGATCTGAACGAGGTCATTAAAGAGAAGACGGTCGACATTGCCGGCAGCAGTAGTGGCGGTGGAACTCGAAAAAGCGGAAAGATTACGGCGGTGAGAAGGTGAAGAAGGGCGGAGATCTTCGCCGGAAAGCCATGAAGTTGGTTCTCCACCACCAAAACCCAAAGTAGCATTGTCCTGCTCCAAATCAAAGTGCTGCGATGATTGATGATACATTCCTGGATTTTCGTTTTCACAAAATCAACTGGAATTAGGGTTCTAAAATGGGAATCAGATCAAGGAAACGATTTCAAGAAACTGAAACAGAAAGAAATCGATAAGAAGAAAAAAGAAGCTACAGAGGATTGAAAGAGGGATAGAGACTTTTGAAGGAAAACTGTTTTTTTTTTCTTCTTTTTCTTTTTTTCAAATTCAAATTTTTATATTTTATGTTTATAAATTTAAATAAAATTACTCATTATAATATATATATATATATATATATATATATATATATATATATGAAGGTTCAAACGAGAACCTTTGTGATTTACGAGAACGTGAGAACAATTCAATAATCTCAAATTTTTTTTAATTAATAAATTAATTTATATTAAAAATAAATAAATTAATTTATATTAATAAATTAACTTATAGTAAATATAAATAAATTAATAAGAACAGTAGAGAAGAGAGTAGAAACGAACGTGCAGAAAAAAAAAGATAATTATAATTTATTAAAACAAAATAAAAATTATAATTATAGTAAATATAATTTTTATAATTTTTATTTTATTTTAATAAATTATAATTATCTTTTTTTTTTCTGCACGTTCGTTTCTACTCTCTTCTCTTCCCTTGTGATAATTGTGTGATTGTGTAACCATAACCTATCGAAACCATGATCAGTCGAGTGTAACAATAACTTATCGAAACCATAAGTGATCATTGTGATAAATGTGTGATTGTTTAATCCTAACCGATCGAAACCATGATCAAATTAAGTGTGCAAATGATGTTATAATAGTGATATCATATGATTATCACACCCATATCACATGATTATCACACCAAATCGTTTTCGTTGTGATAAATGTGTGATTGTCTAATCTAACCTATTGAAACCATCCGAAAATCGTTGTGATAATGTGTAACCTAACCCATCGACACCATGATCAAATCGAGTGATATTGATATCACATAAAATCGTTTAATTGATTTCGTCAGTAATTCGTTGTGATAAACTAATCCTAATCGAATGAGATACCTTGAATAAACTGTGTTCCTTCTTCTTGTTGTTCGATTGTTGCATGCAAACGCTTCTTCTTGATCGATTACTGTTTGATGTTTGATTCCTACGACTTTACGGCTTCTTTCTTCGTTGATTTCTCCTTGAAATCTTAATCGATACCTAATAAAGATAAGGATAATCACTCTAATTTTGAGGATTATCATGTGATCGCGTTTAAGATTTTATAATATCGATTTCCATTATTACTCTTTTGAATCTCAATTTTTTTTGAATCTTTTTGAATTTCAATTTTAATTTAAAAAATCTTTTACTTTTAATTTTTATCACAATATGAGGTTAATAGGTTGTTCTTGCGTTCTCGTAAATCACAATGGTTCTCGTTTGAACATTTTCTTATATATATATATATATATATATATACACATATATGTATATATATATATATATATACTTTTGTTTGTATACATAATAATCCTAAATTATAATTCAGGTTAAATTGGAGGATAAAATTCACTTTCATTTTTATTTCCGATTAATCTGATGGTATGTGAGTCTTTGATCTTCTAGCATGTCAGGAGTTCAAACCTCACTAAAGGCGAGGAGTGTATTTGAGTTTATTTATTCTATTTATCGTATATAAATATTATAACTTTAAAAAAATATATCATAAAAATGAGAAAAAGGAAGGAATCCTCTAAATTAATTAAGAAATATAAATTGAGAATTTATTTTCATTTTTTTTATTATATATTGTTGTTTTATTTAATACCAAATTAGTTGTTTATCTGCCTACTGTAGCAAGATTTACAATATTATTAACATTAATACAATTCATATTAAAGGAAGAGAATAATTTTTTTGTATTCGTAGAGTTCAATGTTTTATACAGTATTTAAAAGTGTTATTAGTTGGTTACTGATTATTTGATGAGGTTCAGACTAAAGGCGTACAAAACGTCGCAAGCCCGAAGCCTGGCCTCTGACCGTAAACCCCTGGACCTAGCAAGCCCATGCCTGACCTTAAAACCCGATCATAAGGCCGATTAAAGCCCGACATAAAAAAATCCGAAAACCTTGGTTAAGCCTGAGAAAGCCCAACCAGACAAACACCCTTTCAATCCAAAAACCAGGGTCTTTTTGTACATTTAAACATGATCTGGATATCCAACCCGCTATGCGAGCCGACTAATCCCAGGACGACCACCTGCTTTGCAAGTAGCCCGGAGTCGCCGCATTTGAACCTTCGCAGCCACAAGGGGATTTTTGTTCCTTCTTGGATTTGAACATGGGACAGTCCAGACACTTTTGACCTTTGGAGCCAAGCTCAAACCAATCAGACACCACCCTTGTAGTTAACATGAAGCATTTTATGTATTCAATAGATTTTATAATACGTTAAGGATAAAGATTGGACGATTGATATTGTTTTTGTCAAATTTTAAATCTGGTGATTGACCAGATGTTTTAAAAGTAATCATGTGATATTCAACAATCAGTTGAATTAATGTCAGATAATTAACTACGACAACACACTTTGCAATGCTTGAATGCGTTTTTAGTTTCAAGATATAATAATTAGATAATCGGTTGTTTGGTTAATTGATATATTATGACAATCGTCAAAGAGACATGTAACTAAGTAATTTTTTTCCTTATAAAATTTGTTTTGGTGCAATAAATCATTTAACGTATTAAATACCATTTTTATGCATTAAATATTATTTATTGATGGATATTACTTAAAATTCAAGATTACAAGTAAACTGTGCGTATGTACAACGTATTAAAGCTCCATATTTGAATTCATGTAACTAACTGCAGATAAACATAATCAAATATTGAATAGGTATCTCATTTTAAATATAAAAATTCTAAAATATATTTAGCATAAKTATTRAATTCTAACAAAATACTAATTATTATCTTTATAAAAAAAATTATATTATTAAACCAAAAATAAATAACATCATTGCTAAATCTAAATTAAATTATAATAAAAAAATTGAATTAAAGAAATTATACAAAACAAAACCAATATCTTTTAAATATTTAATTTGATACTAAAATCGATATATTTTTTTCAAAATTTTATAATACCTTCAAATTTATATTTTATTCAAAAAAAATATTATCGTTTTTTCACTACCACATAAAATCGTATTATAACATCAACGAAGACAGAATAAAACGAAACATTAAAATCGAGATATATCTCGCTGCATTGTGCAAGTACTATTCTAGTATGAAATTAATCATACAAAATTGATTATCTACTTAATCATTAAATAACACAAATAATCATTTCAAGTCACAAATAATCAGTTTAAAATATATATGATATCACTTAACTCAGATTTAAATTGTAGAAAATGATATAATTAATATGATTATAATAATACGTATATGAAACCAAATGGTCTTTGGTCTAGCGATATCATAATCTTTGGCTTCCTAGAAGGTAAGGGCTTCAAACCTCACCAAATATAAGAAATGTATGCGAGTTTATTTGTTGTATTTGTCATATATAAATATCATATACTTCAAAAAAATACAGATAATAAATAATAATATTCTTGTTTGAAAACATAAAATTAAACCATCTATAAATTATAAATTTTTACCAACCTTAATATATTTTAAATTATTATTTAAATAAAATAAATTGATTTATGAGTAGTGGCATAACAATGGCTACCTTTCAATGGAGGTTGGTACCATATTAAGGTAACCAATATTATCATGGACAAAGCAATATCACCATTTATTGGCATATTATAACCATACACACTAAAAAAACCCTTTTATTTGTTTTTTTATTTTAAATATATATTTTTAAGGTCCTGTTTGGTTTGAAGGAATGAAATGGATTTGGAGGGATTTGCATTTTAAATCTGTTCCAGTCTCATGTTTGGTTTGTTGAATTATCCGGATTTGAAATCATTGGATTTAATTGAAATCCTTAAAATATGGGATTTTGAAATTTTTAGGGAGTCCTTGAGATTTCACGGGATTTCGTAGGATTGTATGCAATAATGTTTTAAAAAATGTTAAAAAACATTTGTTTTGTAATAATCGATTAATAAAAATGTAAATCAATTATTTTTTATAATTATTTATAAATAATGAAATACAATTTCGTTCCAAATCCTACAAACCGAACACACCAATAAGTTCAAATCCAAATCCCTCCATGAAATCCAGATTTTTCTCAAAAACAATCATGCAAACCAAACAAACCCTAAACGATATATGTTAATAGAAATAGAGTGAATTATTTCTATGGTTTGTTTGAAATTTGGAATTCTGTCATTAAAAATGAAGTGAGGGTCTTCGACTTTTCAATTTCATAATGCTTACGGCTACTAAACTCAACGACGTCAGTTATTAACCGTTATGAAAAGCAAATCGGTATTTTATAGATCATCAAGAATGAAAACTAGATTTTTGACAAATTACATGGACAAACTGTGTAATTCATTTTAAAATTAATTGTGATTTCACTTGTTTTTTTTTCTTATACATATATATATATATATATATATATATATATAGACTTGAAATCATGTAAGACCCAGTGTTTTTCGTGAGTCTCGTAAGGTCAATTCTCAACTCTTGGATTAGATCTACAATCTGAATATTCATAATCACAAAATTGTCACGATACCTCTCAATAATCATAAAATTGTCACCGTACAACTTTAGATCATTAGATCATTAGCTTATAAAGTTGATCAATGAACATAAATTGGTCTTACGGGTCTCACAAAAACTTTTGGTCTCACATGAACCCAACCGTATATATATATAGTTAAAGTACATATTTAAAAAACAATTTATTTATTTAAAAGAATTATTAAATTATAGACAAACTGACTTTTGCGTTGAAACAAAGTATCGGAAGTTAAGTATCCAAACTATTAAAATTAAAATAACAAAATAAAAATCCCAAAAACCCGTAATCTTTTAAACATATACAATTATTATAAAGATTAATAAACACTGATTATTCAAACAATTAAGAAAACCGTTTGTGATCCAAAAATACAGAAAATTGCAATATATTAATTTTTTTCCTTTTTTTAAAAAACCAAATGAAATTCTTCAATTTATCATGTATTTAATAAAATTTTGATCATTAATCTTTTATTGTTAACTTCAAAAACCTTAAATATTATGAAATTGAAAAGTTAGAGACTAACAATGTAGATTATTTATTTTAAAGACGAAACCCGAACTTTGAGCAACCACAGGGACCAAGAGTGTAATTCACTCATATACTAGATTTTTCACAAGCCCAAATATAATCTATTGTCTAAAAGCCCATAATTTTGGGCCCTAGCCCAATACCATGTTTTCCTAAAGAAATATCTAACCCGCTATGAGAGCTGACTAATTTCAGGGGGACCACCTGCTTTGCAGATAGCCCGGAGTCACCGCATTTGAACCTCCGTAGCCACAAAAGGATTTTTCCTTCTTCGATTTGAACATGAGACCTTAAAGAATTCATTTTGTAGCACAAAAGAAACACATACTGTCAGATCTTCCAATATGCTAGTTTCAAAAACTCTCGTTCTTTTGTACAAGTTATAACGTTTCGTCATCACTTTGTGTAAACCTGTTCCCATGCAATAGTCAGGAATTCTTGACGACAGACATGCGGTCAGAGCCCCGGGCTCATATTAAAACCAAGAAATATAGGTCTGCCTAAAGTCTTGATGATGAACGTATCACATAAAAAAAGCCATATTGTTGATAAATATTTTTCATTGAAAGAAGCAATAAACAATGAAATGGTAAAATTGTGGGTGATAAGATATGGTAACTAGTGACCTATCAATTGGTTTGGAATCTTGTTGTATGTAATTGGGTGTTCGAAAAGAAATACAGTTCAAATAGGATCGTTTATTCTGTCCAGGCACGTAGCAGCGAAAACATGTAGAACAGAGGAGTGGATGGACTTTTTGGATGAAACTGTTACTGCCCTTGGAATTCACGAAGTTTGATTCATTAAATGGATGTAAAATAAGCTTCCCATATCGAAACGTGAACTTAAACGTGCATATGAACCAGCTTGAGGGGTTTGGCACTACTATTGTGTCCTTTTGATTCGAACAAGACGGTGTAGACAAGTCTATGTACTAAGGCTGCAAATGGTCATGTGGTATATGTTCGACTATGTCAAATGATCATGTAGTATTTGTACGTCTATATATTGATCCTCGACTCCTGTTTGTCTTGAATAAACAAAATTAATGAGTATCTCAGTTAGGAAAAACACCGTATCAGATATCAAAGTAAGAAAATACGGTATGACCCATGGACTTTATATTTAATCTATCATGTATTTTGAAAAACAATTGGGCGTCTGTAAATTATGATTTGTATTCGACCAAATATTGTCTTTATTATATCCAAATTAAGTATATACACAAGTAGACAAGGCCAAAATCTAGTATCGGACAGGGTTGGGACCAAATTGGTCCTGGGCTGAAAAAGTAACAATCCCGACTAGTCTCGATCCCAACGAAAATACTAAGTCTCGATAAGGGTACATGTAACCGGTTACGGTAACTGGTCCAGGTCCCGGCAGGGAACAAATCGGTCCTATATTAAAAAAACATTTTCTTTTTATATTTTTATAAATTTCTTTTTGATAATTTTTAAAAAATACTTTAATGTTATTCTAATACACTTTAAAATATCTAATTAGGTCAATTAAATACACTTAAAAAATACGTTTTATTGTAGTTTTATAATTGGTTTTCAATCAAATACACTTAAAAAATATGTTTTATTGTAAATTTATTATTTGATTTTCAATCAAATACATTTAGAAAGCTAGAAATACATTTAAAAATACATATAAAAGTACATTTATTTTGAAGAAAAAAAATCGGGCCGGTCCCGTGCCGGGCCTTTTTTTGGATGAAAACCTTAACCGGCGGTCCCAAACCAATCGGTCCCGGCCGGGCCGGTCCTACGTCGGTCCTGGTTGAGCTGGAGCCATTTGACCATCTCTATACACAAGTAGCTCTTGAATGGCACATTGAAAAGTAATTGGCGATCTTGAACAACCTATAGATAAATGGTTCAGAAACTGATACCAATGCAATGACATTTACCAAGTCTTGTCAATGCTATACTCCTGGTCCTGCATCTCGAAGGTGCGTCATTGCTTCATTATCAATGCTATAATGAGCCAATGACGCACCTTTTTGTAAAAGCCAAATATCTCATGAAAGTTGCATGGAGGTGGACCATCACTTTGTTCATGTGAATGCGATCGGTAATTGGCGGGGGAACCTCATTCTATCGACTCAATCCAGTGTCGGGTTTGAGATTTCAAAAAGAAGCCCCTTCAATGGACACATACCTGAATACGGCAAGCTGTACCGTACATATGTGCTTCGGGTGTTTCATATCTCACCCATTAATGACACGATTCACAACTTCCGTCCCCATTCTTTACAACAAAGTAAGTAAAGGTTGCCTGGTGGTTGTCGTGGTGCCGCTATTTAGTACTTACAAGCTTCTTATTCATGTTGCTATATAGGTACTTGCTTTCGATGGTCACCAAGTGAAGAATCTGAAGAGGTTGGCGAACATGGTGATGAGTATCTGAAATTCGAATTGGATGATCAGCAGGTGTAATATTGTAAAAACATGTTAATACAAGTAGAAAACGATTCGTGGTGTGCAAGTAGACAGTGTAATGAGGTCAAACATGTTAATACAAGTAGAAAACTAAGGAATATAGAAACTTAAACTTGTAAGAAAGTCAGGTAATCAGGCTGGGCTAACCCACACAAGGAGCCTATTTGCATACTCTCTACCCTCCTCACAATACCCTTGACGTCACCCTCTGGCATAGCCTACATATTGGTATTTGGAACTCCATATATATGTACGAACCGTGAAAACCACATTCAACCAATCATTATTTTTCATTTTTTTGTAATTATGAGAGGTTGATTAACCATTTTTATGGTGGAGGGTGTTAATCATGGATATTATCATCTTCCTTATTTTAATTTTAGAGAAATACATGAAACAGTTTCATTAAATATTATATGAAACAATTTCATAACTATATATGAAACAAATTCATCAAAAAAAGTATTATATGAAACAATTTCATGAAAAAATTTCATAAGATTAAACAATGAAATCGACGTATGAAGGTGGTTTGTACAGTTTGTACAAATGAGGGTGGTTTTCATTTGATCGCTCCTATATATATATATATATATATATATATATATATATATAGAGACTTGGGATCACGTGAGACCAGCCTGTTTTCGTGAGACCAGCTTTTTACACTTGAAACTTCACAGCAAAATGCTGACTTTTTAAAACCTTCACAGTGTTTTTGCTGTGAAGTTTCAAGTGTAAAAATGTGGTCTCACGGGTCTCAAGAAAACAGCCTGGGTTCACGTGAGACCAGGCTGTTTTCGTGAGACCCGTGAGACCACATTTTAACACTTGAAACTTCACAGCAAAAACACTGTGAAGGTTTAAAAAAGTCGAACCTTCACAGCAAAAACACTGTGAAGTTTCAAGTGTAAAAAGCTGATCTCACGGGTCTCACGAAAACAGGTTGGTCTCACATGATCCCAAGTCTATATATATATATATATATATAAACTTAAGGCTTTGTTTACATTATTGTTTATTCACACACTTGTTCAATTTGGTCCATTTAACATTTTGTCTAGTTATATATTGGTCTTACCAAACACTCCGTCTAGTCCACATCCGGCATATGAAGTCCACATACCAAACGCATCCTAAGGTATCAAGAAGAAATGACTCAAAAAGGACTTTAGTTTAAAGACCAATGACCTATGTTGTTACATAGATCAAAATTTGAGATCACAGTCGCTGTGATTCGATATAATGGTCTAGAATTAGCATTCGTTTAATAACTAGAATTATAAATGTATGTAGTCAAAAGTCCATTAGTGTCGTTAGAATAATGTTTTATAGTAACTAATGCAACGAATACTCGTTTTGATGATAGAACTATGAATTACAAATTCACTTGCGCAGTAATTAAACTGCTTTATATAATGTCTTGGAACTGATTGATGATTCAAGAGGTGTGACAGTCCACATGATCTCGGATACGAGTGGCAAGGAGTGATACATATAACACACACACACACACACACACACATATATATATATATATATATATATATTAAGAGCCCCACTAATTCATCTTTTATAAAGTTACATGGTGATAATAAAGCAACATTCTAAATGATGCACAATCTAGTCTTACACGACTTCACCAAACATATGGAGGTTGACAAGCCTTTTATTAAGAAGAAAATCGATTATGGACTTGTTCATATGAAGACACTTTCCTAGTAGAGAGCAAGTAGCTAACATTTACACTAAGGGACTACACAACAAACAGTTCAATGTCTTAGATGGCAAACTGGGTATGAAAGAGATTTTGGAGTATTCGAAAATCAGGAAAATTTGGAAATGAACATCCTAGGACACCTTTCTATTTATATTATTGATTTAGCAGATATGTTACTATTATAAAATCACAATATCAATAATAGAAAATTCATTATGTGCAAACCTACTTTTCAACTAAGGTTTCATGAGCATGTTTGCTAATGCATGGCTTGTTCATATTATAGGTTTGCTAGAAGGATAGGTTTTCACACCTACAACATGATTTTGTAGAAGATAACAATGACGTTCTATATGTTTGGTACTCTTGTGGAATCCTTTGTTCTCACATTATGGAATGCAGATTAATTATTGTGATATGGTGGTGGTAGTTTGTTTCATATAAGCAAGATAAAGGTAGCAGACTATGCATGGGGATAAAGACAAGAGGAAGGGATAGGATTAGTGATTTGGCAGTTAGGTTACTAGAAGAACCTCAGGTTAGACTAGAAATATGTAGTTTCCACACCTTGGTTATGTTTTTCATGTACTTGCTTCTATCTATATTGTTATTGCTTACTTGTATATAATTTTTCAATTTTATCAATATTTGTCTCTCTTTTCTATTTTCTATTGCAATTGCTTACTCATATCTAGCTTTTCAATTTTTAGCGTTTATATAATTTCTACCTTTCATGCACTTTTCATTAGTCAACGGTCTTGACGTAAACAACCACTCTACTCTACTATAAAGTGTAGATGTCAGGTGTGCACACATCGTACCCTCCCAAGACCCCGCCTCTGGGTGGGATATACAGGGCTTGTTTAGTACGGTTTGGTTTTTAGTTTGTTTAGGAGTGGTTGAAGTTGCGTAAATCATGTTTGTCCAAGTATTTCACAAGTGACATATACCATGGATTAGTATTTAGGTTTTGCACCAGAAAAGGGAATCATTTGGTTTTTCTTGCTCTTCTTGGAGACTATATTCTCTTATGTTCTCTTGACAACCTGCTCAATTTGTAACTTAAAAGAATGCGATCTTGCCTCACCTTACTCTAAAAACGTTCTTTACTTGCAGTCTCCTTTATCTCGTGGGATACCTCGAAAGATGTCCATACTTGCATTTTCAGCTTGTCCACCAAATTTATAAACAACACCATTTGACCTCTCTTGCAAACAACAATTTCAATACATCACCCATAATCGAATCTCCTTGTGAACAACGTGAACATAAACTTAAATGACGGCTCAACCTTGAGATTAGGATTAACATGTAACAACTTTGTTATCAAAGTTAGCATTAACAAGTGACAAGTACATCTCTAAATGACACCTCAACCTTGAGATTGGGATTAAATCCCAACCCCGTTAAAAGATTAATGGTAATCCTACTCCTATTAAACCAACAAAATTTCAATGAAGAACGATAAACCATCCATGAAAAATCAAGCAACTTGTGACATTTTTTACACAGAAAGTAGAGATAGAATTGGTATGTAATGAAACAAATTAACGTTCGGGTAATTTGGTTGACAAGAAAACAAGGTKTTAGGATTTCAAGAAAACAAAACACATAACAAAAATAATGATTAAATCCTAAGATTGATCCATGTGAAAATAAAAGTAAGATAGAAGCTATACCACACATGAAAAAGCGCAAGGAATTTGGTAGTCTAGTCTACCACAATGCAGAAAACCCACATCTTTATTGATATCCACAAAATTGATTTTCCTTGTCATCATTGTGTAGGTTACCAAATTAAAAATTCATCCGAAAAGAAATCACAATGAGATAAATATCAATTTTAAATGGTTGTTCAAAAGTCGCCAAAAACAACACTTCATATTCTTGCTCGAAGATATCGGGGAAAGAAAATAAATTTAGAGAAAGAGGACTTTATCAATGTATAGAACAAGAAAAGCAGTGTTTCATAAGTCGGTGTCTTCATGGAAACAACCTCGATCCCTAGGGGTAGAGGTTGGTCTGCAAACATGATACCATCCTTAGACCCTACTACGTCCTGGTGGGATATACTTGCTAAAAGAATCATGCTGCTATAGATGATAAACTGCTACATCATTATTTTATGTTGTTACATATGCATGAATCAACAGAGAAATTGACCTTAAAATATTGAAAACAAAAAACATAGAACTCTTAACTCATAAAATTTTGATCATTATCATTATGTTTTACTATTTTTATCACAACATAGAAATTAGAAGATAATTCTTCTTTCTTACTATTACCGCTTCAAGTAATCTTTTGGCACCCCAATTTTGGATAGATGTGCTTCATTCTCATCATTTGAGGAGGAAGGCCCACACATTGCATCGAGAATACATTCTTTGTTTCTTTGCAACTCTTCCATTTTGAATTTTATTTGCATGAATCCATGATACCCATGAATGGCCACATATTCCTCATACGTTTTACCTCCAAGTAACCTTTTTATATATTCATCAAGCATTTGTCCTTGCTTCTTCTCATTTACTTCATCAAATTATTTGTTAAAATCTTGGAGTTTGGGTTCATGATTAGAGTTGATAGCCCTGTTGATGAAATCATTTGGTTGTCGGTCGACTTGATTTGGGTCGAGAAATTTGCATACAACAGATTGAACGTTGGGGCTACCAAAAGAGAGAGGCTTTCCAGTAATGGAGAAAAGAATGATTGCAATCTGTATACGACACAGTGTGGCTAGCTCATGGGCTTTTTTGAATATGCCATTGCGCCGTTTAGACAAGGTAACAGCTCTTTCCTTGTCAATTTCAATTCTTTTCAGTTGTATCTTCTTACGACCCTTGCTTGGTAATCTTGCCATACTGTCAAATTTCAGAGATTGTGAGAAAGTATGAGAATGGTTGTGAAGGGTTTGTTATATGAATGGTATTTATAGAATACCGCGGCCAAGGCTCCAGAATTGATTTCGATTGGTGGTGCACGTTTAGGAGTAAAGAAGCCTACATATCAAGTGAATTCATGTATTTATAAAAGGAAGAAGCATACATAGTATGCAATATGTTGCATGATAGTTTTTTAAAAGTATGAGATATGTGCTTTTATGGAACATGTGTTGGATTTCTGACGATATTGGTATTATTTTTTTGCTCGTTGCTTGAGGAGATATCCTTATAAGTCAGCAACCTTTGTGTAGTATTTTGGTCGTTGCTTGGGAAGATATCCCCCATTAGCCCGACACCCTTTGAGTAGGCCAATAGTGTGGTAAGATAGCACCTATATGTTCGGCATAATGGTTATGTTTTAACTTCTACGAAAACTACATGTTGCAAGTTGTATGTTTTTCACTACATATCTCATAATTTATAGCATGTTTTCAGTTTACTTATTTTCATTAAGCATGTGAAGAAAATCATGAACTCACTAGGCAAAAGGTGACTTTTAGTATGCAACTCATAGGAGATGCAATAGCAGATAGCTCGAAAAAAAAAAGAGGAGGTTTAAGAAAACATGAAAGCAATTTTTTTCAATTATAATTTTATGTCTTAGGGACCGTTTACTAAACGCTTACCCGATAAGTGCTTACCGGGTAATTTTCTTTACTGGATGAACATGACAATAGTCAAAAATCTTACCCAGTAAGAGCAATGATAAAGATCAAGAGTCTTACTCGGTAAGTGAGGGTGACGACTCTTACTCGAGTAAGCGTTTATCGGGTATTTGTTGCATACGATACCATTTTGATGTACTACAATCTTATCCGGTAGAGTAATTACACTGTTGACGCCTAATGGTAAGCACTTAACGAATAAACATTTAGGTAAACGACTCCTTAATGTTATTGTTTGGAACTTCAGTAAAGGCATTTAGCCAATAGTTAGACTTCTGTTGCAGTGTTGTATTAGTGATTTGGATGTTTTTTTATGGTTATGGTTAGTAGTCACAACCATGGGTTTTAGGGTGTGCAAATTTATATATTATAAAAATTACTATATTAGCCTCCTATGATGTTGTATATGTATTTATTTATGAGAAAAGTTCAAAAAAACCCAACAAACTTTCTCATTTTGAATGGTTTAGTCCTTCAACTATTTTTTTGAACTTAAAAACAATTAAACTTTCTCATTTTAAATGATTTAAGTCCCTGAACTATTTTTTTGAATGGAAAACCCATTAAACTTTCACATTTTGAATGACTAAGACCTTGAATCTTTTTTTAAAATAAATAAACCATCGAACTTTTATAAGTTAGTTAATGTAACTTTTTTTGGGTTAAAAGAATGTAAGTAACCAATTTTTAAAAGTGCAATGGTTTATTTATTAAAAAAATATTCAAGCACTTAATCAATTAAAATGAGAAAGTTTAATGGTTTTTTCATTTAGAAAAAGAAATTTTAATGGTTTTTTCATTCAAAAAAATAGTTCAGAAACTTAATCATTCAAAATGAGATAGTTCGTTGGGGTTTTTTGAACTTCTCCCTTTATTTATATAGGTGCAAGTTCATTTAAAAATCTTAAATATTTTAGGAACCTATGAACCACCTATTTTGTGAGTATTCATTATAAACATAATTCATACATAAATATCTTTCACAACATTGCTCATGAATATTTTATCATGTTATTCATCATGAATACTCATAAAAACCATGGTTCCAAGATTCCTAAATTTTTTAAGGTTTAAATGAACCTCCCTCTCTATATATAATATTATATATAAGGTCATGTTCAAAGGAGTAGGTGGTCAATTTGCAAGAAGGCAAGAAGTTTCAATATCGTACATAATTACAGACATGATACACATGTTTATCATATATGATTAAACACACCCAAAAGAGTGTAATCATATATGATATTGAAACTTTTCACATTTTTGCAAATCGATTAACTTATCGTATATATATATATATATATATATATATAATAAATATACAATATATATTATATATTATAAAAGTATTATGTTATAAAGATTTATATATTAGAAAAAGACTATACAATTATAAAAAAATTCTAATATATAAATGTTTATAAATATAATATATAAATTATGTACGATGAATAAATATAATATAAAAAATTATGCATGAATGCTTAYAATATAGTATAAAAAAGATACATGAATATTTAGTTGATTTGTGCAATTTATAATTATTATAATCATAAAAGAATYTCGCGTAACAAACTCACGCGTATTGAATAATAAATGATATTTATGAGCCCTAATTAATATTGAAGAGTATGTATACATTTATAGCAATAATCGTTAATTTTTTACCATCTCCATTGCATATGTGAAGCATTTGGCATTTGTAGTTACAATTTCATATGAAGTAAATACTCTAATATACACTTTGAAGGTAAATGTGAAAAGGCTAAATTTTTCATAGAAGTGAATAATATAACATGTATACTAAGTTTATTCCAGATTTGTTTTTCTTATGGTCAACCTCATATTAAAGATGACTCTATCCTTTTACAACTAATGCACGTATGTATTAATTGTGAATATCTAAAAATTAATATTGGAAAAAACTTGAATATTAATCCATTATGTATGAACTAAATATCTACTTTAGTTGGAAAAAGGGTCAACCACCAATCGAGATCAATTCTGGAGCCTTGGCCGCGGTATTCTATAAATACCATTCATATATCAAACCCTTCACCACCATTCTCATACTTTCTCACAATCTCTAAATTTTGACGGTATGGCAAGATTATCAAGCAAGGGTCGTAAGAAGATACAACTGAAAAGAATTGAAAATGACAAGGAAAGAGCGGTTACCTTGTCTAAACGGCGCAATGGCATATTCAAAAAAGCCAATGAGCTAGCCACACTGTGTCGTATACAGATTGCAATCATTCTTTTCTCCATTASTGGAAAGCCTCTCTCTTTTGGTAGCCCCAACGTTCAATCTGTTGTAAGCAAATTTCACAACCCAAATCAAGTCGACCAACAACCAAATGATTTCATCAACAGGGCTGTCAACTCTAATCATGAACCCAAACTCCAAGATTTTAACAAAGAATTTGATGAAGTGAATGAGCATTTGACAAATGAGAAGAAGCAAGGACAAATGCTTGATGAATATATAAAAATGTTACTTGGAGGTAAAACGTATGAGGAATATGTGGCCATTCATGGGTATCATGGATTCATGCAAATAAAATTCAAAATGGAAGAGTTGCAAAAAAAAAAAAATGTACTCTCGATGCAGTGTGTGGGGCTTCCTCCTCAAATGATGAGAATGAAGCACATTTATCCAAAATTGGGGTGCCAAAAGATTACTTGAAGTTGTAATAGTAAGAAAGAAGAATTATCTTCTAATTCCTATGTTATGATAAAAATATTAAAGCATAATGATAATGATCAAAATTTTATGAGTTAAGAGTTCTATGTTTTTGTTTTTCAATATTTTAAGATCAATTTCTCTTTTTATTCATGCATGTGTAACAAAGTCAAATAACGTTGGGCAATTTATCATCTATAGAAGTAAAATCCCTTGGTAAGTATATCCCATTAGGAGGTAGGGTCTGAGGAGGGTATGATGTAAGCAAACCATACTCTACCCGTATGGGTAGAGGTTGTTTCCGTGAAGACCCCTCGATAATGAAACCCTGCTCTTCTTGTTCTATATATTGATAAAGTCCTCCCTCTCAACTTATTTTCTTTCTCCAATATCTTCAACCAAGGAATATGAACTCTTTTTTTGGACAACGCTTGAAGAACCATTTTTAATTGGTATCTGTCTCATAGCGGTAACTTCTTTCCGGATGAATTTCCAATTTGTTAACCTGCACAATGATGACAAGGAAAATCAATTTTGTGAATGTCAATAAAGATGTGGATTCGTTTTTTGCATTGTGGTAGACTAGACCAACAAATTCCCTGTGTTTTTCATGTGTGGTATAACTTCTATCTTACTTTTATTTTCACATGAATCAATCTTAAAATTTTAATCATTGATTCTGTTATGTGTTTTGTTTTCTTAAAATCGTAAGACCTTTCCTAAGGGAGCGTTTGGTTTGATGGAATGATTTTGAGGGATTTGGATTTGGATTTTGAATGATTTGAAATCTTTGGTGTGTTTGGTATTTGGAATGGAATTGAATTCCATTCTTTATAAATGATATATAAAAATAATTAAATTGCCCTTTTATTAATAGAATATTACAAAACAAATGTTTTTAACATATTTTATAACATTATTACATACAAATCCTACGAAATTCTGTGAAATACCAAGCGCCTCCGTGTGATTTCAAAATTCTATGTTTGTGGGATTTCAATTGAATCCTGGGATTTCAAATCCGAAAATTCCTTTAAACCAAACGTGGGATTGGAATATAATTCAATTCCAAATCCCTGCAAATCCATTCCAATCCGGCAAACCAAACAGAACCTAAGAGTCGTGTATTTATCAACCAAATTACCCAAACGTCAGTTTGTTTTATCACATACCTGATACCACTTTTATCTCTACCTTCTTTCTAAATAATGTCACAGGTAGCTTGATTTTTCACGGATGGTTTATCGTTCTTCATTGAAGTTTTGTTGGTGTAATATGAGTAGGATTAGCATTAATCCCGTAATCGGATTGGGATTTAATCCTAATCTCAAGGTTGAGGTATCATTTAAGGGTGTGTTTGGTATCCAAAAAGACAAAATAGGACATACATGACAAATAAAATGACCAATTTACCCCTATGCAATTCATTGGATTATAATCAAATTAATATTTTTTATCACAAAATATATCATTAGAAAGTTTTCATCAAGACGATCAAAATGACACCAAAATAAAAAGTTTATGTGGTTTCCATTTTTATTTTACACATTTTCTATATTATTTTATTATTATTAACATTTTAATAAATCGCGTATTCGATCAATTAGTTACTACAAAACATAATTATAAGGCTGTGATCAATGAATTAGTGGAAGAAAACATGTTTCAGGATACCAAATAATCTATGGTTTGGGGGATAATCTGGTTGGTTTTGTCGTCGTAGCAGGTGACACCACTGTAGAAGGTGGTCTCAATGTAGATGATGTTATAGAAAATTCGTAAAAGCAAAAATATTGGTGAGGTATYGAGTGATGTTGCTGGAAATGTTGATGCAATTGTTGAAGAGTTTGGTGGTCGTGATAGGACCTGACGTGACTTTTTTACTAGTTATCATACTTGTTTAAGTTGCTATATACATTACTTCTACTTGTTTTACATGACTACATTGATTACGATTACATTGTCTGCTTATACACAATTCAATCATTATTCTATGTGTCATTTTACCAAATTACCTGTGCACACACCTTTTTGTCGTGCACAAGTTGGGGGGTCGTCATGGAAACAGCCTCTCATCCTAGTGGTTGAGGTTTCTCTACCTACCCCTACTAGACTTTACTTTCGAATAGGAAATATTAGGTTTGGTTGGTCCCACCAAAATAGGTGGGGAAAAAAAGAAAGGCATGGACTAAATAGCTAAATTACCCTCGTCTAAAGTATATATATTATATGCATTTAGATCTATATATTGGGTCAGATTCAGAGGAAAACCATAAAAAAAAATGAAAAACCGAGAAACACAACATACCATTCATGTGGACGGTATGCACACGTGCATAAGAAACCAAGAAACAACTTCAATTACTGTATGCACATGTGGATACCGTCCAGATGAATGGTTACCAGGGTGTTCCTTAGTTTTTTCAATTTTTGTGTTTTTTCTCCTGAACCTCCCTCTATATATATGCACTAATTGATTACCCATGTGATACAASAAGATGAAAATTATTTGTAAAACAAGAATGGAAAAGCAATACATCTCATTAAAAATAAAAATATGAAATAATATGTTAAAATAAAATAAAAATTACAAATGATGGTTGAATATGTCTGCTAATTCCAAGACCCTGTAAATAAAAACTCAAAAAAAAAAGTTATATCGATATTGGTGTCAAATCAAAGATTATAAAATTCTGGTTTTTTGTTAGAATTTGTTTAATACAACATTTATTATAATTTATATAGTTTGATATATAAATAAATATGTAATTG
>NC_037533.1:14414428-14451434 GCF_001531365.2 Cynara cardunculus var. scolymus
ATGTACGAATGCTTATAAAGATATTATAATGTACGAATATTTATAAATAACATCATCTATAAAAAATCAGTCATGTGTCATTTATAACTACATATTATTAAAACAAAACCTAACACGTCATTTGAGGGAAAATCTAGTCATTTTAGCATTTTTTTCAATGTCCTGTCCAACTTACCAAACATTACTCAGACGACTTGTCCAGTCTTGTCGTAGTCTTACCAAATGCAAGACAAACAACTAGTCCAATCCAATCTAGTTACTGCCCCGTATCATACTCGGGGGTTTTGGAAAGAGCTTAACGGGCTTAAGGGCCATTTACGAAACGCTTACCCGGGTAAACGCTTACCAAGTCACATTACCTTACCGGATGAATATGGTAAGGACCAAGAATATTACCCTGTAAGAGCGACGCAAGGACCAAGAGTCCTACCCGCTAAGTGAGGGTGACGACTATTACCACAGTTAGCGCTTACCGGGTAAATTGTTGTATACGATGCCGTTTTTATGAACTAAAATCTTACCAGGTAAGTAAGTGATAGTGTTGATTTTTACCGGTAAGCGCTCACCAGGTAAGTGTTTGGTAAACGACCCCTTAATGAAACTTATAGCTTATTCCATCAATATTTGTTTATGCCTTGTTTGTTGACTAAGATATGGGCGTATTCACTGAACCCGGTGACACTAACTTAACCCATACAACCACTCCATTTCCATCTCCATATAGAATTGTACAGAAAACCGGCAACCTGCTCAGCTCGCCCAATTCAACCCGCAAACAATCCAATTAAACCAAACTCGCCAATTAATAGGGTTGAAATGGGTCTGACCTAACTCAATCCAACCCAATCCGCCAACACGACGCTAATATATATAATTTTGATAAAATTCTTTTATATTTATATGCAATATAAAATTTTATTTATATTTACCTAGTCTGAGTCTCATTCTCGTTTTTGGAGGACAATTTTCTTCATTTTCTAATTTTTTTCATCATTGTAGTACTCTATTTACATGTTGCCATATGCCGTACATTTAATAGCAGATTAGCAGCAAAAGAATTGAATTAAGGGGTTGTTTGGTTGGTGTTCCATTAAGTTGTGTATGGATAAAGCTGACTCTGTGGATTAATCTATCTGTATAGATTGGGAGGCTTTTTGTTTGGGAGGCTTCTTTACAAACGAAAGGAGAGTGCTTTTTAATTGAGAGGGGGAGGTTTGGAAAAACTACGTTTTCTGCATAAAGCTGCCCCTACAAGCTTAGAATAAGCCACTTTCTATATCATTAAGCCACTACCAAATATTCATGTATAGCTGACCAAATAAATTAGTGACGCTCATAAGCTCATAATACTGTTAACAAACAGGCTGTAAGTTATGCATACAAATGTGTGAAACTAAGCAACATATAATTATATATATGTACATACATCTCTTGGTTAGGTGAAGACAACATGCATAAGTGTTGGTATGTAAACATATTTTCATCCTATGCAAAGCACAATATGTTCGAACGTTGTGTGTACTTACGTATCAATAATCAATGTTACCTATTTTTTAGATGTATAGGGTTAAATCGAGCGATAGACAATATACTCTTCAGTCACCAAAAAATTTAAGACACATACATATTCATAAGAATGATGGAAACTAGCCAACCCAACCTTTGTAACGGATGGGTTGGGTTGGGATTTTTTCAAACTGCCGTAATTGAGTTGGGTTGTTTAAATGCATCAAATTGGCCAACCCAACCCACGTACACCCCTTAGATCAAGTAATGGATGAACATAGAATACAGAGGATGATGCAAAAACAAGTTGAAATCACAATAAGACCCTAGTTTTTGATAGAAAACGATGATGGATCGAGTGATATTTTTGGGATTATAAGTGGTCGGATTGGGATTTGATTATTATGAGATTTTTAGGGTTCTAAAGTGGTCAGATTAAAATTTGGTTTTTATGAGATTTTTAGGGTTCTAAAATGGTTAGATGATGCATAACATAATAAGCAATCATGCAGAAATTAAAGGGAAAAAAAAAGATCCCTCATCAATCTGAAAATTTGGTGTTTCCTTTGTTGTTTATTTAATTTTTATGAGATTTATATGTTTCCTTCTTTGTTTATTGCTTCCTTCTTTGTTGTTCTTTATTGTAAGACGTGCTCTAATCAAGTTCGCAAATTAATGCTAGCCATTAAACTAGCATTAACTTAGTTGGTGTAGGATGAACTATTCTTTCACAATTTCGTAGACTGTTGTTAAATTCAATAAACTACGGATTTGGTCCCAAATTTTGGCTTTTCTCTTTCTTTTTTCTTTTTTTCTTAAGAACATTGTAAATTACGCATCAAATGCATTTGTCTGCTTCTTGTTAGAGAGATGGCTCTCTTTCCTTTAAAAACAACGCACCTATGTATTAATATTTGTCTGAAAAAGTTGGAAATGGATCAACCACTGTGTGGGAATTGACTTTTCTGTAAATACCATTCATATATCAAACCCTTCACAATCATCTCATATTTTTCACAGTTTCAAGAACAAATGCTTGATGAAAGTATAAAGAGGTCGTTTGGAGGGAAAAACGTAAGAGGAATATGTGCACAGCCTTGGGTATGATGAGCTCATGCAACTAAAGTTCAAACTATAAGAGCTAAAAAAAACGTGAAACGTATTCTCAATGCAGAGCAAGTGGGCCTTCCTTCTCAAAATGATTGAGTATGAAGCGGATATATCAAATTGGAGGGCCAAAAGATTATGATAAGTAAGAAAAAAATGTCTTCTTATTCCTATAATATGATAAGAATAGCAAGGCATATGATAATAATCAAAGTTGACTTAAGATTTCAATTTATTTGTTTTTCAATAATTTAAGGTATTCTTTGTTGATTCATGCATGTGTAACAGAGTTGGACAAAGATGGGGAAGCTTAACATCTATGGAAGCACTACCATATAGAAATATCGGAGCAGCCCTCCTCTTCCTGTTCTAACCAAATCAAACCAAACATTGCCCGTATAACCAACCAGGAGGTAAGGTCTGGGGGTGTACGCAGACCATACCTCTACTCCTAGGGGTAGAGGTTGTCTCGTAAAGACCCCTTGTCTCGTAAAGACCCCCCGGCTTATGAAACCCTGCTCCTCATCTCTAAACACTGAGAAAGCCCTCTCTCTCTAGATTTATTTTATTTCTCCAATATCTTCAAGGTTCAAGCAAGGAAAATAAAGCCTAGTTGTGCATAGCTCGTGAACAGTTTAAAATTAATTTCTGTCTTGTAGTGTACAACTTCTTTTGGGATGAATTTTCAATTTGGTAAGTTGCACAATAATGACACGGAAAATCTATTTTGTGGATGCCAATAAAGATATGGATACGTTTTCGGCATTATGGTAGACCACTGGACTACCACTGTGTTTTTCGTGTGTGGTATAGCTACTATCTTACTTTTATTTAATCATTGTTTCCATTACGTATTTTGTTTTCATGAAATCCTAAGACCTTGTTTCCCTAGTTAACCAAATTACCCAAGCGTTAATTTTTTCCATCACATACCACCCATCTATCTCTACTATCTCTCTCAAAACCAGTTATCTGGAGGCATGTTAAAAATCAGAAATTAATATTCTTTTCCCTAATTGGAGAAAACCCTAAAAATGGTTGAGGAAATCATGGCAAATACCCTAAATAATTCTGCTACAAATAATCGATAATACTCTAAATAATGTGCAACTATTATGCCTTCCTTCAGATATTGAATCAAACACATGGTGTGCAATATAAGAACTTTATAGTTGATCCTACAAGTAAATCAACAGAATCCAAATGGGAAAAATGAGATGAAGGAGCTAAAAACCAAATGTAAATGAAGATTATAACAACAGCAGGCGAAGTAGGGTTTATAGATTAAGAACAATCGAAAGCAAGAAGGATGTAGATGACATACCATTGCTTTAAAATCGCACGGACTCCGATTTTCCAAGCCGATGGTGAAGATCTTTGGTTCGAAGCTCTGAATGTTGACAACAAAGGACCGGTCCAAATCCAAAACCCAAAAGTTCTGCATAGGGGTGTAAACCCTAAAGATAGAGTAGCTATACTCGACTCAAAACTCGACTCAAACTCAAACTCAAACTCAAACTCAAACTCAAAACTCAATTTTCAAGCTCGAACTCGAATCAAAAGCTTATGATTCAATTCAAACTCGAAAATTATTTCTCAAGCCCGAATTCAAACTCGAATCAAGCTTGAACTGCAACTCAAATCAAGTTCGAACTCAAACCAAGTTCACCGATTGAAATTTATGAAATTTTAAAACTTAAAGTGTTCTCTTAGTTTTTATAAAACTAAAGAGAATCAACTTCATACTTCATCATCAAAAAGATAAAGTTAGAAATTTCATTCACCTCCCACTCTTTTTATAACATCTTTTTTCCCTTTCTTTATCATCTCTCTTCCAATGTGGGACAATTCCACTAACCTTTTTTGTAGTTTTTCTTTGTCTTCTTTTAATTGTGATTTTAATAAAAAATAATTAAGTAATTTTTATAATTAAAAAATGCAAAATTTTGTTTAAATATTTAAAAATATAAAACATTTTTATTATTTATATTTTACAAATTTTATCATAAAAACTGATTATATTTTAAAACTAATTATATATAAAATAATCGAGTATCTCACGAGCTCTTCGAGTCGAGTATTGAGTAGCTTGACTCGACTCGTTAATATGTCGAGTCGAGCTCGAGTTCGAGCCGAGCCTATTCGAGTCGAGTGTTGACCTAGCTTTGACCGAGTCGATCTTGAGTCGCTCGTGAGTTGTCTCGTATCATTTACACCCCTAATTCTGCGCAACCACTAATATTGAGACATTTAGGGCTCCGGGTGGTTGGATTGAAAATTTTCAAACAAGCCCAAACCATAGTGATTGGATTGCGTTGACCAGGTTGAAACTTTGATACATTATAAAATACAAATAAGACTAACAGTTACGTGTGTGATATTAAAAAATATTTAATAAGACTTTCTATTAAAGCTAACAATTACAGATTACTAGCAACCTTAACGAATCTCACTTAACAATCATATCAAATCTAAGGCATAGAAAGACATCGGGTTCAACGGGTTCGGTTGGGTTCAAATGGTCCTAACCCAATTTCAACCTAACATTTACTATTTGAAAATTTTACGACTTGATTAGGTATCGAGTGGCTTCAGGTTGCGTTGGGTTATCCGAATCTATCGTTTTTTTGTACACCCCTAGTATTCATATGATTGATAGATAAGAATAGGGCGTAAGAATTTGGGATAGGATATTTTCATCCTCTAAAGACTAGTTATAGGTGAAAGCACGTTTTAGTCTTGAATTTCACACTTGGAATGAATACTTAACCAATTAATGAAACTCTCGATAAAGTTTGAAAACCGGTTCTTGGTTATTTGAAAAACGATCAAGTCAAAGCCCAAAAAACTTGTCAATATTCGTTGCTTTTACTCCAAGTATTTATTATGACTAAAAAGTTAAAATAAGATCAAAATTAACCGTCATGTTTATAATTATATGCGTTATATATATATATATATATATATATATATATAGGGTTGGGTTCACGTGAGACCAAGGGTTTTTCGTGAGACCCGTAAGACCAATTTATGTTCATTGATCAACTTTATAAGTTATTGATCTAATGGTCTAAAGTTGCACGGTGGCAATTTTGTGATTATTAAGAAGTCTCGTGGCAATTTTGTGATTATGAATGTTCAGATTGTAGATCTAATCCAAGGGTTGAGAATTGGTCTTATGGTTCTCATGAAAAACCATTGGTCTCACATGATCCCAAGTCTCTCTCTCTCTCTCTATATATATATATAGAGAGAGAGAGAGAGAGAGGTTGGTTATTATACAACCCTTGACATTTATGCAACCAATACAACCCAATCTCAGCCGTACATTTCATTTGATTAATATGTGATTTTATAGAAGTTTTGATTGTTTCCTAATATAAAGTATTGATCATAATTAATGAACCATATTCATCTTCCATAAATATTCAAATCATAATAAATGAACTTTCATCATTTCCATAAATATCTCAATTTATTGGGTTGCATTGGTTGTACAAATGCGATAGATTGTATTTGAAACAATCTCTCTCTCTCTCTCTCTCTCTCTCTCTATATATATATATATATATAGTTCAAGTTAAAGAAAGGGAAAGAAAATGGGTTTAAATACAATCAAGGTGTTGTACGTGTGTGTTTTAAAAGGGGAAAAAATTATTAGTTAAGTTGGATTAGTTTTGTTATTGGTTTAAGCTGAGGGGCTAGTTTTATAAAACACACATTAAGTTTGAATTAGATTGGGCCGAATTCTCATATCTTCAGCTCATGATCAAGCCTTCTGTCCACGTCTCCACTCACCCTAATAAGTTTCTTTTCAATCCCAAAGCAGTCCTGAAAAGTGAGGAAAAGAGAAACCGATTGAAAGACGGAAGAGAAAAGGAGCAACGATTTCAAGTAGTCTCATCGACCTTGAGGTAAGTTTTCGTCTCAATATTGAAGTTGGGTGATTAGCTACTGCGGTGTGAGTTTTTTTGGGTTTGTTCGGGGTAGAAACGAAGTCGTTTCGGCGGCAGTTCTGAAGAAAGAGAAATTATATGCCAAACTGTCCAAGTGCGAATTCTGGTTAAGAAAAGTTCAATTTTTGGGACATGTTATTTCTGAGGCAGGAATAAAATTAGATATTGCAAAAATCGAGGTGATTGAAAAATGGGAAATACCGAGAACCCCTACCGATATCTGTAGTTTATTGGGCCTGGCAGGGTATTATCGGAAATTCATTGAAGACTTCTCAAGAATTGTTGCACCTTTAACCAAGTTAACCAGGAAAAATGTTAAGTATGAATGGGAAGAAGACCAGAATAAAGCTTTCCAACTATTGAAAGACCACCTATGCAGTGCTCCAGTATTATCGTTACTAGATGGATCTGAAGATTTTGTTGTGTATAGTGATGCTTCAAAACTGAATTTGGGTTGTGTATTGATGCAAAGAGGGAAAGTTATTGCTTACGCATCCAGACACTTAAAAGATCACGACAAACAATATCCTACATATGATGTGGAGCTTGCGACCGTGGTTTTTGCATTAAAAATTTGGAGGCATTATTTGTTGCGAGTGCTTAATTAGTTTGTCTTTACCATTATTTTATAGTATATATAACAGTGACATTAACCGCTAGTTACCATAGGTTAAAGGATCTGAGGGTCTCTTCGAAGGAATAAAGTGCAGAGCGTGCATCATTTCCTTTCCCTACGAACATGTAGGGTTTTACATGAAAACTATTTTCGAAGTTTAATTCATTAAACTTTCAGTATATAATTGGGATTATCTCATGTCAACAGTATACGTGTTCATTCCATGTTAGGTGTTGTTATAAATGATCTGATGTCAATATGACAAACGCGGAAGTTAGAAACATACAGCTATGAAATTCTTGACGAGTCGTAATACGACAATTTCATAGTCAATAAGCAATCTACATCTGTAAGGAAAACATGAGCATCCATTTGAACAACCCTTTTTTAATACACAAAAATCAAAGAATTACTGATTTGGGTTACGTAAGATTCTCCTGAATAATGTCTGATATAATTTTATACATTATATAACTGATCTGCAACAATTGAAACATCACCTATAATATCGAGTATATTTATAGAAAAATATGACATTCTTGTGTTGATTTTATTTGTTTGTATTTCCAGTTTCAGAGTTTTATGGCCCGAAATACTGAATACTTGAACACAAAGGCAATGGGACATATTCTCACATGCCCAATTTATTTGGAAGGATAATCGGCATGTATAGTTATTATGTCTATTTCTATGTCATGTTTTATTGGTCAACATTCATTAGAAAAATCGTTACATGAGTTTTTTACAATATATAATCATGCATAGATGCACAACGTCTCAGCTTTTTCGAGCATGGATTTCAATCCTTCCAAATTCGCTTTCAGGGAGCAGAAAAAGGAGTTTAGCCTTCTTAGGCACGGGTAGGGATAGACTCAAGCTTTTATGTGAAAATAGGTCCGATCAGGCTTTGGGGAAAAAAAACTTGGCCCGATCTCTTTTTTAGATCTGGTTTTGTTTTGGGCTTCGAGCTACTTCAGGCTTTTTTGTGCAAATTTGTTCTTGCATAAATATATGCAAGCACTGTAAAATCGTACATCATAAGCATATACATGTATATACTGATTGTATATATATACAAACATGTATCAGATAATTATGCTACTTTTTCAGATATTATAAAAATTACTCATTTCACGAAATACAAATTTCTCAAAACCATTCTAACAAACCAAAGATTCCGTATAGAATTTTCTATCTAACAAATTTCATTTAATATTTGACAAAAATGAAATAAAATGAACAGGGTGATTGTTAACTTTCCCAAAATATATTACTGGACATATCTGTAATAAGAGTTTATGACAATACAAATGTTATTAGGATCCTTTTTAATATGATATAAATATTTAAATAATATCATATTTCATATAAGTACAGTTTCAAATAACCACATATGTTGACATATAATTCTATCGTGCACATATGCCATTTATGACGACCATGTTCTAATTAATAAATACTTGTGCGGAAAAGTTGTATATATATCATGTGCGTGTTACTTATGATGATCTTTGATACTGCTTCGGGTCTATAAGACTACTCAGGCATTAGACTTGACAAATTTAGTCTTGTTTTGATTGCACCTATGAGACATAGACGTTTCGTGTTTGTTTTAGTACCGAATAATAGATGGTATAAAACATCCAAGCCATCGTACGCTTAGGTTTATCTGCTTAGGTCAATATTATGCAAATATATAGATATATGATGCAAGTAGTTTCTTAGATTTAGATCATCGGATTATATGGATTAATAGTTGTTGGTAATTGATATGTATAACGTAATTCAAGGAATCAAATCTTTTTGACTTCGACAAACGTAACTGCATATGACAGAAGGTACAGAAATCATGTCACGCGTTTGAAGATAAGGGTAGTGGTTAGTAGGGATGAGACCACTTCCCTTAACCCTAACCCCACATGACATGCATTGGTTTGAAATGGCTAGGGTGTGTATGCATCTAATGGACCCCATCTTTAATTTTAACCCATTCGGAAAAAAAATTATGTTTACGAGGATAAAATCTTGTAATTTTTTGTCGATGCAATCTTGATAAAGCAAACCCTGATCTGGAATTGAATTCAAGATTTGTGGGTAATAATGAAAAGTTCCCAATCCCTCGTGTAAGCTTAGTTTGGCTTATATCGGTTTCGTTCTTGATGCTGACTTCCACTACTGTAGGTACCCCTCAAAGATCAGCAAGGCACCCGACGAAATTTGTAGTAAAGGATCATTTGAACTTTCACCATAACTGGGTGTTTAACCATCCATTTCCTATGTGATAAATATGTTATTCAAGATAAGTCATTAAAGTTAGGGGATGTTATGTATTTTTCATGTAACCTAAAAAACTAATCTTATTCCAACAACTGCTTACTTGTGTCTAAGGAAATCTGATATTTTAGCCTTACAACATTAGAAAATCATAATTAGATTTGTAAAATACTGCGAAATTTATCTGTTACGACTTGAATTTATAATAATTAGGTTTCCACATATTTAAAATCATTAACCAATGAGAATATGTGATTAAGTTTTATATGTTGATAAATTAGTTGAACCTTGATTTGTCGCATCATGTACGTCTGCTTGGTCCCGAACCCACAAATGAGGTGTGGACGTGTGGTTGTAGATAAATAACTCAACTTTCGTCCTTTGAGGAATAAGAGGTTACTGCTTGAGGGATCTCTTTACGGTGTTGACATGATATGTACTGTCATTCATCAACTAGTTGTTAAGGAAACAAATATTGTTATATTATGCAAAACACGTTTCTAATTTTTTAAGGTCATTTGGCAACATCATGTGACGTTCACATTATAAATATATGTAAATCGTGTATTAGTGAACTTCTAAATATAAATATTAGTGCACATGATAACACACTGAAATCATACTACAAATCCTATAAAACCAGTTTGAGAAAAGCAAAGGCTGGATGCTTTTATCATTTTGGGTCTGTACAATGTAGATTGTCCTTTGTACATAATTTATACCTGACAATGCCATAAGACAGAATAATAATGTTAATGACAGTAAAATTTTGATATTACCGTCGTAGTTAAAACTTGCTAATTTGGTCCAAAGTCGCTTTTTGGCCAATCGATTCCCCTTTAATTGTTTGGTTATATCAGTATCGTGTTAAGCTGGATGAAATTTAAATAAGAAGAACAACAAACTTTTAAGATCAAACTTATATTTCGGGAGTATAAATAACGCTATTAAGCATTATGACGTAGCACAATTCTTTCTACAGATGTCGTATACTTGCAATTGCATAAAGATGTGTGGGTTCGAATATGACAGCCACAGTGTCAGAGTTGCGATTCTTTTGAGGTTTGAGTTCTTTGTATGCACTGAACTCTTAGGGGCTGTTTGGCGGTTGCTGAATGGTTTGGTGCAGAATGGTTAAGTGGTTAGAATGGTTAAGAGGGCCAGAATGGTTAAGTGCTGAATGAAATAATGTTGTTTGGTAACTGTTCTCTGAATGACAATAAATTACCATTTTAACCCTCTGTTTTGAATACCAAAAGACCTTCCATCCATGTCATCTTCTCGATGTGGGTTTCGACACATAAGACAAAATATTCAATGTTTTTGACCGGAAAACACCCAAATCCGCCATGGATGTCAACTGAGAACTCAAAATTCCGAAAGTTTCGTCGGATAAATCAGGTAATTTCATGGTGTAAGTCGAGTTCATCTATTCCAAAAACGCAAAAACAGGTTTAAGGTACGAATTATGTAAGCATTTTGAGGTAATAAAAATAGAAACTTTAATTTTCTCTCTAAACCCCATCTAACAAGAGAATGATGAATGTTCACCATTGCAGCAGCTGTAAATCTTGAAATAATTTATTGATTTTCCAAACCCATTTTTGTCACAGAGAAGCTTATTCGATACCACAATGGAGTTTACGTTTGTGATCAGTTTCTTTTTCAATGTCGATTTGCTGTCATACCTTTGACCGGAATTTGGACAGCCGGCTCCGGATATGCCCATTTGGTTTTGCTACTACATAGACCCATTTGTGTGGATGGAAAGGGGAAGAAAATGGTGGAGATTAGGAGATGATGAGAAGGGGAAGTCAAAACGGATTTAATAATATAAGTTACAGAAGAGGATGAATGAACGTGGTGAGGTGGAGGAATTAAAAAAGAGAGAAGAAGGGAAGAAGGTGTGAAGGAAGAAACGCTGTGGAAAGGTGAAGGGCAAATAAGGAAGAAAATGGTTCTGAACCATTAGGCAAGCCCTTACATGCTAAATCGTTAAGAGATGATTGTAACCATTAAGAGGTTCAATTTTTTATGCCAAACAACTCCAACCTCTTACCGATTAAGAGGTTCCCTCTTAATGTCACCATTAAGAGGTTACCAAACAGCCCCTTAAGCCATCTATCCAAGAGTCCGTTGTGTACTTTTGTTGCCTCTCACACACGACAGTCCTCAAACTAGACAGCGTAGGCCAACTTAAACGTTATCAATTACAAACCCTTTTGTATAAACGAGGTTACCTGAACAACGTAGACATGATATAATTATTCTAGAATTATAACTACGTGATTAATATTTGGTTTGTAAACAAATAATAATTAAATTTAACGCTATGTTCTCGAATTTGAAGAAAATAAAATAATTCATCCAACCCGTTATGCGAACCGACTAATCCCAGATAACCGCCTGTTTTACAGATAGCACAAAGTAAAAAGTTTTGAAAACACGAATTTTTTTTACTGTTGTTTTTCCTTTTCTAGATATCGTTTGTAAAAAGGTTGATGAGAAATAGTGTAAAAGAAATAGGAATACAAAATGGGGCCTCCAACCACCAACCCACCCACATGCCCATACCTCATCCGTACATTTTCTCCATGCCCAATCCAGTTATATGTCTATCTCTTCCATTTATGTCTTCTATTTCATTTTTCACGTACTTTTTTTTTATTATTATTATAAAATATTTCATTTTTCACGTACTTTTTTATTACTATTATAAACTATTTCGTTGTTTACCTCTTAATAGTTTCATTGAGAGACAAACTCTGAATCATTAAGAGGTGAATCTTGTTTGGCGAAAAAAAATCTGCCTCTTAATGATTCTAAAATCCTCTGAATGATTTTGTACCATGGGCCTTTCTTAACCATTGAACGCCCTAATTTCATTGTAAATAATTACCAAACAATTATATTTCATTTTGTACTATATCATCAGAGCCTCTTAATCATTCTAACCACTTAATTATTTTGCATCAAACCATTTAACAACTTTCAAATAAATTAGGTAACATTATGGACAATAATAAATGTTTAGTAAATAACTTCTAAGTTGATAATTCTTAATTTATGAGAGAGAATATTACATCAAAATCAACCAAAATCACATTAGTTGAATAAATAAGAAATCAATTAGGAAGGAAGGTGTGAAAGTAAAAGAAACCCAAATCAATCTTTGAAGCAATAAGATTAAAAGAAGGATATAATGAGAACACGATATAATTTTCTATAATAAAACTGAAAATGGTTCAACCCCATAATTACCATACTAAAATTTCACAATCCATGAAGAAAAATCAAGAAACGAGAAGAGTTAGTTTCGGATTAACAAGAAGAACATCAAACCCAAAACATCTCTCGAGATCAGAAATCAGAAATTTTAGGAAAAATATATAGATTTACATAGGAGATCCAAGTCGTTATATCTCCATTTTCACTTTCTGTTATTTGTTTTTGGTGGGTAAAATGTTCTTGTGATTGAATTGGTACCTGAATTGGAGATGTTAAGGAAGATAATTAAGCTGATGATGGTGGTCATGGTCATGGTCATGATCATGATCAACCCACTGAGTTTGATTCCAGTATGATTGATCAACACTGCCTGTTAGATCAAACAATGCTTGATCTGTACCATTATTCCAATCCTCTGTGCCAAGTCCACCGTCGGTTGTTTTGTGCTGCAATCCCATGAACCCTAACGGACTCGTTTCCTGAACCTTCAAATCATCTCCAATGGTGTGATCTGTGTGAATCCATTGCTGTTGGTTCGAGTTCGAATTTTCTACGATATGACCGGTGTGATGCAACCGGAACGGCGATGTGTCGGCGGAGATGTTGAATCCTAGCGGCAATTGAGTGGTGGATGAGGTTATTAAGCTCGTGAATGTTCCGATCTCCGGGAATATGTTGTTTTCGGCGGATGGGTCATCCAGTAACGGCGGATCGAAGCTAGGGTTAGGAGTTGACGACTGAGTGATATTGAGAAAACTTGTGGAGGATTCCGGGAAATTAAGCATCGTCGGTGCGGAGTTTGTCGAATTAATGCCCGACAAAACCTCCGCGACAGGTGCGGTTACGGTTGCGGTTGTGGTTGTATTTGCCGTTACCGTCGTATTCGCCGCCGTGGTGTTGGCGGTGAGGCTAGAGCTGTCACTGCTCGAGTTTTGTGAATTCGAAGATTTCCGTACGGCAGTTTCAGAGGAACGATTATTGTTAGACTTCGGTTTAGAGCGTTTGGTTTTCCGGCAACCACCCCCGACGGGGACGTTACGGAGTACACCGCCTTTGGTCCAGTACCGCCGGCAGTTCTTACAGAAATGACGTGGCTGAGAGAGGTTATAGTTGTTGTAGTAACAGAATTTCGTGTTCAACGATTCACAACGTGGACATTTCAAAGCTTGTGGACCATGACCTTGGTGGTGATGATGAGGTCTCAACCGCCTATCACCACCGCCGCCACCGCCGAACAACCTCCCTCCTCCACCACCACCACTCCCAATCGAGTGTATATCCTGCATTTCTTCCAAAATGAACACAAATCCAGCCAAATCTCACACCGAATTTTCGAAAAACTTGAATAAATTGAATCAAAAACACGAAATTAGCAACGAAATTGAGCTCACATTTGCCGACTATTGTTTCTCTCTCTAGAAAAATTATGAGTGAGAGAGAGAGTGAGTGATGATGATCAGGAAATATCTCTCTAATACAAAAAACTGGAGTATTATTCTGTAAGAATAAATGTAGTGCTTGAACCGAATTTACCAAAATAACCCTCGCAGGCATATAAAATAACCACCTCTGTGAATGAGTAAGATTACGCAAATACCCCTACAACTCCTAGGTAAGCAGAGTTACTGTAATGAGGGGTGTAGGTAAGGTGTAATTTCCGATGTAGCTCTCACTCTGATAAAAAATGACGTCGTTTTCGACAAATTTTAAAAATAATTTTTTTTATTATTATTATGTAATACCTATACAAAGATATATTCTTCACATATACATATACATATACATATACATATACATATACATATATCGGGAGAGAGATTGTGTGTGAGATTCAGGTAAAACGCTCTAAAAAATTAAAAACTTACAAACATCTTAATACCGTTAATTTGTATGGTATGTATTGGTTCTCAAAAATGATAACTTATATCGAAAGTATTTGTAGAATGGAGGGGGTGAATACAAACACAACAGATTTGGTTTTTTAATTCTCTTCTATGATTTGTATAAAAATTACAGATTTGTTGTTGGAGTTAAGAAAGTAAGACATATGATCTTAAACAATCTTACAATGACAAATTTACTAAACTGAAAAAAAGAGGGAAGAAGGTTCTCTTCGATATCCGAAGAACTAAGAAAGTTTTTGCAGATGATGACACCAATTTTACTTAAAAAAAAAACACGTACAAGGATGTTCTTTGGAAAACGGGTTAGTTGTATTGAATGACAGGTGGTCTTTCATAGCCATCTTCGCATTAAATGCTTACTGTCCAACTCTAATACGTGTCTTCTTCTGTTTGATTGATTCATTTATCTTATTACTCTTCATTTCAACCTTTGATTTTGATGTAGACTATTTGTTAACTTACTTCATTCTTATATATGCATAGCGAACAGTAAAGTAAGCAAAGTACCAATATAATGATGTTTTTTGTAGTTACTTAGGCTGACATGTTGTACATGTTCTCATATTAAAAAATGAAGTATGGGAGTTAGTGAGCCAAACTTGTTGGCCAAGTTTGTATTTCAAGATTCGGGCTTGCTAATTGCTAGTAGTAGTATTTGTTAGACTACTAGTTGATTTTATCTAGTATTAATCTTCTTGTTAGCCAAATGACAAACCAATCTGCTTTAATGACGATCTTGACCTTACTTCACCTAGTCTTCGATTTTGTTGAATGCATTCTGCTCTTGGATTAATACAGATGGATACAGACTTTTACAATTATAAACCTCTCTTTTTCTATATATGGAATATAAGCTATATAATGGATTTACCGGGTATAGAATCTTATGAAGGTGCTACATCGGATACAAACTATAAGTTGGTAAAACAAATCCCTTTATCCGATAGAAGAATGAATTGGACTAGGATCAGATGAATGTCTTGGTGAAATCCAACTGTATATAGACATTCCAATGGGTGATATATCTGAAACTTCAAGAAAGTACAGACCGGATGACATCAACTATGGGATATTATCCGATGTAGTAGCGTACATCGAATATCGTTACAAGTTAAACAAGAACATTTTCGTTTCTAAGTGTGTGGTAAGATGTTTATGAGTATTATTACTAAATCTGATGGTTGAGACCAATAATATGCTTATGTAATAAAAAATTGAAGATGTTTTCTTATTTTTATGCATGTGTGCTTATTATGTACATGTGCATACCAGACAAATTACGTGTATACACATGTACGTATAGATGAATAATTATAAGAATGTTTCTCAGTTTTTCATTTTTCAGTAGTTGTCTTTTGAACCTGGCCATGTATATATTATATAATTTATGAATTTATATATAAGCTTGCAATTTAATGAATTGTTTGTTTTTAATATAATAAAATGATATATACAATTAAGTAATCATGATAGAGGGTTATGAGGATTTCTTAGGGGCCGTTTACCTAAATGCTTATCCGGTAAGCGCTTATCATTAAAAGTCAACACTGTAATTTATTTTACTGGGTAAGATTGTAGTATATCAAAATGGTGTCGTATGCAACAATTTATCCTGTAAGCGCTTACTCGGGTAAGAATCGTGATCCTCACTTACAGAGTAAGACTCTTCATCTTTATCATTGCTCTTACCGGGTAAGATTGTTGACCCTTGCCATGTTCATCCGGTAAATAATATTATCCAATAAGCACTTATCAGGTAAACATTTAGTAAACGGCCCCTTATTGGTTTAAATTTTAATTTTTACAAAATAAGTAAGCTTAAAGCATACAAAAATCGCTTAAAATTTTCTTTTAGTTTGGTGATATTATTAAAGGTTACATATTATTGACTTATACGATACAACTTCGACATCTCATCTTCGACCCCATCATCACTACGCCCCAACCACCTATTATTGTTACCATGGTCGGGTCTCCATGTCTCCCCCTATGTTATCTTCATTGTTGTCCTACTGATAACAACTTCCCTATGGCAGGGACAGGCCTGTAGTGGCGCATACGATGACACGTGCCACCGTATTATTCCTTTGTCAAAGGGTAAAAAAAATGTTTGTGAAAGGTGCAACCGTATTAATTTGTTGTGTACCACTGTATGTATTTTGAAACTACAATGAGAACAAGTTTTATTTGATAGAGTTGGTTTACAAGACTTTTATTCCACCCCAGACCCAAGTAAGAATCTTGTTAGTATCATTTTCTTAGTCAAATGGTGACCTGTTTGAAAAAGATGTGTATATTTGTTTCTTATAATCAAATGATGCCACCGTTTGAATTTTTTTTAGTCCGTCCCTGCCCTATGGTCCTAAAATTTCTTAAAGAAAAGTTTTAGTCGTTATATTTTGATCACAAAACGTATAGTTGTCTACTTAACATCTATATCTTGACTATTAAACATTCACACACACACATACATACATACATACATACATACATACATACATACATACATACATACATACATACATACATACATACATACATACATACATACATACATANACATACATACATACATACATACATACATACATACATACATACATACATACATACATACATACATACATACATACATACATACATACATACATATATAGAGAGAGAGATAGATTGTTTGTGTGAATGAGAGAGAGTCAGTGAATGTGTGTGTGAGAGAGATAGTGAGATAGAGACAGGATAGTTCGGTTGAGCACCTAATTTTTGTTGCAAATTGGTGACTAACAAGAGCGTCACACATGTCATTATTCATCATGAATAATGGATGTAATTTTTTTTACAACATTCACGATGAATGCTACATCGTTGATGATAAATACTACATCATTCATAATAAATGTCTCGTGAATATCCAAAGCATGTGACACACTCTTATTGGTCATGTCGTTCACAATATACGAGGATTCAAACAAGAAGTCGGTCATCTTATGAGAAGGATGTAATCATATGTGATTTACAACACGTCCAGCAGGGTTACACTTAACCATTGTACGATCGTGTTTTTCACACAACTTTGGTCGCATAGAATGAATCGCCTCGTCACGTTGTAAATCACATGTGACTTGACTTTTCTAACACTTCTCGTAAGCTGACCGCATCCTCAATTTTCCTCCTTTTATATACACATACATGCACACACGAGTTATGGTCGAGAAAACAAGACAACTCTTTGATGCTTTGTTCAATACATCACCGAATTTTGCCGGTATTTTAGACTTTAAAAAAAAAATAAGAAACCTTAAAAATTATGTTGGTCCCCGTTACAAGCGAAATTTTATGACATCAGAAAAATGTCAATATATGTGTGCACATTTATTCACGTTACGGAACTAGTTAATGACGTCTGGCACGATAGCCAAACAGTTAAAAAAAATTAAAACCTTAATAAATGAAAAGGTAATAAACAAACTTTAAGAGCATTTTCAACTACTGCTCTAAGGGGTGTTTGGTTATATGTATTAATCAGTAGTCAATGGGAGTGATAATAACAGATATTCTTTGGTTTTATATAATATAATGAGTTCATTCCCCCAAAAGCCAAATTTTCATTCCACGTCAAACTGGGGGGAATGAAAAGTCATTCCCATTTTCATTCCACAATCTGAACGAAACAACCACTAGATTTTCTTTTAGATAAAGTGTCAAAGGGTAAATTTTCTAAAGAAAATTACATTCTAATTTAAGCGGATACTCTATTTTGTAAATTTCAACATTAATTATATTATTAAAAATATTATATAAGTTTATCATCTCAGTACAATTTAAAACAGTAATACATTCAACTTAATTGGTGAAAACAGTTAAAATAATATTTCTCTTTCATCGATATTGAGTTTTAAATATTTTATGTTCGGGTATTGTTATATGTACATCTATTTATATCAAAATCAGGCGAAATCATACATTAATGTATGATTGATGGTTTGATATTAACCACAAAGGTGGTACCTGATTGGTTTGAGCTTGACTCCAAATGTCAAAAAGTATCAGGAGGTTCTAGGTTCAAATCCGATGAGGAATAAAAATCTCATTGTGGCCATGGAGGTTCAAATGCAGTGACTTCGGACTATCTGCAAAGCAGGTAGTCGCCCTGGGATTTGTCGGCTCGCATAGTGGGTCGGATATCCAGGTTAATCAAAAAAAATATGATGGTTTGATATTAATGTGTGTGAAGATGATGACATCAATAAGTAGGTGAACAAATGTCCGTTTAACTATTTTTTTATTTTCTTGTTTTTTCTTTATTTTAAAATAACTGTTAAAACAAAATAATTTTCAAAATTTCTGCATCTTTGTTTTAAATCAGTTATTGTAGATGCTTTAGGGTCGTTTTACCTGGTAAATGTTCCAAATCAAATTATTTTACCGATGAACATAACAAGGGTCGTAAATTTTATCCGGTAAGAGCGATGAGAAAGATCGATAGTCTTACTCGGTAAGTGGGAGTGTTGATTTTTAGCTGATTGACGCTTATAAGATAAATTGTTGCATATGATGTTGTAATGATGGATTAAAAGCATCTCCAACAACTATGCTAAATTATTAAAAAATAAAATATCTAAAGCTAAAATTTTTAAAAAAATTCATTCAACTCCAACACAGCTACTTTATTTTAGCAATTTTAACAATAATTATATTATTAAAATATTAATACATTTAATAAAATATTATTTTTTCCTAAATATTTATTATAAATATATTTTATTAATAAAAGTATCAAAATAATAATTTCTCTCTCTTTCTCTATATCTAAAGATTTCCCTAAATTTAGAGATTTTTAAATCTTTATTTTAATATACAAGATATCATAATTGTTGTAGTTATTAAAAATTCATATTTTCTATGAACTCGATGATCGAATGGTTTTTTATGAATATTTTTATTTGTGAAATAGTAATCTTTTGTAAGCAATGTTTAATTTATGATATTATTATTGTTAGTAAACGTATTTAATTAAATTTATCATGTTTAAATGATAAAAATATTAAAATTAAAAGTATAATATTGTAATAGCAATTTGTGATGTTATAATAAAGTAATTTTAAAAGTACAATTTTATAACAAGAAATGTCATGTCAGTACTATCGTACATATGGACAGCCCACATGGACGATGAGGTGGCAAAGAATTCTAGTTTTTAAAAATATGATTCCCTAATAAAAAAATAATTTGAAAATGCATAATAAAAAAATTTATAAAAACAGGTTGTTAATTCGTACATATTACACTAAATTTTACCGACAACCATTTAACGTGTAAAAATGTTTTGGTAAATAACGCCTAACTATAAACATCGGATAATTTATTATAAAATATAAAATAATTAAATTTGGGAGGAGGGTGCAGGGTGTTAGCGTGGAGGAGAGGGTAGGAGGCAACGTTGGTTTGGGGTCCGTACAATCCGTGGAAGAAAATCGGCGGTGGGTAAGGAACACGTGTACGGAGTCGGAGCCGGAGGTTTTCCAAATCCAGAGATCAGGGTTTATCCGCTTGTCGGCCACTCTTTGCAATCTACTGGTGTCAGCCTCCTTTGGTTCTGCTGCTGCCACGTTGCTTCTTTTTATTGGGGAATCCCTCTTCCCATTTCTACGCATGTGCACATTCTTGCCTCATCGCATTTCCGTTATTTATTTTTCTAATAAAAAATACGTTAGGATTTAATAAAAATAAATAAATGTGAGAGCTTCTTTGTTCAACGGGGTGTCTGAAATTGCTTATTTTAAGTGTTTTTTTGATTTATTTCAGTTCGACAATGGTGATAAGCTAAATGTTAGTGTTTGAATGAGGAAAAATAAAATTGTTTATACTGGTGCCAAACTAGTAATAAGCAGTTTTTGATAAGTTAATCATTTCTGACTTATGAAAAACTGTTTATTACCAGTTTACCATTTTAACCTTGTTTTATTAATGTTTGTTAATTATTAGTCTTATTGATATAAATTATTAATCTTATTGATATAAAGTTTTGTCAAAAATATTTCTATAAATGACGAAAAATAAATTTTTACATGTTAAAAATACAAATAAGTTAATAAACAATCCGAAACACTCTCATGTCAAACATGGAAGACTGTCATTTCTGGTCATTTTACATATATAAGCAAAAATTGTCAAACACTACAAAACAACTTATCAGTTTATTACTTTTTGGTACCGCTATAAGCTAATCTAAACACTTTTTACCAAACTCCGGTTTGATACCACATAAGTTAATAAACACTTTTACAAAAAAAAAAACATAAGTTGTTTTAATAAACAATCCCAAACACCCCCTAATTCTTAATAGTTTTATTAAAAATCAATCTTTAAATTGTTAAGAAGTAAATCTTGTTTGATAAAAAAATCTGCCTCTTAATGGTTCTAAAATCTTATGAATAATTTTGTATTGTGGGTCTTCCTTAACCATTCAGTGTTCTAATTTCATTGTAAACAATTACCAAATAACTATATTTCATTTTTCACTATATCATAAGAACATGTTAATCATTCTGTATCAAACCATTCAACAATTGTCAAACAACACATAAAAGTACATTTTAGTAATATCTGAAGAAGAATGGTTAAGAAGCCAATTAAAAAATTATTATTCTTATTATATGGGCCAATTTCCCTTATAAAAATACATTATAACATTTTTTTTGAAATCATACATTATATAAAAGTACGATTTAAATTACAAGGGTGATGCACGATTGGTTTGAGCTTGGGCTACAAAGGTCAAAAGTGCTTGGAGGTCCCAGGTTTAAATTCAAGGAGGAATAAAAATCCCCTTGTGGTCACGGAGGTTCAAATGCGGTGACTCTGAGCTACCTGCAAAGTAGGTGGTCGCCTTGAGATTAGTCGGCTCGCATAAGGGGTTGGATATCCATGTTAATAAAAAAGAAGCACGATTTATTAGTTTATGATTTATATTAAATAGTTAGATGTGTTTACTAATTACAAATAATTACTCTAACTTGTATCTAAATGAGTTCATGATGGAATGACTTAGGGGGTGTTTGAGGTTGTTTATTTGAAAAACTTATTCTTCTTTACAAAAGTCCTTATCAACTTATTATAAGTTAAAATGGTTTTTCTTCAAAAACTTATTTTTATCAGTTTGACACCGGTATAAACTGTTTATCCAAACACTCAAAAATGCTTATTATCGATGTCACATCAGAATAAGTCAATAAGTTGTTTTTATAAGTAATCCGAAACACCCCTTAAAACATATGATAGATTTTTTTAAAATAAAAAGTTAGAAGTTAAAGTTTTCAAAAATAATTATTTAATTTCAAAAGATTTTCGATTATAAATTTTTTAACATTTATTTTGATATTAAAATATTTATTAAATTTATCATTTAAATATATATTATTTAAGAAATTATATAAAATAACATTAACTCAATTTAAGTGGTAAAAAGTAATAAAAATTTACTTTTACTTTTCACACATTTATTTATGTTCATTAAATTTTAGAGAATTCTCTAAAAACCTGAAATTTTATCTGGTTTTCTGTATTTAAAAGAACAATATAAATAAATGTTGGAATAAAATAGAGAATAAAAGACTTGTTTTTATTTATTTTAAAGAATTTGTTAAAGATGTTTTTATATAGTGAATTCTTATTAATCGTAAACTCTTTATATAGGGATGAGTTACAAGTATATAACTACGAGAGCTATCAGTTCTAATCTATCTCTAATACGTTTATCTCTCTGTATATATATATATATATATATATATATATATCTCTATCGTTATATCCTTTAGACGATAACATATTTATCCTACAACACTCCCTCTTGTGCCCGGTCAAAGTAGTGATGGTGCATAATTGTTGCCTCATTAAAACCTTATACCAAAATAAAAACTCTGGTGGCAAAAAAATAAAAATAGGACGAAGGAAAGAGTACAACGCACCGGTTTCTTTGCAATGTATAGACTTTTCCTTGTTGAATCAGTGTGTTCCCCGTGGTAATTGCTTATCCATAAAATTACATAATCGTTGCCCATTTAAAATAAGACCCTAAGCCTAAAAACATACCATTGAATTAGGTTTCTTTCTCTTAGGGGCTGTTTGGTAGTTGTTAAACGGTTTGTTGCAGAATGATTAAATGGTCAGAATGATTAAGAAGCTCTCATAATATAATGCAAAATGAAATATAATTGTTTACAATGAAATTAAGGCGCTGAATGGTTAAGGGAGACCCATGATGCAAAATAATTTAGAAAATTTTAGAACCATGATGCATTTATTTTACAAATCATTCAAGAAATCATGCACATGTACGATTATGAGTGTAAACAAATCAAGAAGGATAAGAAGTGATATCAGTATGCATCATACTTTTGATGATTGTGAAAAAAAATTTATAGAGAAAAGGAGAAATATAACTGAACAACTTGAATTTATCAATGGAGAAAAACTCTGGTTTTGGAGTTTCTGGAGAGCACGTGCTGATAACGTGTTAAAGGAAAACAAACAGAACAAAAGTAAAATACAGAGAATGAAATCTGTAAATCTTATTAATCATAAACTCTTTATATAGAGATGAGTTACAAGTAGATAACTATGATGGATATCAGTTTTAATCTATCTGTAATATGTTTATCTCTATCTATATTTATATCTCGTCGTATCTTTTAGACGATGACACATTTATCCTACAATTTTTAAATATATAATTTTAAAATTATAAATAAAAAATAATTTAAATATTTTGTTTCACATAAATATTATTGATGAATACGAGATGTCAATCATAAGCCATGCGTGCTTCATATCTACAAATGTGTTGAACCATGCTTTGCTTGATCCTATGAATATGTCTATTAATATTAAACAAAGTAAATTAAGGGTTTTTTTTATTTAAAAAATCAATTAATTATATCTGATTTGTTAAAAAATAGGATCATTTAGACTGTTTGTTTTTTCTAATTTTTCAGAGACGTTTATATTTTATTGTTCTCTTATCTGGTAAGTGGGTAAATCAACCTCTTAATTGACTCTTATTGTGCTCTAGACCCTCAACAACGACGTTTCTCAATTGATTTACCTTAATCGATTATTTCTATCAATTGATCCTCACCAAAAGAATCATTATCTCTCTCGATTGATGTATTTTAATAGATTTTAAATGTGTTAAATACTGTCAATGACATATTTTCGTTTTTATGAATCATAATCATATAATTTAGATGTAAATTTTGTAATAATGATAAATAAATACGTGAAATTGTATAAGTTTATATTATAATTTTTTGACAATTTAAACAAATTCAGATATTTATCAGTTTACAAAAACAAACAATCTTATTGATTCTGTTTTCAAATTTCAGAACCAGCTTTTATCAATAAAAAATGAAATAAAACTACAGACTTCAACACTTCATAAAAAACAAACAACACTCAAATAATTATTCTTATGGTTTATAATTTATTTATTACAAATTTTTATTTTATTTTCAATTTTGTTTTGAATTTGGTTTCTTTCGTTAATGTCTGTTAAATGTATATAATTCCATGTGTTGACTATGTGAGGGTGTTTTTGTCATTTGCATCCTTCTTTTTAATTATTATTGTTAGTGTATAAGTTTGTATTGCATTTAAGAACAAAAATAAAAAAAAAATCTTTGACATCGTTTACTAAATGTTTATCAGGTAAATACTTACAGGTAAGAGTTCTCACATTTTCAGCCATCAAAATGGATTGTTGGTAAACGACTTTAACCCTATAAACTTGTAGTCAGTAAGAGTTTTCTCCCTCACATACCGGACAAGAATCGCGATCTTCGTTATGACTCTTGCTGGTTAAGATTATCGGTTGTTGTCATGCTCACCCGGTAAAGTAAGTGACACCTGGTAAGTGGTTGGTAAGTGATCCTTAGGGGGCATTTGGTTTGGAAGGATTTGGATTTCGTGGAATGATTTGGATTTGGAATGTTTGGTGTTTATGATTTATAATGGAATTGAATTTCATTCTTTATAAATAATTTGTAAAAACAGATTACAAATAATTATAAAAATAATTAATTATATTTTAAAACATTATTATATACAAATCTTTTGAAATCTTCTGGAATCCCAATGCCCCCATGGGATTTCAAAATCCAATGATTGAGGGATTCCAATTCCAAGTAATCCTGCAAACCAAACAGGGGATTGGAATGCATTTGAATTTCAAATCCCTCCAAATCTTTTCCATTCCTGCAAACCAAACACGGGATTGGAATGAATTTGAATTTCAAATCCCCTCGAATCTTTTCCATTCCTGCAAACCAAATGAGACCTTAGTTCACACCCCACAACCCATCTTTCTCACCCAAGACGCCACACCACTGACGTTGGCACTCTTCCTCAAGACGACACTACCAACGGCCCATGAAAAAAAAAACGTGATTCCCAATTGTATTCTTTTTTGCTGTAAGATTCATTGTATTATTTGTAGGAAAAGACGATTCAAAGTTGAAATTATTGAGAAAATTGAGAGCAACTCTTGAGAAAAATCCACCGTTTTTATCTCCATCCCCATCTCCAGTAAGCAGTTACAATTCAACGAATTATAGTGTTGAATCTGGTACAGATGATAGAAGATATGTTCGATTAGTAGGGTGTCAGGTGGTTGCATTTAGAAAAAAAAAAAGGCAATCAACCACGACTATTACTGATGATGCAGACCGTAAACCAATAGCCGTTGAATTATACAGTGCACATTGACTATCACGTAAATTGAAAACTCAAATACAATTTATTGATAGATGGTTGTGGAAATGACAACCATCATTAATCCGCCACTATAGTTCGATGTTTTTGCGACAACTTAGTAAATAGTCGGAAAACTATCGATAAAATGTTAAATATTTTCATTTATTATTTAAAAACCCATAAAAAAAACTCCAAATGTTACCGACGGTTTATGATAACATTCTATTGTAATTATTTTTTCTATTTTTCTGTAAAGAAAACCATCGATGCTCGCACGTGCTCAGCACATGGGGTGATTTCATGATCGTTAGCGACAGGGGCCATATCTAAACCAAAATCGAGACATAAAGAAGTGAACAGATAATCATCCATTGATTTGGAATAGACCAGTTGTTCAAAGTTACTGGATAGGATCTTGAGCTTGATCCATAACGGTTATCGGTTCAAATCCCCTCATGATCAGTGGAGTTTTCTGATTGTTAATTTTCAGACCACATGGGATTAATTGAGGTGCGCACAATTGTCCCTTAACTATATATAATTGGGTAATGTGATTTACCCTCGATTATCCAATTTCTCTCAACTCTTATTTGCTTCTCTAACTTTGGTTATTTTAACAGAAATGTTCGTAAAATCATACTTATGACGAATTACGTTCAATACTGTAGAATTTATTATTATGACATCTGTAGTAGCACATCCGCACACTCCTTAAGGTGGGTAACACTCTTAGTACAGTATCTAGTCAACATGCAATCAGATTAAGTTTTAATACATGCACTTTGGGTGTTAATTTTTGATAACGTGTCTGACATGTTATTCCAGTAACTGCTTATTTATATCTGTACGTTGTACTACAATCAAAATAATTACAAGATGCATTAAACGTAATATCGTATTTTCTTTCGACAAAAAAATGATGAGACATTTAAGTTTGGATAATAGTGAAAATTTGTTTGTAAGTGGGGGCTGATGTGTAAGAATGAAAAGAAAAGGGACCATGGGGTAAAATTCGAGAAGGAAGTGAGACCATATGTATTTTGGCTTTTATGAGAAGATGTTGACAAGTCCTTGTACTTCCAAAAAAGTTTCAATCAACTACCCCCAAATGTCATTTTCTACATTTCGGTCCACAATCTCTCTCAATATACTTCCATTCATAAAATACTATGCGTTTCCAAGAAAAGGAAGTACGATGTCACCCACTATAACAACCCTTTGCTCTGTTTGTATATACGAATAAAAATATTCATCAATTATTTATATATATATATAGGGTTGGGTTCACGTGAGACCAATGGTTTTTCGTGAGACCCGTAAAACCAATTTATGTTCATTGATCAACTTTATAAGCTAATGATTAAATGGTCTAAAGTTACACGATGACAATTTTATGATTATTGAGAAGTCTCATGACAATTTTGTGATTATGAATGTTCAGATTGTAGATCTAATCAAATGATTGACAATTGGTCTTACGGATCTTACGAAAAACCTTTGATCTCACAAGATCTCAAGTCTCTCTCTCTCTCTCTCTCTATATATATATATATAGAGAGAGAGAGAGAAGAGAGAGGAGGGGGGGGTTTCAAAGAAAAACTTTAAATAAATGAAAAACTAAAAAACATTTTATCAACCGTTAGATAGGATGATCTGATGGACGTGATTAAATAAACGGTTACAACAATATATTTTTAATTAAAAAACCCTACAGTCCCTTATTTTTTATTCGAAAAAATACGAAAAAAAACAAAATCCGAGCGAAATAAGTTGAACTAAATAACAATCATATTTTTCTCCTTAAAATGACATCCATGTTCTTATACTTTTTCATTTGTTTTTTCGTGGTTTTCTCGTTTTTCATTTATTTAGTGTTTTCCCCTTAACACACTACACACACACACACACACACACACACACACACATATATATATATAGAGAGAGAGAGAGACAAAGAGAGTTTCGAGATGCAAGAATTTTCTTCTATATCACTCCATGAGCTGATTACAAGAATATATACAAGAGTACAATGCTTAAAATATATGGAAATTCTAAATTATCGTAATTGGCTAGCCTCTATCTACGGAATGTACAACAAACTGGAGAGAGAAGATTGAATAAATCAATCCTATAATTTGCTCTCGTCAACACTTTCATTCGTTTTTTCGGGGTTTTTCGGTTTTTCATTTATTTAGCGTTTTCTCATGAACTTGACCCTCTCTCTCTCTCTCTCTCTCTCTCTCTCTATATATATATATATATATATATAAATGATCGTGTGAAAATAAGAGTTAAAGTGAGAAACATAAGAAGGAATCTGGACCGTTGATCACTTTTAATCTCACCCCACCTCATGAATTGCACTTCTCACGGGAATTGAAATGGTGCATCTGATTAGGATTGATCCAATGATGGAGATCCCTTTTTACCTTTCTCACCATAATTTCTTTTCTCATTAAAACTTAACCTATTAATTTGTGATAACCTTGAGAAGTTGTGCATCATGTGCTATTTCATACGATTTTTTTCATCTAAGATTGAGATTTAAAAATATTGATTGACGTATATTTGTTTCACATGTGAATCTTTGTAGCATGCTTGTGACACAAAAGTTACACCTAAAAAGTTTCACATTGTGAACCTAATATATATGAAGTAGATACATTGTGAAAAAAAAAATATGTTCATGAATACATTAAATTCTAGCCTCGGATGATAAAATCATGTGAAATGCTACCTTAACGTAAAAATTCTCACGGTATTCACAATATATAGAGTTCTTATTTGATTACGTATATGTATGTAGGGTTGGGTTCCAGTGAGAAAAAAATTATTGTGAGAAGCGTAAGAAAATATATCAACCCTTGGATCAATTGTAATTGAATGTCAACACTAATGAGGTACTCCAAGATGTACCAGATCAATTCCCTTTTAAAACGTAATTCATGGGTGACCATGAGATAAAAGTGATCAAGGGTTCGTATCTTTTCTTATGCTTCTCATCGTAACTTCCCTTCTCACACAATCCTTCGCCTATGTATGTTTGTGTGTGTATGTATATATATGTGTGTGTGAGAGAGAAAGAGAGAGAACTTGAGTTAAGATGAGAAGCCTAAGAAGTGATCTGGACCACTTGACATTTTTAATCACATACCCACCCATGAATTGCGTTTATCATGAGAATTGATTCAGTGCATCTCGGTGTACCGTACTGGTGTTGATGTTCAATTATGATTGATCCAATGATGGAGATCCCTTCTTATTCTTTTCACCATAACTTCTATTATCACTGGAACCCAACCCCAACACACACACACACACATATATATAGCCAAAGTTTATTTTAAGAAGTGGTAAATATTTGAGAAGTAAATAAGTGATTCTAGCCCTTTATATGGTCAATATCGGATTTGATTGGTCGATAATTATGGCTTTAACTAGTGAAAAATGCAGTTATGCAAAAAAAAATAGAGATGGTAGTTTCATAACTTTTACAAATAGGCGGCAAATGAGTTCATATATGAACAAATGTGATTCACATATGAACTATATGTTTATATGTGAACTCGTGTAATTCACATATAAACTATTTCAACTGAAATTCACATATGAACCCGTGTGGTTCACATATGAATTAATTAACTGATTCATATATAAACTTGTGGATTCATATATGAATCATAGTTCACATGTGAAGTAATTAACAGGTTCACATAAAAATATATAGTTCAAATGCGTATCACATGGCTGCCTATTTGTAATAGTTATGAAACTACCCCTCTATCTTTCACATACACATGCGATAAATTATCCGTTGTTTCACGGTCAAAACTGCAAATGTTAACCAGATGAAGGGCTAGGATCACTTTCTTACTTTTCAAATATTTACCACTTTTCAAAAGTGAACATACATATATGTATGTATGTATTAGAGTATCAATTATTAGCAAATCTCCTAATTCATACGAATCATACAAACCAATCTTAACTGTCTATCTAGGTCAATGAATATCTAGTTCCCCAAAAATCTCGATTGTTACCTAATAAAGAGCCATTTACCAACATTTACTCAGGTAAGTGAACACCAAGTCACATTACCTTATCGGATAAATATGGTAAGGATCAAGAATTTTACCCGGTAAGAGCGAGACAATGACCAAGAATCTTACCCGGCAAGAGCGAGACAAACACCAAGAGTCTAACTCGGTAAGTGATGGCGATGACTCTTACCACGGTAAGCGCTTAACGGGTAAATTGTTGCATACGACACCGTTTTATATAAATTATACAAAATAACTGAGACTCCATATTTTTTTAGTAAATATATTGCAATAAATAACAACACACTTTAATTTAAGTTACAATTTCATCACTAAACTTTAAACCCTGTTAAAACCACCCCAACTTTTGAGAACAATTATCAAAATCATCCAGAACTTCATCAACATGTTACCGGTTCTTTGGTCAACGTCACTTCAAACGGTAGTTTAGGTCCCGTTTATAAAATGCTTACTCGGATAAGTGAATACCAAGTCACATTACCTTACTGGATGAATATGGTAAGGACCAAGAATCTTACCCGATAAGAGCGAGAAAAGGACCAAAAGTCTTACCCGGTAAGTGAGGGCAATGACTCTTACCACGATAAGAGCTTACCGGATAAATTGTTGCATATAATACTGTTTTGATGGACTAAAATCTTACTCGATAAATAAATGATAGTGTTAAATTTTACCGACAAGCGCTTACCGAATAAGAGTTCGATAAACATCCCCATAGATTCAAATAGATCATCTCTTTTTGTGCTCTTTAATGACCGAAAAATTGGATCTCTTATAATGATAACTAGCCAATTTATGTCGTTTTTTACCCCTCATTTTTCACAATATTCTTCAGAAATTTCCCTCAATTATTATATCCCTGACTACTCATAGTCAGTTAAATTTTTTCTACGTGGTTTTAATGCTGATTTAAAAAATTCAATGATCAAATTAAAATTAAAATGGAACTACGCAGGCATTTACCTCAGAAATCAGAAGTTTGAATCTCTTCAACAAGTACAGTGTCGAGTATAATGCAGATGTGTATAACGTTTTAAATATTTAAGTTCGTTAAAAAGTTTTACGTTTAATATTTGTTGATATCTGTATATATAAAAAAACAAAAACAGTATATTTTACATATATGTAGGTTGATACTGACATACAAGCATCAGGACACTAACTTGTCCGAGGAAAAACTGGATTGCTCTGATTTTAACATTAAAACTCCAGCTTTAACTTTTTCATAATATGGTTTTGTCTTCGACTGCATATGTAAATGAATAATATGTTTAAATTACCTAAAAATAGACATATCATAAGCGAAAGTCTGGTTTGCCAATTGCAAACATCTGAGTTTTTGAAACTATGAACGTTTTGGTATAAACTTGTTCGTTGGCCAAACAGACATTCGTTTTCAGTATGTTGAGTCAAACAACTATATTCAACATACTAAAAAGGCCTTTGCCTTAGCAGTATCGTAGTTCTTGACTTCCAAGAAGGTTAGGGGTTCAACCCTCACCAAAGGTGAGGAGTGTGTGAGTGTTTATTGTTGCATTTGCCGTAAATAAATATTATATACTTAAAAAAAACTATATTCAACGTATAAATCTCAATGATGGTAAAAAAACGATACGTATACTTTGAATTTCTATGTTTAAGTTAAGAAACTAAAACAACTATATTCAAACGTATAAATCTTAGCCATGATGAATATAAAACGACTTGTAATACTTTCATCTGATTTAACAAATTTCTACTTAATCAAATATGATTCGTTTTTTTTTTCTTGAAAAGATATTTGAGTTGACTTTTTTTATCTCCGCTCGAAGAAAAAACACAGTACATCAAGTTTGTTGGTCTTTCAGTTTTTGGTTTGTTGTTTCTTTAAAAAGCTCCACATTAGCAATTTAAACATAAACCAACTGTTTTCGTTAAAAAAAAAACGTAGCAGGAAAACAGCATCGCACTGTTTCCTCCGCCAATTTTACGATGCAAAACAAAATCTACACAGGAAGATAAAAAAACCCTTTCTGACATTTCACGTTATCAAAATTCAAGAAAGAAACAAATCTGTAAAACCAGCATAATTAATACTGCTTGATCATTTTCTTTGATCAACGAGTGCTTGTTTTGACCTTATCCCGTCTTCGAATGGTCTCTTTCGACTTTAAATCTCGTACCCTGTGTCCATCAATTAATCATGAACATTAAAACATGTTTTATAACAAAATTATGACACAAACAACCCTAAAACCTAACTCATGTGCCACCTTTTCTTGATTAAGTTTTGATCAAATTGCCCATTTTGGCTAATGTAAATTTTGTCCTTATTTTGTACCATACAAATATTGAGGAATGTACATTTTTTTATTCAATTTATATATATATAATATATATATATATATGTATATATATATATATATGTGTGAGAGAGAGAGAGAGAGAGAAAAAAAATCTTTGAATGATGTATGAATGTGGGTCCAAAATGTAAGGTAGCCCAAAAATTGCAAGGACAATAGACCATTGAATTTGATGTGGATTGCTTGAGTGTGTAGGTGCATGATGGGAACATATTCACATGCACATGGGGTTTGTGGGGGCTCCAAATTAGGCCTTCTGGTACTTGTCTACATCTCTCCCCCTATAAATCTTTGATTGAATATTTGATGGGAAAATTTATAAAATTAACCGGTTTATATAATTCTTTGCTACAAAATAACTACATTTTAGAGTTTTTGTCGGAATGACCACCGGGGCGATCCCCTTTTTCTAAGTAAAAAAATTTTGAAATTTTATTTTCTTGGACACGTGTACTAGATGGGGGCGATCCATGTGTACGGATCACTAAAACACCATTTATATCTTGGAATAAACCGCCACTTCGAAGATACACACAAACATTATCACTTTGACGTGATTTCATGTTTTGTGATGGTTGATTGTGTTTAGTGGGTTAAAGGTTRTGATGGTTTATTGTGTTTAATGGGTTAAGGGTTGTGAGAGTAAAATATATGAGAARAGAAATGGAAGGGAAGGTGTGAAAAATTATGAAGTAGGAGGTTGGTATTTATAGTGAAATTGGTATTAGAAAAAAAATCAATTTTTTTTTAACCCGGATCTCCCCCGGGGCGATCCGTACACATGGATCACCCCCATCTAGTACACGTGTCCAAGAAAATAAAATTTCAATTTTTTTTTACTTAGAAAAGGGGGATCGCCCCCCATATAGTACGGGGGCGATCCGGGTGGTCATTCCGGCAAAAACTCTAAAATGTGGTTATTTTTGTGGCAAAGGGTTGTGTAAAGCGGTTAGTTTTATAAATTTCCCTATTTTATGTAATAATTGTATCATATTATCTTGTTGATGTTATGTATTGGTTTGTTTTGGATCTGTTTTATTTTTTACAGTATAAATGGGTTTAGGATTCAAGGTCCAAATCTAAATCTAGGGTTGTTCAAAAGGACGAAATTGGAACGTAATTTTATTGGACAGAATTGTATCGGAGTCGAAATGGATAACGATAATGATATTGAATGCCAGATCGACTTGAATTGGTTCAACTTGAAACCGAACCATGAGTCAAGTATACAACTGGGTGTTCTTCATTTGGAAAATGGTGGTGTGGGTTCGGTTTTATACATGATTGAACTAGGAACCATATTTGAAAAAACAAGAGTCTAGAATCATTCTGAATATAATTGGTTCAGGTTTGGTTGTTTGGTTATGTGAAATTTGATTCAATCAGATCGAGATACATTTTAAGACTCGATGTGATCACTGACACATTTGTCAGGGTCCGAAAGATTGAAACTAGAAAAAGGGACACATTTTGTATGCTCGCCAAACCAGGTGAATTAACGGGTGACGATTGCCAGCTCTTTTTGGCATGCAAAACAAGAAGATACACTCTAATGGTCATTTGTAGGATGCAACGAGCTGGCTTTTTTGTGGTTTGAAGTTACTCTTAAAGTCCAACCTTTAACTGATAATTTGTACCACAAACATATTTATATTTTTTGTGAACTTTGATCATCTGAAAAATTATTACAAACCTTAAAAACATCAAGAAAGGTGAACAGGTTGATGATATCATATTATTTCCAAATACCCACAAATTAAATCTCGTATCCGAAGTTAGTAAACCAAGAAAGTATAAAACTTTTGCCGTTCACCTACCGATACATTTTAAATAACCACAACTTACAAACCGAGTGAAATCAAAAGGACCTACAATCGAGAATAGAACGCTCTGAATATTGTACTTGTGTGTACATAGAAGCTACATTGCTTTGGACCATTGTTAAGCCAAAAAGCCGCTGTATGATGCTCTCGATCTAAATTAACACCAACTTGGAAGATTGTACTGCTTTTTTTATTTTGTTTTGTTATCGGAAGTCAATATGACTTTAGATAAGTAGAAACAATTCAATAAGAATACTAAATATCGTGATAACAGAAAAATGAAGGTTTACATGTGAATCATTAAAAAGATCCAATTTTTTTATTTGAAGATGCATATGTGAACCGACATTGTGGGCGAACCTACGTGGGGTTGAGTTGGTCCCATACACCCGCTCAACCAGTTTCGCAAGTAATTTTTTTGGGTATCAAAAGTTTACCCACTAAAAATTTGAGGATGCTCCCGAATATTAGAAAATACAAGGAATATCAACAAAAAAACTGAAAAATCCCTCTAAATCAACCAAATTTTTTATTAAAAAAAATCTTAAAAATCAACAAAAATACTTAAAAATGCACCTGTTCTACAAAAATCTTGGGCCTCCCATTACTCCTAGATTATATATTATCCATATGAATCCACATAAGTATTTTCAACTTCATTTTTTCAATAATTCATATATAAACCTTATCTTCTGCGTTTTTCACGATACTTAGGGGCCGTTTACCCAAATGCTTACCCGGTAAACGTTTACCGATAGGAGTCAACACTATAATTTATTTAGATGCGTAAGATTTTAGTGCATCAAAGCATATCGAATGCAACAATTTACTAGCGAAGCGCTTACCTGTGTAAGAGTCGTCATCCTCACTTACCGGGTAAAACTCTCCATCCTTCTCATCGCTCTTACGCGGTAAGATTCTAGGCCCTTCTCATGTTCATCCGATTAAGAAATTCATGTGTTGTTTAGTAAACGGCCCCTTAGCCTTCTTATTTAATAATTATCTTACGCATAACTTTCATACCCGTCATTCTTTACGACATCTTTCGCAGTTTGTTTCCGTTTTACGTCATATTATATCGTCTAAATTGCCTTAAATAAAAACAAACCCTTTTTGTTACAAAAAAAATATATATATTTATGTACATGTAAAATCCATAAGATATGGAAAAAGATATGGTGTATAGTAATAGAAGAGTGTTGAATGTGTTGATGTTAGTGATGTTCATATAAAATGTTAATGGAGGTCACCATCTCAAAGCCAATTTTGGAATGGGTCCCACTTGGGGTTGGAGTGTAGTTTAGTTTTTAGGGGTAGAGTGGGGGTGCCATATAACTCTCTAGTCATCCTTCTCATCATGGAGATTGAGGGGTGGGGCAAGGGGTGGGGTGGGGGTCCAATATTCAATAGTATTCCTAAACACATAGGGTCCATAATTGAACAATACATTCTCAACTATGTTGCAATGTAAAGCCTAGTGGATTCCCACTCTCTATGATACATGCATATATAGAGAGAGCACTAAAGAGAGATGGGAAAAGGGGGTTCATTTTGGTTATGGTTGAATATGAGTTGTTTATTATATGAACTTAGGGTTTAGTTTAAGATAGCTGTAAACCTAACTTTCGTTAAGAACCAGGGGGCAAACGAGAAAGAGACAGGTGTCATTGACGTTTATGGGGTATGCATCGTGAATCTTGAATGGTGTAACGTTGATATAACGAATGTTGTGAAGATTCATTTTCGTTATACATAATGAATCAGGACATGTGTCGTACTCTTGTTTGTCCCCTGATTCACAACAGATTTCAGGTTTGCAATTGGATTTCGCTCTATGTGTGTGTGTGTGTGTGTGTGCACGGATTCAAAAGGAAGCGCTAAAGAAAGAACAAGAAAGTTCATCTGATAGAGGCGGTTCCGTTTTACTCAAACAAAAATTACATTCGAATATGAATTATCTGTTTTTTTTTAGATCTAGCAAAAGAGCTCTACTATTATCCGTTTTTTGGGGGTTCTCTACTTTGTGTGTGTGTATGTGGGGGCGGATCCAAAAAATTCAAGCGGGGACGTAACACAGATAATTCATAAAGAATTGACTAACAAACGGTTTTTGCAACATACAAGTAGGGTTTTCCTTGCTTTTCTTTCTTTCTTTCTGTTGTTATTATAAAGAAACTAAAAGAAAGGCTAAAATGTTTGAATTTACAACCTCCAAATACAACATGCAATAAGAATCTAAGCAGACTCCAACAAGCTTTTGTTAATTTAAAGGAGGACACTTAAGGGTCGTTTATCAAATGCTTATCTGGGTAAGACGCTTTCCAATTATATTACCTTATTGGATGAATAAGGTAAGGACCAAGAATTTTATCTGGTAAGAGCGAGACAAAGACCAATGGTCTTACCCGGTAAGTGAGGGCGATGACTCTTACCATGGTAAACGCTTACCGGGTAAATTGATGCATGTGATGCCAATTTCGTGGACTATAATCTTACCCGGTAAGTAAATGATAGTGTTAATTTTACCGGTAAACGCTTACAAGATAAATGTTTGATAAACGGTCTTTTACTTAAAATATGACTAATGGGTCATTGAGTCAATTATTGGGCATAGAGGACATGTTTATAGAAAAAACACATATCAATAATGATTTAAATATTTAATTAATACAAATAAAATCATAAGTTAAAAGTTTCTCTGGTATAAGAATATTATATAAAAAACGTTAAACCTCTGACATAACGAACACAAGAATTCAAAAAGCAATTTACGAACTGAAAACATGGATGACAGATAGTTAATTTAGAATATTTAAGTGTTTAGTTAAGCAATAGCATAGACAAAGAAATAAGTGTATTTTAATATATATATATATATATATATATATACTATATTATAAAATATTTGGTTAAAACTCTTAAAAACTCTTAAACCCGTTCATCCTATCCGATTTTATCCCATATCTGAATTCGTGTAACTAACTGCAGATAAACACAATCAAATACAAGATAAACATCTCATTTTAAATATAAAAAATCTAAAATATAATTAGGATAATCATTAAATTCTAACAGAATATTTAATTATTATCTTTATAAAATTTATAATATTAAACCAAAAATAAATTGTTTATTATTAAATTTAAATTAAATTATATATAAAAAAATATATTCTATATTATAAACCATTTGACAAAAACTCTTAAAAACCATTTTTTATGCATAAAGTACTGTTTATTGTGCATAGGTATAACTTATTAAAGCTCCATATCTGAATTCGTGTAATTAACTGCAGATAAACACAATCAAATACAAGATAAACATCTCATTATAAATATAAAAAATCTAAAACATAATTAGGATAATCATTGAGTTATAACAGAATACTTAATTATTATCTTTATAAAATGTTATATTATTAAACCAAAAATAAATTATTT
>NC_037533.1:14452739-14480589 GCF_001531365.2 Cynara cardunculus var. scolymus
TTTTATGATATCTTCAAACATATATTTTATTCAAAAATAAAAACATCATCGCTTTCTCAAAATCACATAAAGCCATATTATAACATCGACTGAAATAAAGAATAAAATGAAATATTAAAATCACGATGTATCTCGCTGCATTGTGCGAGTACGCTTCTATTATATATATATATATATATATATGAGTTTAATCAAATGAGAACTGATTAATTTGTGGTAACTGTGAGATCCAATCTCAATCACAATCAACGGATAAATTAGGAAATTAATAATTATGTTAGTTTGAGTTAAAATTATCATTAGAGGGCATTTTAGGTATATTTAGAAAACTCCTCTCTTCTCTCTCCTCTCTCATCTCTCCGACCTCCAATCTCCGGCCTCCAATGAACAAAAATCCGGCAGATACCAAGTAATCACAAAGATGCACAATGTGATACCTATTGTGATATACAGTGGTACTCAAAGGTTTCATAATATATCACAATGGGTCTCACATTGTATATCTTTGTGATTACTTGGTATCTGTCGGATTTTTGTTCACCGGAGGCCGGAGATTGGAGGTTGGAGAGAGGAGAGAGGAGTTTTTAAAAATAACTAAAATACCCTCTAATTATAATTTTAACTCAAACTACCATAATTATTAATTTTCTAATTTATCTGTTGATTTGTGGTTGAGATTGGATCTCACAGTTACCACAAACTAATCAGTTCTCTCTTGAATGTGCCCCTATATATATGGGTCGATATCTTCGTTGAACCTAGAGTTGATTCGACTCTTGCACAGTTTTATGATACCCTTTGCTGATAATCAATATAAATTCATACAGCGTCAAAGTAATGACCATATCAAAATGGTTCGACTCTTGCACAGTTTTATGATACCCTCTGCTGATAATCAGTATAAATTCATACAACGTCAAAGNTTATGATACCCTCTGCTGATAATCAGTATAAATTCATACAACGTCAAAGTAATGACCATATCAAAATGGTTCGACTCTTGCACAGTTTTATGATATCCTCTGATGATAATCAGTACAAATTCATACAACGTCAAAGTGATGACCATATCCATATGCTTCGATTTTTGCACAGTTTTATATGTCCCTAGCCTTAATAATTCATATGTGTTAGTTGGAGACTCAAATTGACATATGCAAATGTATTGTTTCACATATTTAATTGTATTGTAACATTGAAAATAAATACCCACATGTGTAACTCTATTGTAATATTGATATTGTGTTACTTCACATGTGAAGTTGTATTATAAACACTGAAAACAAATAACCAGTAATGAAATTGTATTGTTTCAACGTGAAGTTCTATCTTTAAGCTCCCTAACTTCTGTTTATTCACATGTTGTGGTCTAAATTGAGATGTGAGGTTATATTGTTTCACATGTGAATATATATATATATATATATATATATTGTAATCAGTGACGGAACACAAACTTTTAAACTTTGACGGCGCGAACCTAATCTTTTATACAAATGTATCATATAAATATATTTCAATGTGTTATAAGCGCCAAAATATGACTACGTTTTATTTTTGTTCCTATTTAGTGTAACGAATAATTCTTTTTTTTTTTTACAATCGATGTAACAAAGTTTCAAAATTTTATGTTTTATGTTCCCATTTTGACCGGTAATCTGCAAATTTGATGACGTGGATACCTGTTTACGAAAAAGTTACGTTTAAGTTGGCGATCAATAAACTTGACATCTATGTCACCTAAGTTATAAAATCAACAAGTTACTCGTAAAAATTGAGTAAAAAAGGGTAATTTTGAACTTTGTTACATTGATCAAGGAAAAAAAAAATATTATACTCTAAATAGAAAATAAGACAAACTATTTTGATGCATTTTCCCATTTTAAAAAGCATTAAAGATACGGTATCTAAAATTATTTATATTATATTATAAAACATTTGACAAAAATTTTTAAAAACCATTTTTATGCATAAAGTATCGTATATTGATGCATATTACTTAAAACTCAAGATTACAAGTAAATTATGCATAAATACAACTTATTAAAGTTCCATGTTTGAATTCGTATAACTAACCGCAAATAAATTATAATAAAAAAAATTGAATTAAAAAAAATTATAATAAAAAAAATTGAATTAAAAAATTACACAATAAATGAGGAATTTTAAATAGTTAATTTCATACTAATATCAATATGTTTTTGTCAAATTTTAATGTGTCTTCAAATTTATATTTTATTCAAAAATAAAAACATCACTGCTTTTTCAAAATCACATAAGATCATATTATAACATCGACTGAGATAAAAAATAAAATGAAATATTAAAATCAATATGTATCTCGTTGCATTGCGTGAGTACCCTTTTAGTAATCTATAAAAGATCAAACAAAGCAAAAAATATGAAAACTTTAAACATCGTGTATCAAAGTAAAACTGGTCGAACTTTCGCATTTGAAGTCTTACAAAATAGAAAGAGTTGTTTGGATTTTTAATAAAACAAAATAGGTACATACATTTAACGATTATGAGACCGCTTATACGCATTTCACCAAGGATCAAACGTGTTGGATTTGGATGTCTTTTAGGGTTTTGGACGATGGAAAGCTGGACATATAAAAGAACTAAAAAATATATATTTGCATTGATTAAACGACGAGGGTTGTTAACGATTTAAAAAAAGCAGGGGGCCATGTATTGAGCTTCGTTACTGATTATGTTGAAAACAATAGCACATGTGAAAATTACAATGTAACGTTGAAAACGTATTGTTGCACGTGAAAATTTGTAATGTTTGTTGACTTTTTCAGCATATGAATCCTTATAATATGAAATTTTAGAGCAGAAGTTATGGATTGCATTGAAGACGGGATGACAATAACCTGAGGTAATGTTTGGTACGCAGACTGGACGGGACGGGACGGGACGGGACAGGACATGACGGAACATGACTAATTGTCTGTCCCATGTTTGGTACAACTAGGACATGACAGGACAAAACTGTTAAAATGACCAAATTACCCTTAAATGTAGTTCAATGTTATTTTGTATCATATAATGATTGTAAAATGACAACAAATCAACCAAAATATATTTTAATTACATAGTTTTTATAATCAAGTTTAATACATTAAATATAAATCCAAAAAAAATGACAAGTTCTTATAATCAAGTTTAATACATTAAATATAAATCTAAAAAAATGACAAGTTTTTATAATCAAGTTTAATACATTAAATATTACCCACATTTTTTTAACATTTCAAGACCACATGTAAATAACATTTGTCATACCACAAATTCACTTGTAACCTTTGTCACGACATTATCAAAAGTATAACATTCCAATAACACATGTCAAATGAACCAAAAATATCACAAAAGAACAATTGTTTTCATCATCTCCTATTGGATGTCAAATGTACCAAAAATATCACAAAAGAATAATCGTTTTCATCATCTCCTATTGAATGTCAAATGTACCAAAAATATCACAAAAGGACCATCGTTTTCATCATCTCCTATTGGATGTCAAATGTACCAAAAATATCACAAAAGGACAATCGTTTTCATCATCTCCTAAAATATGTCAAATGTACCAAAAATCTACCAAAAGGACCATCATTTTCATCATCCTCTAAGACACATTACTTGATCTCATCGTAAATTGACTTCACAAATTCTATTTTCATATAATCATCTAAACTCTTCCAAAACCGATATTGAGATGATTTGTCCGCAAAGTACTTACCCATTTGAATGATTTCAATCACCCCAAGCCCAAGTCCTCTCAACTCTTCTCTCAAACCATCCATGGCGGGTGTAGAATCCGAAATGACCGAATATATCATTTTCATTTGGGTGGTTGCTTCATCGATCGAATTCTTGGTTGCTTCCACCATCTTTGATAACTCGGTTGTCCTTTTTCTCTTTTTACTTGTTTCTTCTCCTTCACTTGGAGGAATGAAGGAAGGAGAAGTTGTATCTGACGGACTTGGAAAGGGAGGAACACCAAATTCAGTTGAAAAATCTTCGTTGTCTTCCATATTCATATTATGTAGTGCGTCTGTAGCTGATTCAGCCATATTTCCTGTTGCTCGATCTTTCCCGAACACCAACTTCAACCGCTTGTAAGCTGGGAATGGCTTATTCGCCGTGTAATTTTTGTTGGACTCCGATGGTAAAGAGTGGTCCTCCCCAATAGGCATGTCTTCAATAGTGATTGTTGAATTTTCATGAGGATCAGTGGTCATGTATGTTCTAATATAATTATGCAACAAAGCACACGCTAAAATCATTCGCCCTTAATATCTTATTGGATAGAAAGAAGGACTTCGTAATATAGCCCAACGTTTCTTCATGATGCCAAAACACCTTTCGATAATATTTCTAGCATGTGAGTGCTTCATATTAAAGTATTCCTCCTTACTAGTAGGTGCACGACTAACATCTTCCCATTCTCGTAAATGATACCTAGTGCCCCTATATGGTGCCAAAAAACCTTCACCATTGATATATCCTGCATCCGCCAAATAGTAATTACCAGGTGTGAYTTTCAATCCATTTTGTCTAGTAACTGCATCTCGTAGAACTCTAGAGTCGGTAGCTGAACCTTCCCAACCGGCTAAAACATAGACAAATTTTAGATCACGAATGCACACACCTAATACATTGGTCGCAATATGTCCCTTTCTTGTTCGATATCTTGGTTTATCAGACTCTGGTACAGTTACTTCAATATAAGTTCCATCTATTGCTCCTAGACAACCCTATACACAAAAGATAAATAGGTTTTAGCTAAAGGATAGATGTTATATTATGTATTGTATAAAAATTGTTATAATAAGTACCTTAAACCATTTCCATCGTGAATCCGTACAACCATCTTCAATAGGAGTTGGTTTGACAAGCAACACGTCTTCCAAGTGCAATATAGCACGCAATACTCGATGAACATAACGACTTATTGTTTCCCCTGACCTATAGAACCTAACTTGGATAGTCATATTCTTAGTGTGGTGTGCTAATATGTTTATAAATATAGCAACTTGCTCCTCAATTGTCATATTACCATCGTCTTTTAATCCACCACGAGTTTTAAGCAAATCACACAAAACTGCAAAAGCATTCCTATCCATTCGCAACTCATTTATACAATTTACGTCACTTTCTCGTGTGATACGTTGTATTTCGGTTGATCTAATTTGAAGTCTAGTGAAAGTTCTTTGACCTAAAGTTTCTCTTTCACTATTTCTATTCTCCAATTCAATTAACCAAAGTGTAAGGGAAAACAAATAAATGAGCATTTGAAGGTAAATATTCCATACGTTAACGAGTACAAGCAAGTGATTCCGGTCCATCTCTACAAAAAGCACAAAAGGACAACCTTTAATATATATTGAGTCGACATGTTCAGTACTCATGTTAATATATTTGAACTAAACCGTAGCAATAAACGATCACAAAACAGCCCAAAAATGGTAATAACGATCAAAACCGTAGCAATAAAGATAACAAAACAACCCTAAAATGTTTGAGTTCTTGTTGTGTGTGAAAGTATTTGGGGGAACAAAAGCATTAAAATTAGGGAATATGCATGTATTGCACAAGTTTATCATTAGTATATTAGGCAATTACTAAGTTTCATATTAGAAAMAGAGGCTGATTAACATAAGGATTCATGAGCRTAGGCAATTACAAAGTTTCATRTTAGAAACAGAGGCTGATTAACATCTACCCACAGGTATATTAGAAAAAGAGTGTGATTAACAGTTTCATATCACACATATTCTACCCACAATCTATCAAAAGAAATCGACGCCAATAGAAATCGACCCAGAGGGGATTTTGTTAGGGTTTACCAAAAATCTACCAAATGAAATCGATACAGCAAATGAAATCGATACAGCAAAAAAAATCGATGCAAATGAAATCGATACAGCAAATGAAATCGATACAGCAAAAAAAAATCGATGCAAATGAAATCGATACAGCAAATGAAATCGATACAGCAAAAGAGAAATCGATGCAAATGAAATCGATACAGCAAAAAAAATTTGACGCAAATGAAATTCATACCGATATGGAAGAAGCCGGTGGAAGGAGGCGGTGGCGCCGGTGGAAGGAGGGCGTGGAAGGAGGCGGGTGGAAGGAGATGGGTGAAGAAGGCGATGTGGTAGTGGAACTGGTGTGGGGGTGAAAGAGACGAGGGCAAAGGGTTTAGGTTTTCTATTGGGTTTAAGGGTAAGGTAGTAAATTTGCATTTAGTCCCATGTTGTTCCACTTTTTTGGGTGGAACAAAACTTTTGTCCCATCAAATTTAAAAATAGTCCCACCTTGTCCCATGTAATTTTTGTCCATGGCATGCCAACACATGAGACTATTTTTTTTTGTCCCGTCCCGTCCAGTCTGCATATCAAACACACTGTTAAAATACAAAGTTATATACACTCGACATGAGACTCATAATCGATGTCTTTATAAAACATGCAGTTCAAAACCAAACGTTTATACACTTCTTGATCGACACCTTTCTTTTAAAACTCAAAATACGATATATATATATATATATATATATATATATTAGGTTTTCATTTATCTTATGGCTCAGAATCGTGTTATTCCAACACTGTATAAGTTTATTATAGTTTTTATATGAGAGTAACGTAAAAGTTGTCCATGATACCAACCACTCCGGATTTAACTTGGATTCCGACTAAAAATTCTTAATATTGCAAAACTCAAAACATGAAAGATGTAGATATCTATACGATGACAGAGTTAATAGGGGGAAGGTGGTGACGAGCCCTCTCCTAAGGATGGTGATTTGCCCCGACCAGGTGGGGGAACCCGGCTCACTCGACCCGAACGGGGACAGAGATTTCCTGCTAAAACGGTCCCAGGGTTGGGGCCGGGTATTGTACCCGCCCCCCGCTCCGTACCCGGTATATAATTTTATTAGTATATTTTATATAATATATCTGTATACACATATATATATATATATATATATAAAATTTATTTTCTAAAATTAGGTTTTAACCAAGGACGAGGATCAGGGTTTGACCAGAAAATAAACCGGGGACGGGATGTTAATCCCTGTACCCGTCGGAGACCGGGGTCGGAGCCGAGGACTGTTACTAAAAGTCGGGGTTGGGGCCAGGGCCAGGGCCAGGGTCGGCCGTTGCCATGCCTACCCTCTCCAACCCTCAACTGAACCTAAGTATGGTTTTTAAGAAACTTATTTTTCTAATACTAAAAAAAAAACCATACAACCCCCAATTCTATGTTAATCATAATTCAAATTAAGCTTTTTAGTTTTTTTGGTTTATACATATCATCCCTCATATCTCATTTACATGTGAATGTTTATTTGACGGACTACAATTAGTTTCTTTTATCTTCATGATATTGTTTATAAACAAATTTATTCACATGTTAATATCAAGTGCAACTTATGAATGTATATTTATAAAGAAATTTAGATTGTAACTTATTGCTCGAGTGCACATTCAAATGTGAATATCAACTCCGAGTTTGTGTCCTACACATGTGCAATAAATTCAAATTTACTGATATCATATTCACATGTGAATATCAATTAATTTAATTACGGTAAAATCGAGAGAACAACAAATCAATTGCATTCACAATACATATAACAATACCATATTCACATATGAATATGAACTAAATATATTACAGTTTACAATTACCAAATAGACTAAGATGCACATGAACATAAATATTATCCACATGCGAGTATTAGCTGTAAAATGTGGCTACCAATACACATTCCATATGAATATCAAGTGAAACCTACAAATGTACAATACTCAAATTTACTTTTAAGATATTCACATATGAATATGATTTAATCCAAGTCTAAAAACTTCTCCGATGAAGAATAACAAATACCCTTTACGAATCTATTATTTATTTAATTTCGATCAAATATTCTTACTAAAAAAATGATACAAAATGTTACGATTTATCTCGATTTTTAACTATTCAAATGCAAGATCTTTAAAACAATTTACGAACTAAACAAGTAAAAAACCATCGACATACGTATCAAAATTAAAATGAATAAAAATTGATGGTTTTTTATATTATTTATTTAATTTAAAAACTAATTATATTGCCTTTTTGACAAACAGTTGAACTATGAAACTATTTTGTAGATAGCAGAAAATAGGGTTAGAGACTTAAACTTTTGATCAGTTGTTTTTAAATAATTTTATAAATAAATAAAAAAAACTAAATTTAGGGGATGTTTGGGATTGCTTATAAAAACAACTTATTGACTTATTATGGGGTGACACCAGTAATAAACACTTTTGAATGTTTGGATAAACAACTTATATCGGTGCCAAACCGGTAATAAGTAGTTTTTGAAATAATTAAACTCTTCTAACTTATAATAAGTTAATAAGTGCATTTGTAAAAAAAAACATAAGTTGTTTCAAATAAGCAATCCCAAACACCCCCTTATTATGCGGTATAGAACGATTCAACTAGCAGGTTTTTGAACATTGGAAAATAGATCAAAAGGTATTCAGAAATATATATTAGCAACTTGAGAACAATAACGAAAAAGGGAAAATTCTTAAGCAAAGCCCAACCACACTATTTTTATTGGGGCTGCTCAAAATACCGACCAATCTGGAAAAACTTAAAAAACCTCAACTTGATGTAACACGGCGCATAGTTGATACAAAATTAGACCAAACTGCATATATTAGGTTGGAATTGGGTTGGGGTTATTTGATCCCAACCCAACCTGATGAACCTGAATACTGATGCCTTTTCTATACTACAGATTTGATATGGTTGGCAAGTCCTTTATTAATACTAGAAGGGTACTCACGCAATGCAGCGAGATACATATTGATTTTAATATTTCATTTTATTCTTTATCTCAGTCGATGTTATAATATGGTCTTATGTGATTTTGAAAAAATGATGATGTTTTTGAATAAAATATAAATTTGAAAATATCAAAAAAAATTGACAAAAATATATCGATATCAGTATCAAATTACTATTTAAAATTCCTATTTTTTTGTGTAATTTTCTAATTCAATTTTTTTATTATAATCTTAATTTAGGTTCAACAACGAAGTAATTTATATTTGATTTAATAATATAATTTTTTTTATAAAGATAATAATTAATTATTTTGTTAGAACTCGATAATTATCTTAATTATATTTTAGATTTTTTATATTTTAAAACAAGATTTTTATCCCCAGTTAGTTACATGAATTGAAACATGGAGCTTTAATAAGTTGTATTTATGCATAATTTACTTGTAATCTTGAATTTTAAGTAATATACATCAATATACAGTACTTCATGCATAAAAAATTGTTTTTAAGAGTTTTTTGTCAAATGCTTTATAATATAGTATAGATATGTACATTAAACATTAGACCAACCCATAATTAGTTATATTCAAAATTATATTACAATTTCAACTATAATTTTACTTTCTTATTTGCATGAAATTCCAGCCTTTTTTTTAGTTTAGCTAGATTACAAAATGATGTACCAACGATTTACCTCGATCAACCTGACCAACCCAACCTAACCCGGACGACTAATTTCTGGGGTTTGAAAAATCTCAACCCAACCAAATCAAAACTACAATCCAACCCAACCCCCAACCTGAACGGTTTAGGTTGGGTTGGGTTTAGATTTTTCAAACCATAGACATTGAGTTGGGTTTCTTCAAATGATTTCAACTCGGCCAACCTAACCCATGTGCAGTCCCACTTTCCCTCTTAATCAATAATTTTTGAAATATGATAAACACTTCATGATAACGCTCAATTTCTAGGTGCAAGTCTTTTGTTTTTTATTCAAGAAAAACATACATTTATAGCATTTCCGTATAACATCAAATGATAATACTGGTTTCCGTTTGTTAGTCGCTACCTCTACAGTGTAACTTGAAATAGAACAAAAGAAGAGAAAGTTATTTGTGATTTCAACAAGATCATTAACATCTCAAATACCTTGAATCAGCTGCCAACAATTTCCTACAGATCAAAACTTCTGATACGAACCTCTATAAACTAACCATTTAAAGTTCCCGAATCTCAATTCCAAGATCCATGCTAATTGGGTATCCCCTCTCTCTCTCTCTCTCTCTCTATATATATATATATATATATATATATTTATATATATGTGTGTGTGTTATTTATGTACGTATATGTTAGCTTAAAAGATTAATGTGAAACAAGAACTTCTATCAGCGATATACCCTCTATCAAAAGTATCGATTTTTCCACAAACAAACCGTCGGTATTCTTGATAGCATCGGAAGTCTGAAAGGTATCCAAAAGATTTTAATTGTGTTCCACCTGTTAAACAATTGTCGATATGAATTTAGGCAATGAGAATTTTGTGAAAATTAAGAGAATTTTATAAAATGTTTGCTCCTAATTTTACAAAAACAAACTACTGATTAAGATTTTAGACTTCAGAAGTTTATCAGTTTACAAAAACAAACATTCTTATTGATTCAGATTTCAGACTTCAGCACCACTTCTTATTAATCATAAGTAAAATAAGACTTCAGACATACATAATCCATGTTGAAATATCTAAAATAGAGAATATGTTGGACTTAAAACGTATTTCTTTTTAAAGATTTTAACTTTTATTATTTTATTTCATAAAAATTATATTTTTTTAATTAAAGATGCTCTAACATCAACATAATTAGGATATGTGAACCCATATATCAAGATCCAAAATTTGGGGCTTGTAATTAATCCAGAAAGCCCAATGCACAAATAAATGGTTAATGAACCATATGAGCCCAAATTTGTTAATGTAATGTTTTATTTTTCTATATTTGTTATAATATAAAAGGTTAAATGCATGAAATTGCAACTTACTTTCATAAATTTTCTTATTATGGTATTCTATTTTTTTCTTTATTATAGCAATGTACTTTCAAATTATTTTTTACTAAGGCATCGCACTTTAAAAAAATCTATCCATTTTAGCGATTGATAACTTGTTACCTTTTAAACTGGTTAACCTCTTGACTTTTTTGTTTGTGTAACTTTAATGATGTGATGTGGATGACACATCATTTTGATGACTTAATTAAAATAAAAATAAAAAMTTATTTCAAATTATTATTAGTGATTTTTATTTTTCATTGCTATGATTTAAAAAAACATTTAATTTTTTTGACTTTTTCTTATTAAGTTGCATGCAAATTAAATATTCTAGAGTAAAATATTTCTTATATAAATATGCTACATTATTTTCGAGATATATTTTGTTTGTAAGAAAGGTAACACTTTTAATTTTATGTTGTTAAAAAAAACACATATCTTTTAAAGTTCTATCTAAAATGTTAACGAAATAAATTGTGTTTTATAATTTTTTAATGTTGTTATATTAATAAATAATTCAAAAAAATCTAATTAATTTAATATATTTATACGTCAAGTAAAAGTTTTTGAACAAATATAATATATTTTTTAAAAAATAATATTTTTTTTGGTAAAAAATGAACAATTCTTATTTTTTTTTCAAAAAACGTATATTTTTAAAAAATATTAGTGAGATAAGTTGTCTTCTACTAGTTTTATTAATATTGGTATTATTAATGAATAATTTAGAATTTTTTTAATTCATTTAATATATTTATTAAATAACACGTAAAATATTTAAATATTAAAATTAAAAGTACATTGTTTAATAAGAACTAGTAGATGCTATAATAAAATAATTTTGAAAGTACAATATTGTAATAAGAAAGTCACATCACTGTAGTACATGCGAACAGTCTACGTGAACAATGAGGTGACATAGAAACATTGTATAATGAGTAAATTTAAATCAAAAGGTTACCTAATGCTATAGTAAGTAAATTTTTCAAAATACAATGTTCTAATAAAAAACAGTTTGAAAGTATATTGTTGTAATAAGAAAAACTGGAAGTACAATGCTATAATAAAGAAATTTATGAAAGTAGATTGTTATTTTGTGCATTTTGTTCTAAGATAAAATTTGGGAAAAGTCCAAAAAAATTCAATCAACTTTCTAATTTTAAATGATTAATTTCTAACTTTTTACAAGTAACCCATTGAACTTTTGAATGAAATCAGCGAACATTTTGTTTTGAATAAATAAACTATTGAACTTTAAGAAATTGGTTACTTATATTCTTTTAAGTAAAAAAAAAAAAACTACTTGTAATTAATTAAAACTGTTTAAAAGTAAGAAAAAACCTAAATCAGTTCTATTGCTACCAAATCTTATGTCGTTCAAACTCCTCGCATCCTCTCACCACCTCGTGTCACCCCATCATTGTCCGCTCTTCATTATTGACTATCGTCGCCATTGGCCTCTGCCACCGATCTCCCTGTTTGAGTTATTTTTTGTTAATCGGGTTCTCTCTATTTCTTAATCTGTCTACATGTACTCTGTATTAAATTGTTGAAATAAAGGAGAACTGAAAGACAAAAAACAGATACGCAAAAAGGAAGATTGATAACAGGGGGTAACGACAAACGATAAATGGTGATGGAAAGCATACAGTGATGGGGCAACGAGGGGGAGTGGCACCATTGAATGCAAAGGATTTAAAAAACAGTACACTGATTTAGGTTTTGTATTACTTTAAAACCTGTAAATACCTTGTTCGGGTGGGGTATCTGTATTTCGGAAGGAATCCCCCTATGGTCCAAATGAAGTTGCCTTCGCAATCGAAGGTGAAAGCGGGAAAAAGACACTCTTTGTTGTGGGGCTGTCACGGATTGGCCGAACCGTCGAATTGACATCTGAAATCTCTAGCTCTTCAATGATTTTTATTAAAACAAATCGACCAATTATTTATTTAAAATAAGAAAGTTCAGTTATTTATTTATTAAAATCTTATCTTTTAGACGTAAACAAAGATCGAGAATATTATCCGATAAGTGAAAAAGAAGACTCTTATCGGTAAATGTTTACTGAGTAAAAGAATACTTATCAACAATTTATCTTGATTATGAAATAGAGAAATTAATTACTTTTGTTATTAAGAGTGAAAGTGTCGCTTGGTTAAATAAAAAGTGTAATAATTATATATTTTTAAAACTTTATTTTGGAACAAAAGGAATATTATTATGGTGATTTTTTTTTAATTTTAGTTTTTCATGATATTTTAATATTTAAGAGCATTCCTACAGCTTCTCTATAATAGAGAAAATCAACTTTTTATTCTTTATAATGCTCCAACATCCATCATTCTCTAAAATAGAGAATCATAGGGAAAACTCCAAATATAAAGAATTTTATAAAAATCCAAAGAAAAAAAAAAGAGAAATGAGTTTTTTTATTCATCCCACTAATGAATGTTGGACTAATATCATTATATGTGTGTGTGCGTGCACGTATATATATGTGTGTGTGTATCTATACTATCTTATTAAGCAAATTTAGCAAAAGTCTTAAAGTCTTAAAATTCTAAATGACCAAAATACCCTTTATATTTACTTTTTCACTTTTTCACCCCCTCCTCTCCTCATATACACTCACCCCTTCACATACACTCACCCTCTCATTTTTTTTAAATTGTAATTTTAAATTTATATTTTATACCCCTATAATTAATTTATTTATTTACTTTACGTCCTTTACTTTAAATGTTTCATTTTAAACCTTTATCAAATTAACATACATAATCGTATATCAATTAAAACATATTTAAAATATACATTTTTATTTTAACAAGTTACACCATTATAATCGTCTCGTTAATACCTTCGAAATGAGTCTAATATTGAATAGTTTTTGACTTAATTATATTATTATATATTATATATACTCTGAAAAATATTTTTAATATTTTTAATATTTACGATTTATACTTTTATAGTTATTTATTTATATATATACTATATATTTTGGGGTTAGGCTGTCCAAATTGCATTGTATAATATGTTTTGAATTAATATGTTCTTGGGTTTTTTTTTTGAAATATATATATACATGTATTAATTCAACCTTAATCTGAGTTTCTTGACAAGAAAAATGGTAAGCAGTTGAAATTTCATTCTAAAACCCATCTTTTTTTGTCTTTTCATGGCTTATGATCTGTCAAATTTGTAGTTTTCTTTATTGGTTTTGAGTGTTTATCTTAAAACTCAAGTTTCTTGGTTCCTTGCTCTTGGTGTAAATTGAATACATTTGTGGAGTCGTTTAAATATGTTGGATTTTAAATATATTGGATTTTAAACTGCTATACAATTTTTTTCATCGATAGTCTGTAATTGGAACAATAACTCTTATTTATTCGTATTACTATGTAAAGACCAAGTGTAACTTATATCATCGTTAAATCTTATCTTATAAAATCAGTGGAACTTCAAAATCGTTAAAATTTATGGCTCTCGCCGCATTGCGCGGGTACACAACTAGTATATATATATATGTGTGTGTGTTTTTTTTAAAAAGTGTATTGAGATCATAAAATTATAAAATATTAAAATGATATAATTAATGATAAAATCTTTAAAATAGATAATCTATTGGAGTTGATTGTAACTTATGTTAGAGGTTTTGACTTTTGGTTTCTATTTTAAAGAAGCTATTGGAGATGCTCTATAATTTTTCAAAAATAAATAAACAAAAGTCAAAATCTTTAAAAAAATTGTATTTAATTTCAAAATTTCATCATTAATTATAGGGAAAATTGCATAAAAATGGAACCAACTTTCACCTAATTCCTATTTTGGTGAACCAAATTTCAAAATCGTCATTTTGGAGAACCAACTTGCACCTGATACCTATTTTGGGGAACCAACTTTAAAAATCGTCATTTTGGGGAACCAACTTGCAAAATAATTATAAAATAACTAAAATTCGTTTTTTTCCCAAAAATTAATGCAATAAAATCTATTTTTCATTTCAAATTTTTTTTAATTTAGATATCAAATTAAATATTAAAAAAAATTCAAATTAACACAATAATTTTTTTTTTTACTAATAAAAAAAATCAATTTAATAAAAAATTAATTGATGTAATTGATTAGATATAAAATGTTGAATGTGATATTTAATATTTATTTTTTATTACATTAATTAATTTTTTCCCATTGAATTGAAGTTTGATTTTTTGGCCGTACGAACTTCAAATATGACTCATAGAAAGTATAACCAATCAACGGTTCTCAAGATGGTCAAAATCTTGACTTTTTGCAACGTGGTAGCATAAACCACACGGCATCATCCTTCATAACGTGTACCCCTCTACACTCGATCCTGCCTCTCACTCCCCATCTTCTTCACCATCTTCAATCGCATCAAAACAGCCAGAAGCTCCTTTCGATTCACACTTCCGCCATGGATTTCTGGCAGAAGGCTCGGACATTCGCCGAAGATGCAGCCAAGAGATCACAGGAGTTAACCAAGGAGGCTGCGAAACGATCACAGGAGCTTACCAAAGAAGCCGCGAAGCGATCGCAGGAGTTCACCATTGGATCATCCAAGCTATCTGACATCGTATTGGAGGCGTCAAAACGTTCCAAGGAGATCGCTGCTGAGGCGTCGAAGAAGGCTGATTTGATTAAGGTTGAAGCGTTGAAACGTGCTGATCAGATCAAGTCTCAGATTCCTTCCACTTCTGCCGCGATCTCGCAACTTGTTGATTCTTCGCCGAAGCAGGTTGGGGGCACTTCGCCCGAGGATCTCGAGAAGTTTGGAATTACGGATGAGCTACGAGAATTTGTGAAGGAGATCACATTAAATACGTTTCGAGATTTCCCGCTAGAGGGTAAGTTTCGTACCGATTCAGTTATTAGTTAAAACATGTGTTTCGTAATGAAATGCATGTTACTATGAGCTTAATTATAGGATTTGGAGGTTCTTAAGAATGCTTAGTGAATGGTACGAGGACAATTGTGACTTTAGACTCTTATTACTTGGTGGCATTGTTTCTCTTCTAGGGGTTTTCAGCTTATTTAAACTCTTTTAGAGCTGCAACACAATTACAGTGCACTATATGCGAGTTGTTATGGTGCTGCAAAATTAGCAGTGTTTTATAATTGTGAGAAAATTTTGTCATCAGATCTAAAGTTGACATGATGGTGTACCTGTAGTGAGAAATAACAAATTTGTAATTCTGCTGCACCTTCCAGAAGAGATTCGGCAATCCATCAAACCGTTCCAGTGCATCTAACATGAAGTTTTAGGAATCATAGCAAATTAGCCATACTTAGTAAGCTATTAATCGCTTTGCTAAGAGTATAAGCATTTCTAAACTGTAGGGAATTACAGAATTCCTCAGCCGAAGAAGTGTGTTGGAAATGTATATGTGTTGTGACTTGTGAAAGACGATTATGTGTTTCAGTTGTTTCATCTGGAAGAGGCTAGGCGTTCCCCTATTGGTCTCGCTGCATCTGCAGTGAAACTATAGGGATCAGAATGATACATATTGAAGTTGTATAAGATAATATGTCAGAACCGATGAGAAGAAAGTGTACCTAAAATTAGTTACATTCCCATTCCTCCACGGCTGTACCTGTTGAGAATAAAAATTCACCAAAATTGTAGATTTTGTCTCCCCTTTTGTTTAAAAGTCAATTTGTAGGTAGCAAGTGTTTTAGAAATTTGGAACAGAATAAATGTGCTTACATGTGTGTGTGTGTGTGTGTGTATATATGACATAAAACATTCTGGCCTTTATGATATTTTTCATGCTCATATTTATAGGAAATGTGTTTAAAGTTCTTATTCCAATTGATATACTCGATGATTATTAACTGGAGTAGTTTATGTGATGTGCAGATGACTCAGAAATGTCTGATATTCCTACGATCTCAAATGTTCGACAAGATCTTACAAAGTGGCAAGAAATACATGCTAAACTTGTTCTCTCAACTGTAAAGGTAACTTCCTGATCCTTCTTGAAGCAGAGGAAATAATATCTTTTGAAAGGATAGGAGTGAACTAGCGACTTACCTCATATTTACATTGTACATATTGAAATATCCCTACCAGCTACCCCTGATAGTTTTGTTAGCTAACTAACCTCAGTGAAGACGAAAAGATTTGTAAGAAAATCATGCCATGCTTTTTGTCAACTGTTGAACCACTTCTGGTATTTCCATCATCTTTCGTTCGCAATATATTGTTTGATACTATCTGATTTCTTATGGTTGATATATAGAAGTGAAGATACACTTAACAATTTGCTTGCTTATGTATTTCTGTTGACAACATATCTTATGTTGTTACAGTCTAACAAACGGTCAAGTTTTTTTTTTTTGTTAAATGATGAAGATGGAATTTTATAACTTTCAGATAGGGAAAAGACTACTTTCAGAGCAGTCAACTAACTAGCCTTAAACTCCCAGCAAGCCATGATATCTAACATCTTTGGCCTACCTAGTTCATAGTCCATGCAAAGAGCCTCCTCCAATGGCTCAAACGAACTTCAGGCCTTCCAATCAGCGAGCATGGCGCAAAAGGAATTGATAGTACATGTCACATTTGAAAATGAGATCTATATAAACTTGGCCCCAAAGTCTTTTATGTTAGTATAAGCAACAACATGCACTCAGTAAGGAAGGCTATTATCATAGCTGTAGTAAGCCTTGTAAAGTTACTAATATATTATAAGGTCCAAGCTCAGCTTCAAAAATCCTATTTTGTCATTTTAATCCAGAGCTTGTTCATTTCCAGATTGAAATATTTCGCTCGTCTATTATGTTGAAATGACAAGTTTGTAATCAACAATTTTTATGATTTTTATCTTATTGTGTTCACAGTAATACAAGTTGAGTTTAGAAGTTTGCTTCTAAAATCATGTCACTGGGTGTAAGAGGAAATGGATCACTGAGGACATTTCTAGTAATCCATTTCTTTAGAACTTGCATGAAAATAGATCATCTAGTGTTCCTTTGGTGTGCAGTAGATTAACAGAAAATGGAGAACAATGAGATTGTCGAGTGAAGGAGTCAGACATATATGTGGTGATTCTTCCAGTTGTTCAAATAACATTAAGTTTTCCCAAAAGCATTAAGATTAAATACAACTCTGAAACCTACTTACTTGGCATTTGAAGAACAATACTTAATGGCAAGTATAACAGCCTTTGACTTCATATCAAAGAAAAACTTCAGTAGAGAAGTGGCATTGAAGGCGTGGAAAATAATTTTTTTGTAGAACATGAAGGAAACGTGGAGCAGTATATATGAGGCGAGACGCAGCACCACCATCCTAAGAGTTTCAGCAAACATATTTCTTGAATCATAAACCTTTATTATGTACAGCTTGAAGTCAGTTAAACTATACACACCTTGACCTTCAGTTGGTAGCTTTTATTAGCTGACAAAGTGAAACCAATACCATCATTTAGTAAAAAAAAGGGATCTATATTCAAAACTAACATAGTACACCAGTACACCTATGGCACCTCTACTACAATTTTCTCAACCATGTACTCTGCCACATATATAGGCGACCCATCTACTTATATGTCTTCACTCCAATGCATAATTATATCCTTAATATTAAAATATCAAGTTTAGGGTTGACCTCAATCATGACAGGCAAATTTTGTCGACCACTCTAAATGGGGAAAAAGTGGAACATGCTATGCTGCGTACCATTTCCATTGGTCACTTATCATGTTCTTCTAGTAAAGGTGTACCTTCGATCGTTTCGAGGGAACACAGTGGTTAGTCATGTGGTAGAACTGGCTGTTTGAGGATCTTTGTCAGTCGGAAATAGTCATTTTAGGGATATGGAGGATGAACAATAGGGCTCGAAATCTTCACCATGGCTGAATAAGGCCATTGTTGCACCAGGAGAAAATGGAGTTCTCTTCTGAGTAAGTTGAGATTTGAACAACATACTTATTGAGCAACCAGTATAGGCTGTATAACTCTAATAAGACTGAAGCTACATAAATTGCTATTTCATGTGACATGGAATGAACTTTCTGTTGGACAATATTGAATATGTTACCCTGAATGGTGAACATTTCTCCAAATCCTTGTGATTCTCTGAAACAGGACATGGAATGATTTGTGCAATCCTAAGTATACTAGAATCATATGGGTAGCTTATGATGATTGTATTATGAATATCAATGACTTCTGCAATCCTTCAAAAGTTTCTTTTTGCTAATTCCCTTATATGAACAAATTATAGATCCAGAGCACGTCCTGTCATCACATCCTAATGTTTAAGGTCCTTGAATCACATGTGTCGACAATAACTCAACCTCTGGTTTGGGTTTCTTTTTATGATTTGACTTGACATGAACGTTTACCATCACACTATTTACGAATCATTGTCTAAACTAACATAAATGGCCAACTAGAGAAAAGATCTTGAACATGTACATGGCTAACCTTTTTTAAGAATCGGTTTTCCGATGACTAAAGTAAATAGATTGTCATTTCACATAACCTAATCTTTGAGTCTCTGGCAATTTAAGAATTTTTTTTTCCTTCTGTGACGATAAAGTTTAATCTTTTTTCTGATTTCTGAATATCTGTGAGTATACTTCTGATTTTGAAGATAAAAGTAGAAATCCGTGTCACAATGTTTTTCTGGCCTTTGTTGAAACATAGACAAGTAAATGAATTGATGCCAAAAGCTCTATTGACCAAGCCCCAACTTTGGATGCAACATCCATGGATATCTATTTTCATGAGAATGATTTAAGTTATATACTAATTTACTATCTTTTTGGTGGATCATTTAAAACAAATAAACGTATGCATTATTTAGCTTGCAGTTGTGTTATTCTATGTTTTGATCCTGAGATGGAGACCTGTTGATCTGCCCTCTATCTTACTATGGAATTTTTGCAGGAAATCTCAAAGTTGAGGTACGAGTTGTGCCCACGTGTCATGAGAGAGAGGAAATTCTGGAGGATATACTTTCTCCTTGTAAATAGTCACGTGACTCCGTAAGTAGCTTACCATTTTGATCTGATTATTTCGTTGTGCCATTGCCTTCACGTCCTAAACCAGATATTCTCTATTTCACATATAAGCTATAAAGAGACAGCTGTATAATCTTGTTTCTACACAAACCACATGTAACCAAAACAGGACATGAAGCCTAACACTCTGTTCTCGAGTTTAAGAAGAAAAGAAAAGAAAGCGATGGAGAAGAAAAGAAAAGAAAGGGATGGAAAAGAAAAGAAAGGGAAGGAAATAATTGTTTTTATTTGTGTTCTTGAGAGGGAATAGGAAGGAAGGAAAGGGAAGGAAAGAAAATAATTTTTCATGTTTTTCAGCAGGAGAGAAAGGGAAGGAAAGATGATGTTTTACAAAAATACCCTTATTTATTTTTCTACAGGGTGATGGGTAGATGTGTAATTTTGTAAATATTTTTAGTTGTTTTTATTTCTTTCCATTCCTCCCATATTTGGGAGGGAAGTTTTGGAAGGAAAATCAGTCTTATTTTCCTTCCTTTTCCTTTACTTTCCATCCTAAAAGAAACTCGAGTAATACGAGATTTTTTCTTTCCCCCCTCCTTCCTTTCCCTCCCTTTTGTAAAAAGGGACTCGAGAACACAGTGTACAGTTTGACCAAGATTTTTTGAAACAAATGAGTTAAATATCTCTTGCTGTATTGCATCTCGAAATAGATTATGTAGGTTTTTGCAAGAAAGACAAAAGATTGGTGGTTTTGGGTTCAAATGTACTAAAATTTTCCGCATTCAAATGATGGTCGACTTTTGACAATCTTGCCAACATAACTACCACATCACCAGACCACATTATATGGAATTACTAGTTGAATCATGTCTGCCAATTGCCATGGTAGCAGCATTTTACATAATTGAAGTTGTTTTGGTTCTCGTTTTCCCTTCTGCCCTCACCTTATAAGTTTCTGGGAAAATAAAAGCAAAGCTTATCATAATCAACTAATGTGATTTAAGAACTGAGGGAACTATGATTGTTAGTCTGAGGTGAGAATAGGTATGATTCGTTCTTGCAGGAAATATGCAACAAACTAATATGAACGTCTTCATATAAACTTCTCCAAATTGGACTTTGTGGCCTTACAATTTTCTTTTCGGTTATGGTGGCAGCCATGGTCCAGGAGGTGCCACTAGAAAAGTTCTTTTTCCTCCGATGAAGTACCAGAAACCATTTTCTTGGAGGATGTTCACATCGTCACTCACCTATCTTAATTTTATCCCTCATTATTCATAAATCACATTTAACTTCCCTTAAGAACTAATTACTTAACGTACAACTTCCGTTCCTTTTGTTACTTCTTGCAAATGATGTGTATTAAATTTCTGATATGATGATAACAGTTATGAAAAGCGGTACATGGAAGAGGAAAATAAAAAATCTGTTGAAAAGGTGAAAGATGATAGTGCAGTGGGGACTACCGCAGCTGAAACTGTTGCTAAAACAGAAGGAAATGGAGCAAATCAAAAGCCTAAAAGTGCGGCAGCCTCGAAGTCATCTGACCAGGACTTGGATGTCTTTCTCTTGGGAGATCTTGGTGACAGTGATGAAGGGCCAGGTATGTTGTCATGGGTAGTCTCCTGCAATCATAAAATAATTTACGTTTCTATCTCTTCCTTTGAGCATAATAGCATAATACAAGGGTATCGACTTAGTGATGAGTAGAGATATTTCTTGTTAACTGTGTAGTGTCGATGAACAATCCCATCCCTACACGGGGAATGACAAAATAAAAACTTCTTGTCCCACATTTCACACGACATTAGACTGAGACACAAATGCATTTTTTTCTGTCCAACAAAATATGTAGAAGAAAAATCAGGGAGATGTGACAAGCTTTGTAAATTACTAAGCTACCCATGTCAAATTAAAACTCTAAAACCATCCACAATCCTTACCTACTCACTCTCGCCCCTCCAGTCTTGCTAGCGTACCAAATGCACCCTAAGTGCCAATCCTACTTGAGGATTGCCCATTGAATTAGCTGCTGTGTGGAGATGACGACAGAAGTACCAGGTTTAGTTTCCGTCTTCAGAAAAATAACTCCGCGTGTGGATGATTGTGCTGCACAAATTGGGCGATTGCTTTCTGCTGCTTAATGCTTTGCACCATCAACTCTTAATTGTTATAATAATCTAACTCAGCCCTCAATGGAGCATCTCCCATAGATTCTCTAATATAGAGAAAATGAGGCTTTTTTTCTCTATTTTGCTATAACAGGTTCTCTATATTGTTCTCTAAGCTAGAGAAAACTCCAAGTTTAGAGAATCTGTTGGAGATGTTCTTATTCGTTGGGTGCTATTTCTGCAACAACCAAACCAAACCAAATGACCCCAATATATTCTGCCCGCTCGAGAGTAGGGTCTGGAGAGGGTGGGATAGAACTGAGTTTGCAACGACCCTGAAAACTAATGAAACCTTCGTTATGTAAGGAAGTTGATTGTAGAACCGAGTATCTTGTTTTTCTTATTTTTCAAGTACAAGACCTAGACATATATTTCAATCCTTTAGTTCCAATCTTTTTGAATGATATTTGGATTCAACATGCTGATGACTTATTATTCTTCTCTTCTCAGATGATGGAAATGATGGCTTGGATGATGATGATTTTGACAAACTATAATTTGGTAAGGATAATCCTCTCTTGGCTTCCACTTTTCATCTTTTAGAGCATATAATCTTAGAATCTAGCATAATGACACTAAATAAATCAACTGATCCAAGTTAACTTTTTATCGTAGATTATATGCCAAAATTTACTACTCCCTTTCCATAACAAAGATGAACTTGTGATTTTGAATATTCAACCTAGTCATTTCCAAATCTAAAATTGACTTTTAAGTCTTATGTAATTCCACATCTCCAATAGCTATACTATACTAGAGATTTTGCGGTTCTTTTTCGCTCCACCAGCTGTGTCAAAGAGCAGAGTAAATTATGTTTTTTGTCCAGGTGGTTTCTTGAAAATTGCGGATTTCATCCTTGTGGTTTTGAAATTGAGATTATTGTCCCTATGGTTTGCACATTATTGTTACTTTTCGTTCTTATGATTTAGACTTATTTCTGTTCTTGTCCCTGTGATTTATAATTCATTGCTGTTTTAGTCCTTCATACTTAAAAAGTAGGAATTAGTTTCAGGGATGAAAATAGCAATGTTGTGCAAACCATAGGGATGAAAACCGTAATTTCAAAACCATAGAGACAAAATATGCTAGTCTTAACAAACCACAGGGCCAAAAAAATTAATTTACTCTTAAAGTGTATGCTAAAAGTCTACAAAATTGAGAAAAGAAGAGAGAAAGTAGAAATCAGTCAAATCACGGAATTGAAGAAATCTCTACAACTTAATATTGAGAAACATATATATATATATATATATATGTATGTATATATATATATATGTATGTATGTATGTATATATATATATGTATGTATTATATTAATTGTTTCCACCAATGAGATTGAATGCGTTATAATTTTTTTATAAAGTTTTTTTAAAAGTGTATTGGAATGATGAATATATAAAATATTTAATACTATAACTGATGCTGGAAATCCTGGAATTGCTTAATAGAGTAGTAGTTGGAGTTGTATGTACATTTTTATAAAGATTTTGGTTTTTGATACTCTGTTATAGTATATACCCATCGAAGATGCTCTTATCCACTTTTTCGCTTGAAGCACAGTACTATTCGTTATTAATCGACGCCCCTGGGTCAAATATCAAATCTTCTATTGTCATAGTATAAAAAAATCGAATCGTTATTTTGATATAATAGCTTTTATCATCGTATTTAATTTTTTTTTATGAAATAAAAAATGTTGACAAATCAACCTAACTTAAAACCAGACGAATTAATTTAGGGGATTGAATGAATTAGTGTTGGCATTTGGAACAAAGGAATGTGGTGAATGAAGCCAAATGACAGATTGGTGGTGGAACAAGATTAGTGATCAAGCAGTTGAATCATTCCAGGTAATTTTGGAGTTCTGTTGATTGTTTCATTTGTTTAGGATATATATATATATATTTTTCTCAACCTGGTTTTTTTGTAATTTTCATAATCTTCATTAAATGTTCATATAATGGATATATGTTTCCTTTGCTTCTTTAAACACTTTTCCAGAAAGAAGGAAAAAAAAAAGGGGAATCTTAATCACTTGGTATCAGACAAAAAACCATTTCATTTTCCAACAACTCAAATTATAACCAATTTAACCCCTTGGGTTGAGGGATGTACCCAAGGTTTGAATCTAGGCGATGTCAAAACCCTTGTGTCTATGGAGGTTCACCTACGATGACTATTGACTCCAGGCTATTCATGGTTATTTGGGGATTAGTCAATGCTTATAAGCTGACTCGGATACCAATGATTACCAAAAAAAAAATGATAACCAATTTCATCATCAATTTTTTTGAATCATAGTTTCTTTGTTCTCAACTTCTTACCAATTCATACAGATGATAGAATTATAAAATATTTTAATGATGTAATTAGTGTTGTTGAAGTTGAATATAGTAATGATTTTAACTTAGGTTTTTGTGTTAAAAAAATTATAGAGAATTGAGGAGGTTTTATATAACTTGTTTGGGTTGTCATTTATCAAAAGATAAAATGCTTAGATTTGATATACTTTTAACGTCTCAACTTAGTTTATGCAATAAATTGAAAAGCCCAAGTAGACAAGGGGAATTTGGTAAAACTCTTCGCCTTTTATCCGTCTGCTTGTTCGCTTGTTGATGTTCATTCGATTTGAGGGGAACCAATCCAATTATTCGTTGAATGTTGGATTTTGTCGATCAATAAGATCCAATCCAATCTAATGAATGAGTGGATCAGTTTGGTTTCATCCATTGAATCGGATTTGATCCGACCAATATGAGTCGGATTGAATCCGTCCGACATCCAATGGATGATCAGATCAAGTTGGATCTATCCTATGTGTTAATTCAATCCAATTTTTTAACAATCAAACAAATTGATTATCACTTTTAGTAGGTGTTAAAACCAACAAAAACGAGGCTAAAAATTCAAAAACTTAACACAAAAGAAATTCCTATTTAAGCAAATTGCAAACAAATTAATTAGATGGATAACTGAATGATCATCAAATGATTAATTGGATGATGGTCGGTTCGGTCGGTTTTGGACTGTCATCCAAGAGCTGACCAATCCAAATTGAATGTTGAAATTTTTAATCCGATCTGATCCAATTACAATTGGATATCCAATTATGGTCGGTCGGTTCTAATTTAATTGGTCGGTTGACTTTTTGCATACTCCTACTTGTAAGACAAGGAACGAAGGAATGTTACTTTTGGGCCTTTGTACTCTCTTTGTTTTAAAATAAATATCCATAATAAAAAAGATACACGGTTTTAAAAATGTGTAATTTATTACAGTTTTGAATTACCAAAAGAAGACAATTTTACAGTAACTACAGAGAAAAAATTTCGCTATCACATAATTAAAGATAAAAAAAAAGTAAATATTTATTAAAATAAAAATTTATTTTAAAACAAACTAAAATAATAATATAAACAATTATTTTAGGTTGAGAAGAGAACAATATCATTTTCATACTACAAATTCATCAATGTTTTTTTTAATTTATGTATTTATAATACTAAAAGGGTATTTGCACAATGCAGCGAGATACATCTCGATTTTAATGTTTTTTTTTGTCTCAGTCGATGTTATAAAACAATTTTATATGGTTTTGAGAAAGCGATAATCTTTTTATTTTTGAATAAGATATAAATATGAAGATATCATAAAAAATTGAAAAAAAAAATATTTATATTAACTATTTAATATTTTTTTTATGTATTTCTTTGATTCATTTTTTATTTTTTGTTTAATAATATATTTTTTATAAAAATAATAATTAAATATTTTGTTAGAATTTAATGATTATTTTAATTATAATTTAAACTTTCTATATTTAAAATGAGATGTTTATCCTCTCGATCATGTTTATATGCAGTTAGTTACACGAATTCAAACATGAATATTTAATAAGTTGTACTTACGCACAATTTACTTGTAATTTTGAATTTTAAGTAATATGCATCAATAAACAGTACTTTATGCATAAAAAAATGGTTTTTAAGAGTTTTTGTCAAATATTGTATAATATAGTAGGGATAAGTTAGAATTAATGAGGTTTAAAGCATGATGTGTACTTAGTTTTGGTAGGATATGTAATACAAAGGAATCATATTAGAATATTAAATACCATTTATCAAATAATCATATGTTTTTATAAGAATCCTTCCATATAAAAAAACTAATACTTGAAGAATCATGTTACCATATCAACTCATTTGATGTCTTCACATGTGCATCACAATCATCTACCAATATATGATTGTGCTTCTTTTGTATTATATTTTTATATAAATTTTTATTCTTTTCTTCATTTTAATCAAATAAAAAAGAAGAGTAATATGATAAAACAATCTCAGTTCAATCAGTAACTGGATGAGTGATTTTTGTCCAAATACAAGATAAGTCATAGGTCTGATCATGGCCCAAATACAAGACAAGTCATGGGTCCGTTCACAGCCGGTTGTGGTTGTCAGTAATCAACTTTTTGCTCGAATATAATAAAACAAATATTATCCTTCCAACCGTTATTAAAAAGTTATGTAAAGTATAAATATGCAAGTTGTTAAAGCTTCGTAAAACCGTCCACCAACCCCACGTCTTCCATGATTCACGTTCTCAAATTCTCCACGATCGGTTGTTGCCCCTATTTCAGTGAACCCTCAAGATTCTTGTTTGATTTTTCACTTATATATATATATATATATATATCCCATTTTATTCATCTCTAATTTCAGTTAGAGTTCAAATAAAGCTTCAAGAGTCTGACTTGTAAGATTTCGACTGGAAAATGGATAAGCTCAATCTAACACAAGTTAGATCAAGCTTTTCTTGTAACTCACGAGTTTGATTTTGAAAACCCTCACCGCTCCTTTAACATCGCAAATCCAAACACAAATCAGTGTCAAAATAAGAAAAGAACTTAAATTCATAAACAAAGTTTATTTTAGATTTTAAATTTCAGATTTAGGGTTTCCAAATTTAAGCTTATACATCTTTCCATTGAAATATTAGTGTTTGAACTCTTGAAGCTTTATTTGAACTCCCGTCAAAATCAGAGATGAAGAAACTGAGAGATGGATGGGGAACAATCGACCAAGGATTTTGAGGGTTTATTGATGGGATTATGCAGCCAACGCAATAGGGGTGAGATGATTGAGAGATTTTCGGCTTCCGTGCAACTGCTATTTTTTTTTGACGTAGTACAATTTGTTTTTATGGTCTATAAAGATGTTATAATTTTGTTTCGTTGCATACTACATAGCAACCACAAAAATAACCTTATGAATCTGCCTCTGAATTTATATAATACTTTTCATATCTTAAACCGATTTATCATCAGAATAAAAGTTAGACATAAAAAAATATCAGTCTATATGCAATTTTATAACAGATTCAGATAATGCAATTAATAATCGTTTTTTTTTTCTACATTCTAAGAGGGAAATTTGAGTTTATATGCCGAACGAGATCCATATATCAAAAGTCAAGGTGTTTCGTTAAGGATATTAAATAGTAATTAATGAAATTTAAAATAAAATAAATTGTTTAATTTTATATAATATAATAAATCAATTACCCAGAAGCCCAAAATTTCATTCATGGTTAAATTGGGGGATGAAAATTCATTTTCATTTTCATTCATATTTTTATTTTCCCACATGGACCAAATAGTCCCTTATAATGCTCTCATATATATATATATATATATATATATATATATATATATATATATTACTCTACTTTTTACTGGAGATTTTCAGGTATATAAACTTAAATGACGT
>NC_037533.1:14482294-14484319 GCF_001531365.2 Cynara cardunculus var. scolymus
TTTCTTATAAATATAATAATTAATTATTTTGTTAGAACTCGATAATTATCTTAATTATATTTTAGATTTTTTATATTTTAAAATAAGATATTTATCCTCTATTTGATTATATTCATCTACAGTTAGTTACACAAATTTAAATATAAAGCTTTAATAAGTTGTACTTGTGCATAATTTACTTGTAATCTTTAATTTTAAATAATATGCATCAATATACGGTCTTTCATGCATAAAAAATAGTTTTTAAAAGCTTTTATCAAGTGCTTTATAATATAATATAGATAATGGTCTCATTCCCCTAGAAGCTCAAATTTTCATTCCAGATTAAACTGGAGGGAATGAAAATGTATTCCAATTTTCATTCCCTCTCATTTTCATTTTCATTCCCCAACATGAACCCAACAGTCCCTTAGATTCTTGTTAATCAACTCAATTAAGGTGGTGTTATGATGTTACTAATTTTTATTGTTTAAATAACTTAATTTTGCTTAGGATAATAATCGATTTTGGTCATCGGACATGTAACTCAATTGACAAAAGGTCGTCCTGAGATTAGTCATCGGGCCTGTTTAAATTCAAGGAGGAATAAAAATCCCTTTGTAGCCACAGAAGTTCAAATACAATGACTTTGGGCTACCCTCAAAGCAGATGGTCGTCTTGAGATTAGTCAGCTCACATAGCGGGTTAAATATCCAGGTTAATAAAAAAAATACTCATTATCAAATAAAGAGACTACATATGTTAAAAAGAAGGTAAAAAGAAAAAGTTATGGGAAATGATTATTTGTGAATTATTAATAAATTCAGAAAAAAATAATGTATTTAAAGATGCATATATGAACCGACGTTACAGATTATTCAACACATGCAACTTTAAATGATTTTTTTTTCTCAATAATTCACATATGAACTTTGATTTTTTAACATCTTGCGATACGTAGGGACCGTTTACGAAACACTTACTCAGTAAATGCTTATCGGCTCACTTACTTTATCAGATGTACGTGACAAAGACTCATAATCTTACCCGGTAAGAATGATGACAATAATGAGGATGACGGCTCTTACCAGGTTAGCGTTTATCAGATAAATTTGGACTAAAATCTTATCCAGTAAGATAAATAAGAGTATCGACCTACATCGATAAAAGCTTACTGAGTAAACATTTAGGTAAACAACTCCAGTTTTATTATTAGGAAATCATGTTAACAAACTTTAAGGTAAAAGTTTTCATGTATCTCACAGATTTTACAGTTTTTAAGTATAATCTAATTTATAGTGCTTTTATTTTTTTAACTAGAAGGTTCTCGTGCAATGCAGCGAAATAAATCTCGATTTTAATGTTTAGTTTTTATTCTGTCTCTATCATAAAATACGATTTTATGTAGTTTTGAGAAAGTGATAATGTTTTTATTTTTGAATTAAATATGAATTTGAAGATAACATAAAATTTTGAAGAGAGTATAAAAATTTGAAAAAATAAATCGATATTAGTATCAAATTAATTGTTTAATAGTTCTCTTTTTTGGTGTAATTTCTTTAATTCAAACTTTTATTATAAAGTAGTTTAGATTTAATAACAAAGTAATTTATTTTTGGTTTAACAATATAATATTTTATAAAAATAATAATTAAATATTTTGTTAGAACTTAATGATTATCTTAATTATATTTTAAATTTTCTATATTTAAAATGGATGTTTATCATGTATTTAATTATGTTTATATGCAGTTGGTTACACGAATTTAAAAATGGAACTTTAATAAGTTGTATCTACTAAAAAATATTTGTAATCTTGAATTTTAAGTAATATGTATCCATAAACAATACTTTATACATAAAAAATAATTTTTAAGAGTTTTTGTTAAATGTTTTATAATATAACTAGAAGGGTACTCGCGCAATGCAGCGAAATACATCTTGATTTTAATATTTTATTTTATTTTTTTATCTCAATTTATGTTATAATATGATCTTATATGATTTTGAAAAAACGAAAATGCTTTTATTTTTACATAAAATATA
>NC_037533.1:14484715-14485726 GCF_001531365.2 Cynara cardunculus var. scolymus
TTTTTATAAAGATAATAATTAATTATTTTATTAAAACTCAATAATTAACCTAATTATATTTTAGTTTTTTTATATTTTAAAATGAGATGTTTATCCTGTTTTTGATTACGTTTATCTACAATTAGTTATACGAATTCAAACATATAGCTTTAATAAGTTGTACTTACGTATAATTTGCTTGTAATATTTAATTTTAAGTAATATGCATCAATAAACGATATTTTATACATAAAAATAGTTTTTAAGAGTTTTTGTCAAATACTTTATAATATTAGAAGCGTACTCGCACAATGCAGCTAGATACATCTCGTTTTTAATGTTTCATTTTTTTTGTCTCGGTCGATGTTATAATACGGTTTTATGTGGTTTTGAGAAAACGATAATATTTTTATTTTTAAATAAAATATAAATATGAAGATTATCATAAAAATTTGAAAAAAGTAATATTGATATTAGTATCAAACTAACTATTTAAAATTTCTTCTTTTTTGTGTATTTCTTTAATTCATTTTTTATGTTTGATTTAAGAAGATAATTTTTATAAAGATAATAATCAAGTATTTTGTTAGAAGGCAATGATTATTTTAATTATATTTAAAAAAATTTATATTTAACATGAGATATTTATCCGTTATTTGATTATATTTATCTGCAGTTATTTACACGAATTCAAACAGGAAGCTTTATGAAGTTGTACTTACGTGCACTTTACTTCTAATCTTGAATTTTAAATAATATGTATCAATAAACAATATTTTGCGTATAAAAAATAGTTTTTAAAAGTTTTTATCAAATACTTTATAATATACTAGAAGCGTACTCGCGCAATGCAGCGAGATACATCATGATATTAATATTTCATTTTATTATTTATCTCAGTCGATGTTATAATATGGCTTTATGTGATTTTKAGAAAGCGATGATATTTTTATTTTTGAATAAAATATATGTTTGAAGATATCATAAAATTTTGACAAAAATATATCGATATTAGTATCAAATTAACTATTT
>NC_037533.1:14487096-14493128 GCF_001531365.2 Cynara cardunculus var. scolymus
TAATTAAAGTTTAATAATAAAATAATTTATTTTTGGTTTAATAATATAACATTTTATAAAGATAATAATTAAGTATTTTGTTAGAACTCAATGATTATCCTAATTATATTTTATATTTTTTATATTTAAAATGAGATGTTTATCCTGTATTTGATTGTATTTATCTGCAGTTAGTTACATGAATTCAGATATAGGATGAAATCAGATAGGGATGAATGGGTTTAAGAGTTTTAAGAGTTTTTAAGAGTTTTAGTCAAATGCTTTATAATATAGTATAGAATATAGATACAGATGTATCACTTTTTTTTTAAATAATTTAAATTCATTAATTAAATTATTTTAATCTTGTCAAATACCAAAATTGTCCAAAAAAACCAAACGGAATAAAGTTGAAAAGTGGGTAATAACAAAACGTAGCTTACCCACAGAACCCCATTCTCTCTCTCTCTCCCTCTCCCTTATTCTTTGCCGGCCACCGACGCCCTCTTATTCCGGCGACCTTTTCATTGCTTGCCGTAAATACTCTCCGATCACAAGCTACCAGTTTTCTAGTCACTGATTATCCTTAAAAACGATCTCGAATAGCTCCAATTACTGCTGTCAGTAGCTGTTGAAAATTGGGTCGAGACTGAAATTTCTTAAATTCCCTTTCGAGATCCAGTGTGCTTTCGGAACGTGATTTTTGGAAAAGTTAGGGTTTTGTTGCATGCTATTGGTGGAAATGAATCTCGATACATTTGTTCTGAGATTTAATTAACTGAAAGAGTTGTAAATGCTGTTTCTGTTTTGGTAGCTCAATCTGCAATTCTTCCATTCGTTTCTGTTTAAGAAATTCTGCATCTCGATTAACATTATAAGGACATATAATTATTCATATATTACTACATTTGTCGTCAATTTAGCAAAGTCCTTTGTGAATCGAGGTGAGTTTGATATAGATTAAGGTAATTTAGGGTTTGCTAGGTGATCTATGGAAGGAATATGTGCAGTATAGAGGAGAGAGATAAAACGAAGAGGTTTAGGATTGGAACCATGGGTTTGAAAGCATTTGGAGAAAGTAGAGTAGAAAAATTAAGGAGTTCGACGGCAAATTCATATGCAAGGTCTTCTAAAATGAAGCTGTGGATGATCAGGGCTACGACGGTGGTGTTATTGTGGACTTGTTTGGTTCAGTTGACGGCATTAGGGGATACATGGGGACCTATGGTTTTGAAAGGTTGGCCTTCTCGTGATTCTCTTTCTGCAACTACTTTAGATGTGAAATTGTTGCCAATCGTTCCTGCTAGAGTTCTTCCACCAAAGAGTTAGTTCTTTCTGCTTCTACTTTGTTGTTTTGTTGTTTTTTTGGTGATTTTGTTGTGGATTTTGTGATAATTGGAAGATGAATCCTGACACACCCAATTCGCCTTTCCCCCAATGGTATTACATGAGTTCAATTGTCACTTCTACGTGTAGAAAGGTGGAATTCGGATAAATTAGAGTCCCATGTTGGCTAGACTTGGACCTGTTCTCAATGTATGTTGGAACCTCTATTCTCTCCTCAAGGATTTTTTTGGAGAGTAATATGGGTTTTCACATAATCTTACGGTCTATATGTTCCAATTTCCGAGATATGGAATTATGGATGTATCTATATATGTGTTTCTTTTTTATCATGCCGTCTAGGATTTGTGGTAGTTGTTTTGTGAATTTTGATGGTTAACGAATCCCATGAAGCTTATACATGAATAGGAGCAAGAAAGATAATATGCAAACAGACTAAGAAAAATGGATCAAAGGGATAAATTTGATAAATTTGTGGATCTTCCCTTTCCTATGACTTGTAGCTTGCAGCAGGTTTCTCTTTGCCGATTTTCGTGATGTCTGTTCGACCCCAGAAAGAGTACGAGATTCTATTTGAAACCTCCCTTTCAGCTGCTGGCTGCTGTTCGACCCCAGAAAGAGTACGAGATGGTTTCCAGATGGACTACCCTAAAGTTATTCTTATTGTTTAAACTTTAGAAGCAAGTTGAAATCAATAGGAAATAACTACTAGCCATTACTTATAGTTCCTTCTTTGCCAATTTATTACCCACTCTATTGAGTTGCTACTTATACTAATATATATACAATATCCCTTAGTCTTCCTATTTATGTTTATTTCTAGTTTACTGTGATCTCTCTGTGTGTGTGTGTCCATATTGAGATTCTCCTTGATGTTTGACATAAAAAATATTGTGTTATATGTAGGGGTTTACAAGAACAATGGTTACCTACTGATTTCGTGTAATGGAGGACTTAATCAGATGAGATCTGCTGTGAGTGCTTTCAGTACGATTTGAGCCCACAAGCTTAATCTATGGCTTATTGGGTTCATTTAGAAACAAATTAATTGATTATCATTTTGATTATTTAATCATACTGCAGATATGTGATATGGTTGCAATAGCAAGATACTTAAATGTTACTCTCATTGTCCCTGAGCTGGACAAAACTTCTTTCTGGGCTGATCCAAGGTATGCTGATTGCTGAATTATGTCAATCTTGTGCTATAAAGAGTCATGATAGTCCACTTATTGTTGTTATTCTTAAAATTGGCAGTGAATTTGAGGACATTTTTGACGTTGATCATTTCATTACATCCTTGAGAGATGAAGTCCGGATACTTAAAAAGCTTCCTATAAGGCTTAAAAAGAGAGTGGAATTAGGAATCATTCATACCATGCCTCCCATTAGTTGGTCTGATATTTCATACTACCACATGCAGGTAGAACTTTTTCCTCATTTCGCTTTCATTGTATCCCCTCCGACCCAAAATAAGTGTCCACATTTTTATTTTAGTCTGTCCCAAAATAAGTGTCCACTTTTAAAAGTAAGTGCCTACTTTCAAATTCTATCCTTGATTATGAGATGGAAAAATTCATTACTCCTTTTGTTATTAAGGGTAAAATTGCCATTTAGTTAATTAAAAAGTGTAATAATTACATGTTTCTAAAAATGTGTCTTTTTCTTTGTGGACATTTATTTTGGGATGGAGGGAGTAACAATATTTCTCGATGTTCATGTACGCAGATTGAAAGTTTTCTCCTGTTTATTTGTAGATTCTTCCTTTGATTCAAAGATACAAAGTTTTGCATTTGAATAGAACGGACGCTCGGCTTGCCAATAGTGGTCAACCACTCGACCTTCAGAAGCTTAGGTGCCGAGTAAATTTCAGTGCTCTGAGATTTACTACTCAGATAGAAGAGTTGGGCAAACGGGTTGTTAAGCTTTTAAGACAAAATGGACCCTTTCTGGTACTTCACCTCCGTTACGAAATGGACATGTTAGCATTTTCTGGTTGTACTCAAGGATGCAATGATGAAGAGGTGGAAGAGTTGACACGAATGAGGTTTGATTTGTCTTATTGCAATAATTCTTCATCGTTAAACTAAAAAAATGTCCTTTCTTGTGTTGTTGACTTTCTTTTTTTGGTAGGTATGCATACCCATGGTGGAAAGAAAAGATCATAAACTCTGACTTGAAAAGGAAAGATGGTTTATGCCCTTTGACTCCTGAAGAGACCGCTCTTGCATTAAGGGCACTCGATATAGATCGTGACATCCAGATTTACATCGCTGCTGGTGAAATATATGGTGGTGAAAGGAGAGTGGCTAGTCTCGGAGCCGCCTATCCAAAGCTGGTTCGTATACAGAGTCAATACCAGTTATTTTTTTTATTTTTTTTTATTTTTTTTCCTCATCTTCTTGCCATTACATTATATTATGATTAACAGGTTAGGAAAGAGACTCTATTGGCACCAGCCGACCTTCAATTTTTCCAGAATCACTCGTCGCAAATGGCAGCATTAGACTATCTTGTATCGCTGGAGAGTGATGTTTTTGTTCCTACTTTTGATGGAAATATGGCCAAAGTTGTGGAAGGCCATCGGAGGTAACATTATGCTTATTTTTTAGCATTTAAAAGCTATATAKTAGTGGATTTGAGGGAGAACCCACCCCTAAATATGTATGCAAATGTAGGGGTGGGTTTGTGGGAGAACCCTAGAAAAATGGTTAACAGGGAACCCTTCATCAACCATGGAGCAGTTTTAATCCAACGGTTGTGAATAATTGGGGGGGGGGGGGTGTGTTTACATTTTCCCATGACTAACTTCACGATTATAGAGGCGGTTATATCGAATCTGAGCCATCTTTTTTAGATCCAATGGTTGATGGAGGGTTCCCCAGTTTTCCATTTTTTGGGGATTTCTCTCTTGAACCTACTTGTGTGTGTGCATGTGTATTAGGGTTCGGTTCCAGTGAGAACAACCTTTTTCTTGATAACTTGAGAAAAAAGTGAAGGTGTCATTATATTGTGTGTAAGTTTGTCATGAGAAGTAGTTTGTCGTGAGAAGTGTGAAGATACTTCTATATTTTGTGAATATTATAACACACACAATGTAACGTAACATTCACACAATATAAAGGTATCATCACTTGTTCACAAAAGTGAAAATTTCTCACATAGCCCTATCTCTCTCTCTCTCTCTCTCTCTCTCTCTATATATATATATATATATATATTATGTATGTGTTTTCTTTACCACAATGTTAGGTACCTCAAGAGGATGTAAAAAATTCTTGCATGTTTATGAATTTAGCCAAGAACAGCATCTTTGAAGTTCTGTCATAATGATTCAAGAATCTTGAACGCTTTTTCAGATATTTGGGTTTCAAGAAGACGATATTATTGGATAGAAAACTTCTGGTTGAATTAATCGACAAATATACAAGTAAATCATTGAGTTGGGATGAATTCTCGAGCGCTGTCAAAGCCGCTCATGCAGAACGCATGGGAAACCCCACGAAAAGATTGGTTATTCCCGACAAACCCAAAGAAGAAGATTACTTCTACGCAAATCCAGAAGAATGCTTGCAGCCTTCAGACAACGAACCTGTGAATATTATGCGTTAATACCGCCTTTCATTTTTGTCAGTTGCCTCCAACAATTTTTATGAGTCCATCCATCCGTATTCTATCCTGCAACAAATCTAGATCGCGATTTAAAGGGTGGTGGGATCGGAGAACACACATCAAAGAGGACGGATCTTTCATACAAGCCTAGACGGTGTGTATTTAATCTCTTCGGTTTTGTTTTCTACACGTATCATCATTGTCAATAACACTCCGATTCATGTATAGATACCGCCCTGACATTTCAGGGTCATATTCATATCTGTTAAAGTTCTGCATCGGCTAGAATTGGATCATTATCTCCTCTACATATGTTGGAACCTCTCTTCTTTTCCTTTTCTGGAAACTACATAATGGGGTTCCATGTAATTTTTTACAATAATTAGTCGTTCATACGCAGAAAGATTCGAATGCTGATTTTCAATTTCTTTGAGGTACGTTTGTTTAGCATGTTTCATTCATTTTTTGTATCTACAATTTGTGGGTATTTGTGCATAGGATATGGCAAGTAGCAGATTGAGTTCACAATGCCAGAAAGTGCATTTAAAATATACCCTCTAATAATTGTTGTGTGTGTGAATATATATATATTTATATAGGGGCTGGTTCAAATAGAAACCAACCATATGGTACAAACTATGTGAACCGATCTTGATCGTTCATTTTATCATCAAACGGTTATTATTAAATGAGATTAAATAAATAATAATTTAATTAATATATTAATTGATATGTGTATGAACAATTGTTCAAAGGGTAAATTGGTCAAACGGTCATTATTAAATGAGTATTAAAAAATAATCAATTAATCATTAAATTAATTGGGCTGCTTATGAACAATTGTTCACAGGGTATTTTGGTAAGAAATCTTCACGCATTGTGAACCCGATATTCTCCAGCCGATTTGTAACCTACGATCGATTATGAACATATTCACAACTCATGTTCACATGTCGGCCCTATGCTCGTGTGAACAGCATCTGTGTCTTGCAATRTAAACACTATGTTCATATGTTCATATATGTTCACATGTCGGCCCTATGTTCGTGTGAACATCATATGTGTCTTACAATGTAAACACTATGTTCATATGGTGT
>NC_037533.1:14494038-14526129 GCF_001531365.2 Cynara cardunculus var. scolymus
TATATATATATATATATATATATATATATATATATATGTATGTGGTTGGGTTCCGATGAAAAGGGAAGTTAAAGTGAAAAACGTAAGAAGAGATCTTCATTTTTAGATCAATCCTTAAAAGTGATCAAGGATTCAATTTTCTTCGCTTCTTACTGTAACTTCCCTTCCTCTCTCTCTCTCTCTCTCTATATATATATATATATATATATATATATATATATATAGATAGATAGATAGGGGTGAGTTCATTTGTTAACCCAGTACATGGTGTTGACTTTGTGAATCAATTTTGTCCATTGATCTTTGAAATTTGTGGTTGAGATCATTCATGACATAAAATTTAATAATTACACACATAGACAAGGTAACATAAGTGAATAATGTTTACAAGGAGTATTTTGGAAAAAGACTTTAGTTGTCCATTAATGAAAGTGAGATGTTTTGTAAGTCCCCATTAATAACAATGTAACTATCCGATAATTACTCTCGTCAGCCGAACCGAAACCGACAGCAAGATCCCCGACATCATATTTTTCTACAACTATTTTTGGTTAATGGTTCATGTATGAACAAATATTCAATATTTATAGGAATTGTTCATGTGTGAGCAAGGATGTATATGGAAAAAAAGTCGTAAAGATTTTTGTAATATCCATGTTTTATTTTAGTAAACATATACACTATGTAGTCTCGTTTATATATGAAATAGATGGGGAATGCTACATGGTTCACCTATGAACAAACATCAAATTATGCTTATGAACAATGCTTATGTGTTTACTTCTGAACACTCTTCAATTTTTTTTAAATGATTGGTAATTTATACATACCCAATTTTTATTACGTGTATATGGTTATCAGGTTCATATAGAATATGTATATGTATATATATATATATATGTATGTATGTATATTTGAATTGTTAATGATTTGTTGAATTCATTCCCAATGATGATGTGGGGATGTTATTAAATGTGTTTTTTTTTGGGAATGATACTTTATTCTATTTCAACAAAATTTATATTGTATTAGCTTCTTATATGAACTAGAGTAAATTACAAAGATTGTCCCTAGGGTTTATGAGAACTCTGATTTTTGTCCCTAACTTCTTGAAATCACAAGGAATGTCATAAAGTTTCGATTTTGTTACATTTTTGGTCCATGGCTGTTAGTTGTTGCTGTTAAGTGAAGGGTATTTTAGTCCGTTTGCCATTATTTTTATTAAAAAATAGAGTACCAAGTAGTTAAAGCATATATGCACAAGTTAAATCATATATAAACAAAGCCCCCCCCCCTCCCAATGTTGGTGCCTGCAAATCCATTCCATCTCGCGAATGCAACTCCCAAACCCTCTTTTCTACAATCCTTTTCACCGAACACCTCATCTTCTCCAACCCTATGCAATCATTCATTCATACCTTAATCACCAGGTATAATTCCCCCCCCCCGCGAAAATCCCAATGAAATTCAGATGAACATCATTTCTTATAGAACTTTTAAATTATCTAATATGTATCTTATATATCAAGTGAAATATGTGTGTGTGTGTGTGTGTGTGAGAGAGAGAGAGAGAGGGGGGGGGGAGATTATAGATACCTTGAAGGTCTTCTCCATGGTGACATATCCATAGCCACACCTAACAACCATGACTCCATGTGAAGAAGAAGAACCAATCGTTAACCATCACCCATTGAGTCATTATGAAGAAGAACCCACCCTTGCAAAAGATCTCACGAAATTCATAATTAGCCACAAGTTATCAGTGACGCACAATTTCTAAAAGAAAAGATCAAAATTTTGAAGTGGGTATGCATAAAGTAAGAACAGACATAAAATAGTAGGATTTCGATTGGTACCAATGTTATGTATGGTGTAGAGCTTGTGTTGATGTTATACAAGAAGATGAGGTGTTTGTGGGATAGGGTTGGAGAATACAGAGATGGGAAGATGGAAGTTGCAGCCTTGCAGATACCGGAGATAAGGGTGTTTTTGTATGTGTCGATGATGGAGGGAAGAGAGGTAGGCGCAAACAATAATAAAGTTAATAATGTTATAAAGTTTATATTTAAAATTAATAATAAAGTTATATTATTTATATTGAGAATATATCATCTACAAAATCAACCCTCCTAGTTCAACTTTAGCCACATTACACCCTGAAAGGCTGAAACAAGTCAACAACAACCCACAATAACAACAATAATGACAAGGTTTAATTACACCCACTTTTTGTTTTCACAATTTGATTCTTTTCGGTTCATGATGATCCTCATTTCTTAAGAGTTATTTGTCATCTTTTTAGTTCATTTTTACTCTTTTTATCAAACCAAATACCCATTTGAGCCTCCTAATATCTCTTTAGTCTAAATCAGTCTTAAAGTTAAGAAATAACTAAAAAGTCGGATTTTGGCATTTTAAGATATAGTGGCGAGTCACTGCTGTGGTAAGCAGTGGATGAAGCTGTAGAAAAATCTCTTTTTCAAGATTCATTGCAATATTGAAAGAGTATGCAGGCTGCAGGTTTAGTCAAAGTTGAAGTTTTCACAGCACAGAAGAGAAATGAGACAAACTTGAGTTAGAAGACAAATGGTGAGAAGTCCTTTTATCCTTCTCAAGTCTCGCTCGCTCACCTCCTCTACTATATAAAGAGGCACTTGGGCATTTCATAAGAACAATCTTTTGTAACTGCGAAGCAGCTTCAAACCATTTAGGGGTTGTTTAACAAACGTTTACCCGGGTAAGTGCTTACCAAGTAACATTACCTTACCGGATGAATATGGTAAAAACCAAGAATCTTATCCGGTAAGAGCGAGACAAGGACCAAGAGTCTTATCCGGTAAGAGCGAGATAAGGACCAAGAGTCTTACTCGATAAGTGAGGGCGACGACTCTTACCACGGTAAGCGCTTACCAGATAAATTGTTGTATACGTTGTCGTTTTGGTGGACTAAAATCTTACCTGATAAGTAAATAATAGTGTTAAATTTTACCGGTAAGCACTTACCGAATAAGTGTTTGGTAAACAACTCCTTAGTTTTTTTTATTTGCTTTCTAGCTAGTTTTAACTTCTGTTGTATTTTATTTTCTGTTCACTTTGTGGGACTTGACCATAGTGGCAAGTTTACGTTTAATGCAATTTATGTTCGAGTATTTTTGTTCTTGCATTATGTTTTTTTAACTTATGAGCAGTAGCTAACCCCCCCCCAACATCCCATGGGGGTGTAAGCCAAACCCAAGAGGTCAAAATGTAACACTTTCACACTTTTTGCTAACTCATCAGTTTGATCATTCAAATTGAAGCTTGAACTCAACGTAGACAAGCTGGTCCCTTGTAAGTGTCAATATTAGCTATTTGACCCAGATATAGGCGGATCCAAAATGTGGCTTGAATGATGCAAGGAGGTTTGAGAAAATCTTCGTTGATCGCATAGAGATATGGGTTTTTGCATAACCGAACTAAGGTTCCGATGTCGGTCGAGTTGGTGTGTCATGGATATATGCGCATCTCTTCATACCGGCAGAACTAAGATCTTTGAGATCTATTTAGTACGGTTGGCAAACCGAAAGTTAACATTTGTGGAAACTTTATGAGAAAACCGTAATCCCAACCCATATGACATAGCTTCGAGAGGAGGAAATCGAATGAGATTATTTTGTGACCGGTTTTATCAACCATTTAAGTTACTATTATACTCTAGGGGAAAACTTACACCAATACCCGTTTTTCATTAACTGTTATTTTTAAAACATCAATATTCTACCAACAACAAATCATCTTTATAAACTCTCAACTTTGCACCAGAAGTTCGTAAAAATCTCTGATTCTTAGACCAGTACCTGCAGAAAACGATCTTTAAAACTTATCATTGTATTATTTGAAAAAAGCGAACTCAATAGTGGTATGCAGTTACACTACTATTGTGCCACATTTACGTGTGTCTTTTTGCTATCAGTTCATAAATATATGTTGACATCAAATCTCATTAATTCCATCAATGATTTAATATGATTCTAAGAGTTAACTTTAAACTAATTACAAACAGAATCTTGAGCCTTACTCACAAAAACATCAATTCAACTTCTAAATTTATTTGTTAAAATTAATACTTTATAGAATCCTTGCTTCAAGACTTTTCCAAGAGTACCAAAATTTTGTTTTCAACCACAAGGATGGTGCCTGATTGGTTTGAGCTTAAGCGTCAAAGGTCAAAAGTACCTGGAGGTCTCATGTTCAAATCTAAGGAGGAATAAAAATCTCTTTGTGGTCCCGGAGGTTCAAATGCGGTGACTCCGGGCTACCCGCAAAACAGATGGTTGTCCTGGGATTAGTCGGCTCACATAGCGGATTAGATATCCATGTTAATAAAAAAAATTGTGTTAACACCATGTGGATATGACCTAAAACAATTGTCAGACACATTTGTTTCAATTCCACTTGGAAATTTATAAATAAGATATTTGACCCTCTTTAATACTTGAAACAAAATATGATTTAAGTACCAAAAAGTCTTTTTTCTAACGGTATCGTAGTCTTTGGCTTACTAGGAGGTTAGAGGCTCACACCTCACCAAAAGTAAGGAGGGTATGTAGGTTTATTTGTTGTATTTTCCATATATAAATATTATATACTGAAGTACCAGTAGAGTTGTATTTTTAGATGATATCGATATATAATCTATACTATATTATAAAACATTTGACAAAAACACTTAAAAACCATTTTTTATGCGTAAAGTACTGTTTATTAATGCATATTACTTGAAACTCAAGATTGCAAGTAGATTGTGTGTAAGTACAATTTATTAAAGCTCCATATCTAAATTCGTGTAACTAACTGCAGATAAACATAATCAAATACATGATAAATATCTCATTTTAAATAGTTGATTTTAATATTATCATTGAGATATTTTTTTTCAAATTTTTATGATATCTTCAAATTTATATTTATTCAAAAATATAATTATTATTGTTTTCTTAAAAACACATAAAATCGTATTATAACATCGACAAAGACAAATAATAAAATAGAACATTAAAATCGAAATATATCTCTCTGTATTGCGCGAGTACTGTTCTAGTATAACTTAAAATGCTCATATAGGATCATTGAAATATACATTTTTTCCCTTCATGATTTTGTTACAATCATGTATGTATACCCCATTGTATTTCAATTTTTTCCCTTCATGTTTTTGTTACAATCATGTATGTATGCCCCATTGCTTACTCATTTACATCTACATACATATCATATACTTGATTTTATATCTCTACCTACATTGCCACCTCTTCTCATTAGGTATCATCAAGTTTCCTTGAAGGGTTTGTTTGTTAACAATTTAATAAACTTGATAGGACTCACAGCTTATTTGGTCAGCAATAAATGATTGTTTGATAATTATTATATAATATAGAAAGTGGTATATTCAATAAGTTTCTAGGAGTGAGCTTTATACAAAAAGACAAGTTTTTTTTTCTTCCAAACTTGTCCCTCCGAATTAAAAAAAAATATATTTTTCTTCCATCTATGAAAAAAATTCTCTCAAACATAAAACTTTTCAATTAATCAACACAAACAACTTTATTCATACAAAACTTAATGAAAACCAACCAAACAACACCTAACTTGGATAAGATAACAATTTACACATTACCGTATTTATTTTTGTAAATCAATATACATGTTTTACTTAAGGGTGGGAATTGGGATCAAACGAGAACACCCATTTTACAAAAAAAACACAACACCACCCATATCATATGTGAGACTGTCGTCAATCACATGTGATACTAAATCAAAACCCGGCAATCTTTGGTGCGACCTATGTAGGTTGCAGGCCAAATCGTCCGCACACGACCAACCAAGTCCCCTCACGTGTATTATCTAATGAGATATGAGTGTACACCTTTTCTTTTACCATCTAAAACCATTTCATGGCCAAATAGTTCCATGTACAACAAAAAAATCATCTATCAGAAATAAACATAAATAATTAATAATACAATTAGAGAAACCACCCCCCCCCCCCCCAAAAAAAGGACTAATCAGATGTACAATCTCTCTTTTGAACACAAAAAACAATGGGAAATTGACCAAAATATACAATCTTTCCTACCAAATTCATTTTTTTAGTCATTTTTAAAACCATATCCCAAGAGTTACGCAAATGTCTGCATATTTGCGTAAAGCCTATTTTAAGTTAAAAAAGAGAAACAAATGGGTATTCTTAAGGAAATTCTTTACATAAATGGGGATCGTTACGTAACTTGTTTACGCAATGTTTAAAGATCTTTTTTTCTTTTTCTTTAATCTAAAAATCGAGTTTAGCTAAAATGGGAATTCGGTTAAAAAGTGGCTAAAAAGTTAATTTGGTTGGAAAGATTGACTATTTTCAGTCAATTTAGAAAAAAAAAACATGTATGATCCTCGATAATGTTAAACAGAATCTCCACCTGCCTGCCCCCCAGGAAATCACGAATTAAATCAAATGAATTGAATTCTTCAAAAAAGGTATGACATCACCTTCTAAAACGGCCCCAGAGTATCTTATCGGTGGGCACAACTATTTATGGAGAGGTATATCATGCATCGTGGATGGTGCTTGGAGTCGAACCCCTTCACAGGCAAAAGAATTGAATTTGTGTTACGTTATGCTTTTGTCTTCAACCGCTTAGAGGCTTCACCGCTCTCTTCTTGCCAGCGTGGTAGCGTTTGATCGATGGGAGGAGTCCCATTTTCCTGTTGTAAAGAGAAAACTGAATTGGTCCCTCGGAAAATATTTGTATTTATAACTTGTTTAAGGAACCGAAAAGTACCTTGAGATCGGGTGGTGAGATACTACTCGCATTTGATGATCTCTTTCCCAGATCAATTTGTACCGAGATGTTGGCTTGTGACAAATCCACGCCCGACCTCCTTAGCGCTTGCGTTAGACCACTGCATAATCTGTTTTTGAAAACCCACACCTTAGTCCATAATACATAACAACAAAACAAGCTTATGGCACATTTAATAATTTTGGTAATTGGGGGTGGAATTTAATTAATTTACATGCAAATAAAATTTATAACGTATAATGTAAAAAGAAATGAAATTTGTAAGTTTCTTTTTACGGAGGTCAAAGTAGGCATGGGAATGGAGCGAGAACTTCAATTCCCATCCAGAATCCCCAATGGGGATTTTTTACTAATTTATTTATAAATAATATATTTAATAATAAATATACAATATATATTTAATATACGGGGACGTGGCAGGTCGGGAATCCCCAGTTTTAAACTTTTGTGGGATCCCTGTCCCCTCCCAGGTCCCCGGTTTTGTGGGGAATCCCGGCCCCATTGGGGCAGGTACACCGGGTTCCTCAACGGAGAGGTTTTTATTCTCACACCTAGGTTAAAACAAGAGATTTATATAATTATATATAAAAATTCAATTTATAATGAATAATTTTCAACGCCCCAACTATGCCTTTACATCCGCCCTTGGGGTATGAAGTACATAGACCTGACTCTACCCCAAAATTTAGAGCGGTTGTTTTCATAAAGACAAAGAAGCAGGATGACAAAATGAGGGCATGGTAAAGATTCTGACCCTTGAGAATAGATGGTTGAGATGCTAATTGTACCACTTTCAATTATCAGGTCTTGATCTTTCAACTTGTCTCCAGTGCAGTCAGTTGTACATGATCTGCTATGCAGTAACTGGGGTTGAGCCTTTGAGGCTGTATCAGGAGCACATATGTGTGTATGAAAGGATTCAGCAACAGGAAATGATGTATTCGTCGTTTCTTTGATCGCATCAAGCGAGCTGGTGTTAGAATCCAAGACGAATGCTGGCCGAGATGTATTGTTTGGAAGTTGAGGTTGATGATCAACCAAGGATTTCGTTGGTATGTTGTTCTGTTAAAAGGAAGGCAGGTAAGTTGAGAGGATAACCAATTGTGGTAGGTTTAGAATGTTAAAACTATTATGAACGAATGTGTTTGTTAGTAAAAGAATATCCATCTTTCTTGCAGAGAGCATGTGTGTTTCCATAGCTAAGCTATAAAGTCTGCTAATTCATTGGTATACAACTGAAGAAGATTTCTAGGGTCCATTTGGTACGTATGTAAGACAAGATACGATCGGATGGAATTGGACGGACGAAAGTGAGGTAAGCGGGTTAAACAATTGCCGAATGTTCTAGGTAGAGATGCACAAGGCTCAAATAGGGCTTGGGCCAGGCCCCTAAAGCCCGTTTTAGTGAGGAAAAAATGGTCCATGCTTCTTCAGGCCTGGGCCTGGCTTTGGGGTAGAAAAAGGTCCGATCAGGCTTTTCCATGTTTTTTCACCCCGGGACTGCTCCCAAAATTTCAGGCTGATCATGCGTTGAGACTTGTCCTGGGCTTCGGACTTGGGATTTTTTGTGCATCTCTGGTCGCAAGGTTTTAATTTGACATGGATTATTTAGTAACTTACCAATTTTATCACAACTCCATAATTTTTGTTCCACTTGTTTTGATGATTTTTGTCCCACCTACTTTGGTGGGACAAAAAAAAATGTATTTTCATCTAGCTCAGTCTCATTCTATCCCGTTCTAAAGTCATGCCAAATGCTGGGACAATAAGTTTTCGTTGTTAGTTTTGTCCCGCGTACCAAACGCACCCTACAGACGCAAAAAACTGGCTAGTTCTTAGATTCATAGGAAGCAAGCAAACTGAATGGGTGTATGAGACATTTCAACTCCTCTGCAAACATGACGATTGAGACATAGAAAATGTGGAAGTATGAATTGTACCAATGAGGTCATATTTGGTGGTTTGTTGGTCCATCCTTGGTATGAATCCTCATACTTGTGCACCTTCTCTTGTAGAAACTGAATGTATTCGATAACCTATGATGCGAGTTAAATTTAATCAGAGAAAAGACACATTAAACCTCAGACTTGTTGGTTCTGAAAAACGATAACAGAATCAGAAACCAATCTCTCTTATTGATATCTCCTAGTATACCTCTAACAAAAATGATGCCTTATCTCTCTTTTGATCACCATGAGGGATGATTCCTCTCAACATTGAAAACCTGCATGAATCATAAAAATACAGTAAATTAATCATTTCCCAATCATCAGCTAACTGATAAAAAAAAACCTTTTTCCCCTTTCAACAAGGATTGCATAACAATAAATTGCAAATGGAGTGAATAATTCCAAGAGATTGTCCCTTGTAATATTTGAGCAAAAGGTTACCCCCCCCCCCTAGGAACCACATGTGAGGAGGGAGTTCAGAGATGACTCAGCAGCTGAGGGTAGCGGAGGGGTTCAAGCCCGTCTCCTGGAGGAAAGTCACTCCGTCCCTTTACCAACTGAGCTACATGTCCCTTGTAATATTGGCATTAACAATTAACACTGGGAACCACCCAAGTCTTCTATCGTTTCTAAATGTAAAACCAGGCTTGCACAAAACCTCAAACAAACTCATAATCAATTTCCTCTCCAGATGCAAGAGTCCAACCTATTGCACCTTGAGGGACCCCTCTGTTACTACTCCCTCCGTCCAAAAATAAATGTCCATAATGAAAAAAGCATGCAGTCTTAGAAATGGTTATTATTGCATATTTGTAACGGACTGAATGACAATCTTACGCTTAAAAATAGATGGAGTAATAAATTTATCCAGATCATAATTAAGGGTAGAATTGGAAAGTATACATTAAAAATAGATATGTAAACATTTGTTTTGGGGGGAGTATTTGTAACTCCCCTAACCCAAAGTGGTAGACATCCAAATCAAAGTAACTTGTTAGTAGCCCATTACTAAGGAATTTATAATGAGCTCGCAAATCTACTTTTCAGTTATTAGTAGTAACTCACTATAAGAAACTCAAAAATTCTGAGTGTAATCAATATGTGACAAGTTGTTACTATGTATGAGACCTATAGGCAAGTAGAAATAGAAGATAGACCAAACTAAGCCCGTATATCCCACTAGGGGTGTGATCTAGGGAGGGTAAGATGTAGGTAGACCTGCCCTCTACCTTAAGCAGAATTACAAGATAGGTAACAAATATCATGCTGAAGCATTGTAATATACATGACATCATCTACTTTGGCCACACTACATCATCATAGAGCTGCAAAAATAATAACTATAATTAAGGGGTGAAGGATTAGCATTATAGTTTCTAAGCAATGATTCTCCTATAGCACACAATCATAAGCAAAACTGCATCACAAAAATTGGACTCATCGAACACATTATATATATTTAGTATATAAAGCATTTGCAATGAGAACTGGGGTTAGACTAACGTGCCTGTCATTAATTTTGCTTCTTCTGCGCTGTTCTGTTGCAGAGTGCTTTGAACGTGGGCTGTCGGGCTTTTGATCAGGGTTCGTGGTGCCAACTTTAACCGATATGCCACCTATCAATTCATAGATGAATTTGTACAATCTCAGTTCAACAATATCATCTGAAAATTCATCTTGAGAGAGAGATAGGGAAGGAGAGGCACCTTTATGGTGGAAGGATGGCTCTTTCTTGATAACAAACTCTTCATCATTGTATTCCTCTTCTCGGACACTCATAGCAGACTTCACCGCATCAAGAAAATACTGATTCTTAGGGGCTGATGATGGACTGCAAAGATACAAGAAGACTGTTAAAAATATGGAACTAAAGTACAAGGTAAGAGAGTTCATCGAAGACATGGAGATGTAGAAGTGGAGAGGATATGACTGACTGAGAGGAGGAAAGAGAACTGAAGGTTGTGCTTGGATGGTTATGGATAGATGAGGACTGCGATGGCCGCTCCATGGATGTCATCCATGGCACTCCAACTTTCATCCCCCCGTCTGTAAAGCACATTTAGTAAATGATTTTAGTTACAATTATTCATGCTTGCCTACTATGTGATTGCTTACTGAAGTTATCACTTGTCAATCCATGTTTCATTACCAAGTTTGTGCCTGAGGGTGTTTCTTACGTGCTTAAAAAATTTGGTGCCCAATTATACATATTTTAGTCTTTACTTGATTATATATGTTTGAGGTTTTAGCCCAACTATAATGTTTCAGGCTTTTACTCTTTCAACCGATTTTGTAATTCAAGGTTCCAACTTTGGAAGAATGTTAGATGAATGATTTTATTTAAGTGAATTTCATATGTTACTTTATCATTTTATATTATTTGTGTTGTTTTAATTTGCAAGACTTCTAATATAATATATGGTATGAACTTTTATATTTTTTTCATTTACTCGTCTAGTTGATTTATAGTCTTTGAACAGGTGCAATAAGATTGTAAGCAAAGAGACAACAAATGTACCTCTAATGACGTGCCTAGTTCCTGCAATATTCTCCTTCCCCGTCTTTCCCCTGTTTACATTGGACTCTTCCCACAGCGTGAAACCACTTCCTGTGTAAGAACTGCAGTTTGAGTTTTCATCATTGTTATTGCTACTACTTGATTGTGCAGCCGAGGTCACAATCCCCTCAGGCTTTGGTACCTTTTGGCTTTCATTGATATATGAAATGTGATTAATGCTGTAAGTCCCCATCCCCCCAGGGAGAATGTGCTCCACCATAGTTGGGGGACCAGATAGGAAAGATTTTTCAATGCCTTCTTTGGCAACATTCTTCCCAACTTGTTCCAGTGGTTGCAAGAAGTCATGAGTTCTGATGTAACCACCTGTTTATTAGTCATGGACATTAGAGAGAGACAGATCAATCAAGCGCGTAAAGCTTCATATTGGAAAACCAATGCAAAAATAAGTTTAGATTCTTATGGCAACCCAACTTGCAAATTGTTGAACACAATTTGATAACTGCACACAACTTCGTAAAAGCAGGAAAAAATATCATCAGAGGAAGAAGAGTTATATCACAATGTTGCCCGATAAATAGGTGAAAGATAAATTAAGCTCAGGTAATTGCCAAGAACTTAAAATTTGGTGTAAATGAATACTGTTACACCAAAATTTGGTGTTCTATTGTTATAACACCAACAATGGTGGGAAAAATGGAAATCCCATTGGAGCAATTTGCTGTCAAAATAGAGTTTGGTGCCATTGCCCATTGGAGATGGTCTTAATGATAACTGCACACAACTTCGTTCTAAACATGTAGTAAAAGAATAGGTGAAAGATAAATTAAGCTCGCATAATTACGAAAACTTAACAAAAACCGGTGTAAATGAATAGTGTTACACCAAATTTGGTGTTTTACTATTCATAACGCCAACAATGGTGTGAAAAATGGAGATCCCATTGGAGCAATTTGGTGCCATTGCCCTTTGGAGACGGTCTTAATGATTACAAATCATATGTCTAAGACTCAAAAGCGTCAGCACATAACATAAGGGGTTGTATGTTACCAAGTCGTATAATACCATTTTTGGGTGTGGCAACCAGCAGGTTCTAATGGACTCGAACATCCTGCTAGTTTATTTGATCAAATAAAAAAGCAACTTTTTAGTAGGAAAGCAAAGGAAATCATGTTTCAGAACTACCCAAAAGCTCGGGGTTCTTTTTCAAAATTTATAGTAGATCATAGAATATTGTATTTCTTATTTGGTATTTAAATATTTGTTTTTTCCAAGACATCCAATTCCAAACATCAAACCCAATATGTTTCAAAGAATAATCCTTGCACCAGATAAATGCATCGATCAGAAGTACGAAGATTGTATAACATTTTTATTCTAAATATTTTTATAATAATAGAAACTTTTTCTTCATTCCACAAACTTTATGTAAATGGAGTCACGGAGATGGTGTTTTGTCAGACAGTAAAGAAAAATGCAACCAAAAGCTTAAAAAGTTTATAACTTTTGACAGCAAAACTCAATAAGTTTATAACTTTTGACAGCAAAACTCAATACCAACGACATGATACATCTGAAAGCCTGCACTTCTGCCTCCTCCATGGGTGGGGGTTCTGTCGGTCAACAGGCTAAAATCCAAAAGGTATGGCCTACGCAACCCAAACCGTGACCCGGACCCAGCATGGAGGTCACGGGTACCACCTAACTCGTGGGTCTTTTTCCTTGTATGGATAATCAGATATCATGAACATAAGAACAGCATGGCGTAATTAAACACGTGCACATCTACTCACACAAAGATATTATATGTAGTTGTCTATTGATAAGGTAAAACATACCAACAAAATATACTTGAATGGTCACCCCTTTGGAAATAAATATACTAAATTGATAAATGTTTTTGCATTGTAATGCCTAGCTGATATAATATACTAAATTGATAAATGTTTTTGTAAATAACAAAACACTCTCAAGAATATGATCACATTTGAGAACCATGATCTAGTTTATTTTTTGAGTTTACTAAAAAACCTTATGTGGTTAGCAATAAGTTGAACTTATAAGATCGTTTCAAAGCCTAGCGGCAAAAAAAAAAAAACAAATTAGTGGGGACATTAACGCCAAAAACCGCTTCGACTCCAATCTCACGCCATATATGACCTTTCTCTCCCATCTCCAGCATTTCGCCACTCTTTTTGCAGTACAGTTGGAGACTTGGAGATCCCTTCTCCTGCAAATTAGTGTTTAGGAGTACGATTGGAACTGTCCTAAGCTAATTTTTTGAAAAGCTAGCATTTCAACAAGCTCCAAAGTTTTTTCCCCATTTTCTCCAACTAGGACCCCCATATTACCCAAGCATTCACTCCATCTCCCACTCACTATATAGTAATAGGAATTACATCTCTCCTCCCCCCCCCCCCCCCCCCCCAAAAAAAATAACAAAAACAGAGGATTAAAAAGAGATGAGATTCAAAAACCATTTACAATTCAAGCATTAGTTTAGTTTTGACAGAATCAAATATTACAATTAGAAGAATGATATCTAAGCAATTAGTTGACAAGATTAATTAAGGTGAAAGAGGGTTCAAATTTACCTGCAATGCTGGGGGTTGGATCTTGTTGAGCAGGTGAATAAAGTGAAAGAAAGTCTTGCGTGGGCTTGGCACCTGCGAAATCAACGTCACACACACAAACAAACCCGTTGTTAATTCTTCTCTGGACAAACACACGCGCCACTCCACGCGCAGCCACAAAACCTCTAAATTTGTACGTTTGTGCGTGAGGGATGTTAAATGATGGTTACCTTGGGCTCCACAGGGACGGGGTTGAGAAAGCTCCATCTCTGCGCCCCCAGGAAGATTTTGAGACTTTGCTTCTCAGATTTCGGATCGAATTAGTTGCGGCAATCGTGTAAATTGACAATCTGCTCCTTCACTTAGATCGCAGGAACCAAGAATGAGAGTTTACAGATTCAAATTAGCTGGCCAGATCCAATAGAAGCAGCGTACGTAGATGACACGACTTCGTTTGTTCCTCCCTCCTTTTTTTCACGCAATTCTGTTAGATACAATAGATTCCATCACTTTTAGATCAAAATTCAATAACGAAAAAGTAAAATCTCGAGCAAAAGTCTCTTAGATTGTTCTTGGAAATACATTCTAGTTCTTTCAGTTCCATTATCGAACAAAAATCCGAAACCAGAGAATTGCTGGGAATCAATTGATTGGTTAAAACTCACCTATTTAACTACTGATAACACCAAAAACTTGATATAAAAAGTAGAATACTAGACAATTCAACTCTAAAAAGTCAAGTAACCACAGCAGAATCATATACAATGAGAGTGCTTAAAAGCAAAATTTATGGTGAAAACAGACAGAATGAAGAATCAAATAAAGAAAGACAGATCGAGAGGGATAACAAACACAGAGATGATCGACCGATGCATACCTTTGATCTGAATGTCGAAATATTTCCCGGAATTCAGCTTCTAGAAGAATCCTATTCCTCGGAGAAGAAGGAATTCAACAACAGGACTTCAATTCTTCTGAGGTGAATCTACTATGACTCCAACCATGGATTGGAATGCTTGAATCTCTTGATGTTCTTGAATCTCTTTCGTGTTAAAACATAGAGAATTCTGCTGACAATGATGAAAGATAGGACCCTCTGTGTGTGTGTATGTGTGGGTGTGTGATTTTGATAAAGAGAATAAAGAGATGGTTCGTTCTCATACGGTGGTGATTACGGTCTTCGTTTCGTCTTTTATAACTTGAAGACGGCGTTATAACGCCGTTTTCCCTCCCCTCTTTTGAGTCACGATGTCTCCATTTATTTTGACGGTTGATTCATTTTTTAACCGGGATGAGCCAGAATATGTTGAAAACCGCAAGAAATTAAAGTAAAAAAAACATTTCGCCATGTGATTATTTAAGAAAATAACATACGGAGTTGTTTGTTTACTTTTTAATAGTTTCATTAAGAGACAATCTCTGAATCGTTAATAGATGAATCTTGTTTAGCAAAAAAAAATCTGTCTCTTAATGGTTTTAAAACCCTCCGAATGATTTTGTATCCTGAACATCCCTTAACCATTAAGAGCCCTAATTTCATCGTAAACAATTATCAAACAATTATATTTCATTTTGCACTATATCATGAGAGCCTCTTAATCATTCTGACCACTTAATGATTCTGTACAAAACCATTCAGCAACTGCCAAACAGTCCCTACGTTTTATAACTCTAATTATTTTAAATCTTTTTTCAATTATGTTTTTTATATTTTCAAAATATATTTTTAGGTTTTTTTATTATTATCATCTGGTTCTTATTAAATATGGTTAGTTATTAGATAACAATTATTTTGTCAAATATAACCTTGATCTTTTAAACAATCTCAAAGTGGTTTTTAGACTTTATGTAGATGAAGTTTCATATTACAGTTGTCAAGACTTAAAAGTAAATAAACACCTTTTGTATCTGATAAATCACAAAACTAGAATCTGTCTAACACTGTTTCTTTAGTTGCTGACCTAGTTTTCGACTCTGGAAAAAGGTGTTCATATGGTGGGTATGGGATGTAGTCTCGAGTACTTCATTGGAAGATTTACTGTTCAGTGGAAATTTTTCAAGGCTTCGCTGTGTCAAAGAGGAGATTTTGTGGTCCACCCCATTTTCGCCATCCAGATTTGGTCTTTGAAATACAATTTGCGACTTTTGCGTGGATTTCTACGAGGATTAAGGGACCGTTTATCAAACGTTTATCTGGGTAAGAGTCTACCAAGTCACGTTACCTTACCGGATGAATATGGTAAGGACCAAGAATCTTACCCAGTAAGAGCGAGACAATGACAAGAGTCTTACCCGGTAAGTGATGGTAACGACTCTTACCACGGTAAGAGCTTACTAGGAAAATTGTTGCATATAATTTCGTTTTTTGAACTAAAATCTTATCCGGTAAGTCAATGATAGTGTTGAATTTTACCGGTAAACGCTTACCGATTAAGTGTTTGGTAAACGGCCCCTAAAAACTTCCAGATTTCATGGTTTGATTAGCTAAGCGGTCAAGGCCGGTGATAAGGGGTATTTTGTTTGCTTGTTTGTTTAATGATATTTACTCTAGTTTATATCTTATAGAAAATGTTATAACATATTGACACTATAAATACAATTATATGAATATTAAAATATTTATTAAAAATGACAAAATAATAAATATATAATTAGTAAACAACTAATTGAGTCTAGGAGCGTGCATAAAAAAATAATTTAAATCAAAAAATAAACCGAGTTAACTCAGTTTAACCCTAAAAATTTAAATGTTATTTACAATTTAAAAAACACAAAAATAACAATTACTAAGCGTAATTCAAAATATTAATTTATTAATATAAAAAAAATCAATTCAAATATACATATGGGAAAGCATATGAATTTTTGTACCGTTAGTTTACATATGTGAGGTTGGATTCACGTGAGACCAGCTTGTTTTTGTGGGACCCGTGAGACCATTTTTTTACACTTGAAACTTCATGGGTCTCACGAAAACAAGCTGGTCTCACATAATCTCAAGTCTACATATGTATCGTTAAATATATTTTTTAATGATTCAATCTTAATATTAATTTTACCCTTTTTACCTTCTTATAGTATTTAACATTTTTATTTAAATCAGCCTCATTACTTACCATATATTAATGCTGAATTGATTGGTATACAGTATGGAAGAAAAAAACTCGGTACATGAGGAAAAAAAACTCAGAAAACGATCATTGTTCTAGATGTTGCGTAATATTTATTTATTACATAAGCATTGCAATATTATTTTTACCAGTGTTTTTTTTTTGCTGCCCATATGAGAGGGTGTTCCAATGTGACGACCGATTTTTTTGGGATCCAGTTATATATGTTTTAACCTATAACTTAATTATAATGTGTTAGGATTTTACTCTTTAGCTGATTTCACGAGTCATGATTCTGGGTTTCAAAAATCAGTTATATTAAATGAATATAATACGTTACTTCGTTATTTTAAAACATTTATGTTGTTTTGAATTTGTAGGACTTTTTATTTAACATATGATATAAACTTTTAGAGTAAACTACAATTTTGTTCCCTGTTTTTGTCGAAAATAACACTTTTCGTCCCCTGTAATTTCGAAATTACAAAATGGTCATCATGGTTTGTAAAATAGTTCATATTTGGTTCCGTCATCTAACGATCATTAAAAAGCTCCATTAAATGAGGAAAATTTTCGTTCTTTTATCAATTTTATTTGTCTTTCATCTAATAAAAAACCACATGAAGCAAAATCATAAAATTGGTTTCGATTACGTAAAAAACAAAAATCGATAAAATGACGCAAATGCCCCTCGTTTAACAGAACTTTTTTATCGGCCATTAGATAAATGGACCAAATCCTAACGTTTTCGCATCTCGTAATTTCAAAACTGCAGGAACGAAAGGTGTTATTCTCGACAAACCATATGGATTCTAGTTCACTCAAACTTTTATATTTTGTTTTATTTATTTATCGTCCTTGTCGATCTTTAGTCATATACACAGTATCTACAAAAAGACGGAAACGTCCTCAGATCAGTAATTTTTTTTTTCATTTTTATAAACAAAATATTTAAAATGCAAATATTGAAGTTTCTTCAATAACACATGCAATATTTATATAGAAATGAGAGTTGACTTAAAAAAACGCATGACGGCTGATCTTAGCATGGACCACATAACATTACACATCAATTATTTCCATTTAATTTGTCACCAAAATATTTAAATATAATGAATTTAAATATTATTAACCAATAATTACTTGTTATTATAACTTTAAATTTTATTTTATATACACTTTTATTTTTGTCTTTATTTAGTCATGATCCAATGGTCGGTTTTTTTATGGATTGGTTAAGTGCATCTTTATGTATTACTAAAGGCTGTTTGGCAGTTACTGAATAGTTTGGTGCAAAATGATTAAGTGGTCAGAATAATTAAGAGACTCTCATGATATAGTGCAAAAAGAAATGTAATTGTTTGATAATTGTTTATAATGAAATTAGGGCGCTAAATGATTAAGGGAGACTCATGATACAAAATCATTAAGAGGCAAACTATAAACAAGATTCACCTTTTAACGATTCAGAGAATGTCTCTTAATGAAACTATTAAGAGGTAAACAAACAACCTCTAAATGCATCTCTACCTATTAATTTCCTCGTCATCTGGGTATTGTTTATCTGTTTAAATATTAGAATCAGACCAATTAATACATTGAAAATTAAAAAAGTAGGTCCTCATATTGATGTATATGAAGACGAAATTAATAAGTAGAAATTGATTTTATGTACCCTTTTTTTATAAAATGAACTTTTTTTTGTACAAAGAGTGTGACTGTTCTCATTTTATTATTGAAATAACATCTTAAATTCTTGATTATTTAATAGCGATCCTGAAATAAATATAACGTTAATTTAATAGATTAATTAATAAATAAATTCAATACCAGATTTTTATTAAATTATATTGTCAATTCAAATACTGTCAATTCCGCCTTGTGAGTTTTTACCACAGCTCATTAGTTCAAAGCAGATCAATCAAGTTGTTACCGGTTGATGTTCAATATCAGCTATCTCGTTTTTCTATAACAGTTGATTCAGTTTCTAACCTTGGGGCTCGATGGGTTCACTTGTTAGCATGTATAAAACCGTTCACTTTCCTACACAACTCATATTTGTTCCCTGAAAAAAAAAACTTCGATTGTTTCAAATCAGTTGCGTTTGTATCTTAAATATTGTTGAAGTTTGAACATAAGATCCAAATTCAAAACTTACCCAATTACCTAAACGACCCTTCGTATTTCCCAGATTAAAAAAAGCTGCATCTCTTTAAAAAAATATTATAAATGATATGAAATGTTCAATACACAGAATAAGAATGTACTGTGCATGTTATTATTTTATACAAATTAACAACATAACTGAATTTTTCTCCATGATCTTACCGTCACAGCTATTGTCTGTTGATGTAGATCCAGTCAGCTAACGTGGTAGTTGACATGTCAACCGACCTGCATAAAGGAGTGGAAATTGAAATATATACCAAACTTGAAGGGCTTGTTTGTATAAATTTTTTGTTTAATTCGAGTTTTGAAATGGAAACCACATACGTTACGTTCTAATTGTTTTTTTCATTAACCTGGATATCCAACCCGTTATGCGAGCCAACTGTTCCTATAATAACCACCTGCTTTGCGGGTAGCTCGAAGTTATCGCATTTGAACCTCCATGACCACAAGGGGATTTTTATTTCTTCCTGGATTTGAACCTGAGATCTCCAGGCACTTTGACATTTGGAGCTCAAGCTCAAACCAATCAGATACCATACCCTTGTTGTTTACCCTCTAATTGTTGTCAACGAACTAATTGACAACCAATCGTGAATCTAAACCCTACATGTGTTTTGAAAATCATCGAGTTTATGCCAAGAAAATAGAATTCAAAGTGCACAAACATCGTCATATGTTCATCAAATTACATCAAATATAATATTATAAGACGAAACAATAAAACATCCTACTTGAAACTGGTGTAAAACGTTTATGATGGTTTTGAACGTCTTAACAAGTTTCATATGACACTTTTGAAATAAAACGTCATATTAACTATTTTACATGACGCTTTTAAAAAATGTCCTATAAACACATATCTTTATAGGACACGTGTTTTTTATAATACACTTTTTCAAATAACGTCCTATAAAATAGTATAATACGCGCTTTATTGTAAAAGTGTCTTAAAAAACATGTTAACACGTATAAAAAGCATTCTATATCTATTGGAACACCTTTAGATTAGACACTTTAGCTTTTGATTCTATAAACTTATATGTAATAAAACAGTCTATTTTACGCAATTTTATTATTGTACTTATTATTACTACTATTCATATATCTATACTATATTATAAAACATTTGACAAAAAATCTCTTAAAAATTATTTTTAATGCACGAAGTATTGTTTATTGATGCATATTACTTAAAATTTAAGATTACAAGTAATTGTGCATAAGTACAACTTATTAAAGCTCCATATTTGAATTGGTGTAACTATAATCAAATATTGGATAAACATCTCATTTTAAATATAGAAAATCTAAAATATAATTAAGATAAGCATAAAGTTCTAACAGAATACTTAGTTATTATCTTTAAAAAAATATATTATTAAACCTAAATTAAATTTCTTTGTTACTAAACCTAAATTAAATTATAATTAAAAAAATTTAAGAAAATTACACCAAAACACAAGAACTTTTAAAAAGATTAATTTGATACTTATATCAATATTTTTTTAAAAAATTATGATATTTTTAAATTTATATTTTATTCAAAAATAAAAACATTATCGTTTTCTCAAAACCACATAAAATCGTATTATATCGACATAAAAAAGAAATAAAACGAAACACTAAAATCAAGATGTGTCTCGATACATTGCACGAGTACCCTTCTAGTATATATATAACACAAAGGGAAATTGCATTATTAATACCTACTTTTGTTAATATTTAATTAGACCAAAAAGCTTTTTTTTATTATATTAAAACCTATTTTTTAAATATTTAATTAGACCAAAAACCTTTTTAAAATCATATAAAAATTTCTTGAACATGGCTTCCCATTTAAGCGACTTTATGCCTCTGAGTTGGCAACATTCCAACCGTTGGATAAATGCAAAGTTGTATGAATATAAAAGTTGTTTGGATTTGTATTTCAAAAACATTTATTGTAATTTAATGATTAAAATTTAGCGTCGTTGACTTAATCAAATAAAAAACAGGTCTTGAGTTCGATCACGTATCCTTGTTAGTGTCAACCGTTGTATGAATGAAAAATGTCTCCGACCGGTTGATTTTTTGAAAACTGGTTTTATGAGAACTGTTAGGATTATCAGTAATCAACTTTTGACCCAAATAATGAGTTGTTTATTTACTTCTTAATAGTTTCTATAAGAGACGACATCTGAATCGTTAAAAGATGAACATTGTTTGACAAAAAAAGTCTATCTCTTAATGGTTCTAAAACTATCTGAATGATTTTGTATTCTAAGCTTCCATTAACCATTCAACGCCCTAATTTAATTATAAACTAGTTGTGTACTCGTGTAATTCGGCGGAAGCCATGAATTTTAACGATTTTGAAGTTTCACTGGTTTTATTAGAGAAAATTTAACGATGATATAAGTTACACTTGATCTTTACATATTAATATAATTTGAATAAATAAGAGTTATGGTTCCAATTACAGTCTATCGATGAAAAAAACTGTATGACAGTTTAAAATCTAATATACATATTTAAACGACTCCACAAATATGTTCGATCTACACCAGAGCAAAGAATCAAGAGATCGAGAGCGAGACCGAGAGTTCTAGAGCAATTGAATGAGAGATGAATTTGAGAACTTTTAATAACTTATGGTGAATATCAGTTTGAATCTCACCTTGGGGGATAGGAGAAGACATAAAGGTATGAGAGGGTGAAGACATAAGTTAAATGTAGGAATGGCAACGGGCCGGGTTCGGGCCGGGTATTGGTATCCCCGTCCCCGAAACCGATAACTAAAACTGTCCCCGTAACCGTCCCGATCCCCGTCGGGGATCTTATCGGGGATCCCCATCGGGTCCCCGCGGTTTCCCCGATCCCCGTTGGGGAACCCGTTAAGGGTAAAAGTTCTCTTTTTCATCGTTGGTTATAACCGAAMCCGAACCCGAACCCGAACCCGAAACCCRAAACCGATATTGAAAAAATTACAATATGTTAATTTTCACAATTAAAAGTAAATTACAATTTTTTTAAAGATCTAAGTTTAAATGTCTCAAACATAATTGAACTATTTACAAACAATGTATTAGATTACAATATAAAACTAAACAAAAATTCGAACATCATACAACTAAAATMAYGGTTTTTGACAAATAAACTAGACTTTTCGTGAGCTTTATTTGGGTTGTTGAGGTAAAGTGGATAAATTTTATTTAAATTTTAATGTTACTTTTTTTAAAGATATTATAGATATATATATATATATGTATAAATTAAAATAAATAAATAAATATATATATATATATATACATATCGGGCCGGGCCGGGCCGGTGATCACCGTCCCCGCCCCCGTCCCCGTCCCCGTTAAAATCCCCGAATTTGTCCCCGATCCCCGTCCCGTCCCCGATAAAATGTCCCCGAACCCGGCCCGAAAGTTTCGGTTTTCGGTTTTCACCGTCGGTTTCGGTTTTTTTTGCCATCCCTAGTTAAATGTGTCAAAAGTATCTTGGGAACATGAAAAGAAAATGTAATAATGTGTATCTTGGGAACATGAAAAGAAAATGTAATAATGTGCATTGGTAACTTGTACTATAAATTATTTTAATTGTAGATTAAGAGATTTTAAAATTGAATGCATAAAGTAGTAATACTTAATACATTATGAGTTGTTTTTAAAACTTTTAAGACTTTGTGCATAAATGTATAGTACTTTATGCATTAAAAATTGTTTTTAAGAACCACAAGGGTGGTGTCTTATTGGTTTGAGCTTGACTCCAAAGGTCAAAAGTACCAGGAGAAATAAAAATTCTCTTGTGGCCACAGAGGTTCAAATACGGTTACTCCGGGCTATCTGCAAAGCATGTGGTCGTACAAGTTAATAAAAAAATTTTGTTTTTAAGACTTTTGATAAATCTGGTTTATAAGGTAGTATAGATAATTACCAAACAACTATATTTCATTTTTACACTATATCATGAGAATCTCTTAATCATTCTGTACTAAATCATTCAACAATTGTAAAACAACTTAAGCTCGTTATTTTTTAAAATTACCACTAGTCAGATGATTATATATATTCTAAAAAGCATACACACAGTGGAAGTCAAAATATCAAAATATTAAAGGTGAATTATTTTTATCAAAACATTATAAATTTATTTGTTTATTAAAAATATTTAAATAATATAAATGGAAATTGTGGAAGTTCCATGTAACATGGAAATTCTTCTGAAGCAATCCTCTTAGGGATCAGTTAATAAGTATTTTCTCTTTCTTTAATTAATAATTAATTATTAAAAGTCTTAATCCTGTTATTTATTTATTTATTTATTATTATATTAAAAAAAACCCTCTTAGTAATTAATTTGGATCAAAGGTGAATTTGAAATGGTTAATTTTTTACGAGTAGACGTGAATCAGGTACAGTATTAGTTTTTTTCCTTTTAATAATATATATTAACCGATTATAATTGGTATATAAAAGCTTATATGAATACTGTGTACTAACCAATTGTACTTGATATCAACTTAGCTGGTACTAACTTTTTTGATTGGTATATATTGGTACCAGTTTTGTACCAACTTCAAGTTATATATATGAAAACTTGTCATTATGTTCAAATTTTGGGTGATTATTACCTCTCGTTTGGTTTGTAAGATTGGAATGAATTTGGAATTGAATTCCATTTCAATCCTATGTTTGGTTTGAAGGATTTCTTAAATTTCCGTAAACATAGGATTTTGAAGTCCCATGGGGATGATTGGTATTTCAAGGGATTTCGTATGATTTATATAAAATAATGTTTGGAAATTTGTTAAAAGCATTTATTTTATAATAATCGATTAATAGAAAGGTAATTTAATTATTTTTATATTTTTTGTAATTTGTTTTTTATAAATAACGGAATTCAATTCCGTGTCAAATACGGCAAACCAAATGCACCAAAGATTCCAAATTCTTTCAAATTCAAGTTCTTCTAATTCCAAACCATTCCATGAAATCTAAGGTGGCGTTTGTTTTTTAAGAGGTGCTGAAGTCTGAAGTCTGAATTCACTTTTGAATTTTAAGAGGTGGTGCTGAAGTCTGAAATCTGAATCAGTCAGACTGTTTGTTTTTACGTCTCTGAATCAGTAAGACTGTTTGTTTTTGTAAACTGAGGCAAGCGACGTAAGGAGGCGATAGAAATAAGAGGTTTTAAGTGCTAGTGTTACCACTTAAAAATTCAGAGGAAAATAAACGAATTCAGCTCTTAATTTGAAAAAAAAAAACAAACGATCTGAAAGTTCTTATGTCTGACCGATTCAGACATAAAAGGAGATTAAGTGAAAAATTAAAAAAACAAACAGCCCCTAAATCCCTTAAAACCATTTTATCAAACGAAACGCCCTTTTAGAGTCCGTTTGGTTTGCATGATTATTTTTTAGGGATCTGAATTGGAATGAATTTGAAATCATTTGTGTGTTTGTTTTGTAAGATTTGGAATAAAACTAGAATCATTATTTATAAAAAATAAAAAAAAATAATTAAATTACATTTTTATTGATCGATTATTACAAAATAAATGTTTTTAATATTTTTTAAAACTTTATTTCATACCATCATTAGAAATCTCATGAAATCCCGAGCACAGATTTCAAAATCCTATGTTTATAGTATTTCAATTAAATCCTATAATTTCAAATCCGGTTAAATTGTTGTGTATTATGTCATAATAAAATCTAATCAAATAAAGTAAGTGATGGTATTGAATTTTGTATTTAGCATATAAGGGTTTAATAAACAACCCCTAATTATTTTTTAATATTTTAGCATATATTATATAATCAATTTAATAAAATTTATAATAAAAGTGATTACTAAATATTAAAGTAATTAGTTTATTTATTTATTAAATTTATATGAAAAAAAAGGTGGGTGATATGTACCTTGAAATGCGGGGAGAGTCACGTGATAGAAACTGTTGGTACCACTAGCAGTCAGTGGATACGTTAAAGAGAAGAGGAGAAGGTCACGTGGCCAACTCACGCCGCGATGTTGTCCCCCTTGTCCCGCAATTTATGGCGTGATACCTTTCTATTCCTTCTATTTTTTTTTTATTAATTAATTTATTTATCTTTTAATAGTTTTATTAAGAAAATAATTTTTAAATCGTTAAGAAGTAAATTTTGTTTGTAAAAAAAAAAGTCTGTTTTTTAATGGTTCTAAAATCTTCTGAATGATTTTGTATCATGAACCTCTTTTAACAATTAAGAGTCTTAATTTCATCGTAAACAATTATATTTCATTTTGCACTATATCATGAGAACCTCTTAATTATTCTGACTACTTAATGATTCTGCACAAAACCATTCAGCAACCGCCAAACAGCCTCTAAGAGGTTGTTTGTTTTCTAGCCTCTAAATCATTGAGAGATGAATCTTATTTGATAAAAAAAAAATTGTTTCTTAATGGTTTTAAAGTCCTCTAAATGATTTTATATCTTGAGTCCTCCTTAACTATTCAGCACCCTAATTTCATGCTGAATATTTATTAAACAATTATATTTCATTTTGCACTACATCATAAGAGTCTCTTAATCATCCTATCCACTTAATCACTTTGCACTAAATCATTCAGTAACTGTCATACAGTCCCTAAGTTTTTAAACTATTTTTTTAAAAGATAAATTGCATGAAAAAGTAAGGTATTTTAATTTGATTCGTATTTCAGTAATGTACTTTCAAAACTTCTATTTTGATTCGGAGACTCTGTTCAAAATCTCACATTTAACATGCTAAGGGACGTCTCTAGGAACCACAATGAATGAGGCATATATTAGCGAGTTTCGTCGTACAATATGACTAGAGAGATATGTTCTCCGTGCATGCAGGTATGGTTCCTGAGAAGATATATATTAGCGAGTTTCGCCGTACAATATACAACCCGAGACTAATTGAAATTGATGAATTCTCACGGTTTCCGCCAATTAATCGGGCGAGTAGCGTAATGGAGTCCCTGAGGCAGACGACGTGAGTGAGATAGGTTTGAACAGTTTTTCAATCTTTTTCTTCCTATTCTAAGAAATAATAGGTAACGGAAATGATATTTAATCATTTCTTTTATTGGATTTAAGATTTAGTTCAAAAAATCGATCAGGAACTTAATCATTCAAAACATGAAAGTTAACTAGGTTTTTTGGTTTAAAAAAAGTCTAAGGATTTATTTATTCAATTTCAAAAAAATTCAAGAATTCATTTATTCATAAAAATAGTTTAAGACTTAATGTAAAAGTTTGTTGATTTTTTTTTGTGAAATATAAAAAATATATCTTTTTTAGATTAAATAGTTGTAAAAGGAGTTGGGTTCACGTGACAACAACCTGTTTTCGTGAGACACGTGAGATCATTTTTTTACACTTGAACCTTCATAGCAAAACGTTGTGAAGGTAAAAAAAAAACCGAACCTTTACAACGAAAACACTGTGAAGGTTACTTTCACAACGTTTTGCTGTGAAGTTTCAAGTGTAAAAAAGTGGTCGCAAGGGTCTCACAAAAACAAGTTGGTCTCACATGATCTCAAGTTGTTGTAAAAATAAGATATAGTTTAGTCGATAATTATATGTTTATTTTAAACTGATCAAATTAATGAAATCAAACTGATCAAATGAGTAATGTAAAATGTATTTATATGCTTACGAATTCTTAGATTGTGTTATAAAAACAACCTTATTATTTTAGGAGTAAATTACAAATTTAGTCCCTATGGTTATAGAAAATTTTGGATTAGGTCCCCTAAAATAAAATAATTACATGTGTAGTCATCATAATTTCACTTTTATTACAAATTAAGTCCTTTGTCCTAACTCCACTAACCTATACTCCATTTATTCAAGAGTAATATTGTCTTTTTATAGTTTCTTTTATTTTCTCTTTTAAAATTATTATAAGTTGGTGCATGTTGTGATCCATTGTACCCTCTCTTTCTATAATGCACTTAAACATCTTCTGCAAATCCTTTGTCCATAGACGGACCTAGAGGGGTGGTTAGGTGGTACCTGCCACCGTATCCAAAAATTCTTGGGTCCGTCCTTGCCTCCGTCAATCATCCACATCTTCTCTACATTTTAAGGTCTACTTTCCTCAAATATGGAGTTGTATCCATGCTCACTTTCACATCCATCCTTGATCCCATCCCCGGTGGCGACCCCACAACCTGTTTCCTGAAAGCCATTCAGTTCACATAAGTTTTTCTGCATGTGGGTATCATCACGAATTTACAATACAGTTTGCATGGATTTTGTAATTTACCTGGTGGATGGTGCAGATATTGATTCAATTTCATTTGTGCAGGTGCTGGATTCCATCTTTGACGAACTTCTTTTATACCAGAAACCTATAATTTACTCCTTGGCTTGTTATCGGTTCCTGACAATCTTAATATGTGCTCATTTGCTTTGTAACTGAGATCGATATCCTCAAAAAGATTCAAAGAGTTTATCTTTTTAAACACACATTCGAGACGAAAATCGCCGAGAAAAAGCACAAGAAGAGTTCTTGGAGACGAAGATCCCAAAAAAAAACCCAAAAATGGATTGGATGGTAGCGAGAAGGATACCTATGCAACAAAAGGCTCAAGGGGGTAGGCTTATTTGTCACCTCTACGAGCAACTAACTCCACACGTTTTAAGAGATTGCAGCCTCTTTTTGATAAAGACGACATTAGACTATCCACATCCATGCAATTCATGTACACTTTCAATTGTGTCACATCAGCTTTTGCAATTACCTTCTATACACCTGCAATTCATCTACACTTTCAAAAGTGGTCCCTACTACAACCTTTATGAACTATTTTATAAATTATATATATATATATATATTCTAATTATTTTTAGTTATTAACATGACATATTATTTTTTGTTTTAATTCAATGTTAATTAAAATATAAACATTAATTTTAATTAAGGTGACCGGTTATCTGATCAATTTGTGAGCGGAACCCTTAAATAAATGTAAACTTTGCTCAAAACCTTAAATGCTGATTTTGAAAGTTTATTCCCTAAAATATAAATAAGGACAAAGTTGGTTCCATTTTAATGCAATTTTCTCATAAATATTTTATGTTTTAATATGTATAATTGTAATTTTAGGTAATTATAAAATTCAATGTTTAAATTAATTTAACTATATTGTAATTATATTATATTTTAAAAATAATATATATGCATAAAATATTTTTTAAACAAGAATAACTAAATCTAATTAAACAAACATAAAATATATTATGTTATATAAAAATTTAGTTTACTTAACCAATTAAAAAAAAAAAAGTGGGGATGTGGATGTGCACGTGGCTTGCAAATACAATTGCAAGTGAAATTCCATGTGGCAAACTAAAGTTTTTTGTAATTGACTTTGAAAGCCGTGTGTGGATGGACTCAGACCTGTACATTTCTTTAGGGAGTTTTTGGATACGGAGATCATCGGAAAAAGTACAAAGGGAGTTGGTTCATAGAGACAAAGATCGCCCAAAAAAGTAAGTAGAAACGGAGTTCTTGCTTTTCACGTTATGTTTCTCCTCATCTTCCTTTTTTATTTGTTCAAGCTCAACGAAAAGTGACAAGTGTTTCTATATCATCCTCTTCCATCTCCTTTTTTTTAAGTATATAATATTTATATATGGCAAATAGAACAAATAAACTCACACACCCTCCTCACATTTGGTGAGGTTTGATCCCTTGACCTCTTAGAAGGCCAATGACTCACATACCGCTAGGCCAAAGACTCTTTGGTCTCTTCCAGCTCCTTATTGAGGTCTCTCCTTTGTACTTCTTCCTGTGTATCTTTACCCTCCTTTCTGGGTTTGAGGGTTATGCGAGTAGCAATATCCCTTGAAGAAATTGTATGAAAATCGTCAATAGGGACATGAACAAGGGTAAAATTGTCCTTGTAATAAGTGATAAGTGATGAGGAGGGCAGCAATATTGACGCATGGTGGCGGCGGTGTCAAGCGGCGGCAGTGACGTCGTTTTGGGAGGAGGAAGGACACTGTTAACAGATAGGTATACTCTCTCTCTCTCTCTCTCTCTCTATCTATATATATATATATATATATATATTAAAATAGAAATATAAATTATATATTCTTTTAATTTAAAAAAAAATAATAATAAAATGACCAAAATGCCCTTTAACTTAACGGCTGTAGATAAACAAAGTTAGGTCGAGGGACCCAATTCACAACAAAATTGAAAACCACATATATCTATAATAAATTCTTTTAAAGGACCCCATCCATAATTTTAAATAATCACAAGGACCAAATCTGTAATTTACCCTTAATTTAATGACATAGTTTTTATAATTAAATTTATCATATTGATTATTTTTAAGATTTTAAAAATAAAAAAATATTGACAAGTCAACTCAACTGATCCATTTTCATCTGCGTAATAAAATTACTTGTTTATTTCGAAGCATCCAATTTCAATCTATCGTATCATATTTGTCGTGTGTTATTATAATTTTGCCTACCAATATTTCTAGTTTTGTGTTATTACAAGATATTTTAAGTATCTAATTGTTAACCAAAACTCGATACAATTTTATATTTAGTTACAACAAAACACGTTTCTTACGTTATGTTCACGTGTCTAGTTCCCGACACAATCTACAAAAACGGATAGAAACACCCGAAGTTAAACATACCATTTTCCTTTTGGACGTATATGTGGATGCAAATATATATATCTATCAACATCAGCTATCGTCTTCTTTGTGACGACAACAAAGATGGAAAAGGCACAAAGATTTGTAGCCTTATGTCATCTTGATCACATACCTTTTTGCAAAATTTTCCAAAGGGTATTTGTGTCTTTTTCCTTATTGTAATTTACAACGAAGGAACAGTATTTTAAATAAGGTTTACAGTTTCATACTTGTTTGGTTTCAAAAGAATTGTTATAACAACTCGTTTTAGTTTTTTTACATTATTAAACACTACAAATCTTATTTTTAAAAATATGTTTTTAAGTATATAATATTTATATAAGACAAATTGAATTTACAAAGACTGTTCATCTTTGATGAGGTGTGAACTCTAGACCTCTAGGAAAGTCGGGTTCAGTAATACTGCTAGGCTAATGGCCATTTGGTACATACATTGACTTTCAATTGCTTGTTAGTTTCGCTTTCAATAAGGGGTGGATTCGGAAGTCAATTATTGTTGGGAACTTTCCACGATATGAAGCTTAAGACTTCCAAATTGAAATTAAGAGTCTCTATGTTAACAGCTTAATGGGTTTAATATGATTCATAAATTATTTGGGCATATATACATAACTGGTTAGTAGTAGCTTAATGATATATAAAGTGGCTTATTCTATAAGTGTATAGGGGAGTTTTATACAGAAAGCCAATTTTTTTTTCCAAACTTATCTATCCCATTTAAAAAACACGTTCATTCCATATATGAAAAAACCTCTCAATCTGTACATACAGATTAATTCATAGTGTCTGCTTTATCCATACAATACTTAATAAAAAAACCTAACAACAATATTCTTATTTTTTCTATTTTAAAAAATCTATTAAAAATCTTTGAGGGGCTTGTTTGACAGTTGTTGAATGGTTTTGTGCAAAATCATTAAGTGGTTWGAATGATTAAGAGACTCTCGTGATATAGTGTAAAATGAAATATAATTGTTTGGTAATTATTACAATGAAATTATGACTCTTAATGGTTAAGAAAGACCCAATATACAAAATCATTCAGAGGGTTTTAGAATCATTAAAAAACAAACTTTTTGTTATCAAACAAAATTTACCTATTAACGATTCAAATATTATCTTTTAATAAAACTGTTAAAAAATAAACAAACAACCCATAAAATTTACGATAAACTTGGTTTGGTGAGAAGGGTATTGGAGGAGAATATGGCGGGTGGTTCCATTAAATAGAACGGGTGATATCACGTGGTGTAGGGTCCAGCTGCTACTGGTAGGCCTTCGCTCATCACCCCAAGATTGGTTGCGCCGCTCTCTCTTTCACGTGACCACGTCGTCACGTGTCTTAAACCTTCTATTTTTTTAATGTGTTTTATTTTAATTTTTTGAGAATACTTTTCAAAATAATTATGTAATGTTACTTAATCAAAATTAAATAATTAATTATTATAAAATGCATTATTAAAAAATAATTTTTAAAGATGCAATATTAATTTGGGTTAATATTAACCTCTGATATATAACATAGTTGACAAAAAGCTGAAACGAATTTGCTTAAAAAGATGAGACGAATTTGCTTAAATACAAGACAGATCCCAGATTAGATCCCGGGCCCCCTGTTACTCGTAGCCGTTGCATGAGATAAAAAATACTCATTCACATTGATATCTTTGAAGACAGGTTCCATATGGTGCCAGTTGAGGCTGCTGGTTATGACTAGCAGAAGGGTTCTAACGTATCTTTCACAAGATTGGAATTTGGATTTACTAAGTATTTAAGCAAAGTCATTCCATCATTTTGCCAACTGAACTACATGTCTGAAAGCTATTAAAAGCGTATTATTTAACATGTTTGATAAACATAAATTATGTTATTTTTTGAGTACATGTTTGGATAAATATATAAACTACCTTATAAGTTATTTTATCAGAATGATAGTTGAAGTAGGGTTTTGAAAGTTTTTTTTGACACTTTTCCATTATTTTATCATATTAACTAGTTGTATAGGTAATAAGAATGTATCTAACATGTTTTAGAAAATTCAAAAAGTTATTTAACATGTTTTAGAATGTTCAACGACTTAATCATTCCAAACACTAAAGTCCATTGAGTTTTTTTAGACTTTTCCCTAATTAAAAACTGTTAATTAATTTTGATTATACATAAAATTAATTATTACTAATATTAATAAATATTGATTATCGAAAAATTTAATTAATATTGAAAATTATTAATTAATTTTAATTAT
>NC_037533.1:14528880-14562847 GCF_001531365.2 Cynara cardunculus var. scolymus
GTTACAACAAAATAAATAATTATTATCTTTATAAAAAATTATATTATTAAACCAAATATAAATTACTTCGTTATTGTACATAAATTAAATTATAAAAAAATTGGATTAAAAAATTACTCAAAAAAATGAGGAATTTCAAATAGTTAATTTGATACTAATATCGATACATTTTTGTCAAATTTTTATGATATCGTCAAACATATATTTTTTTAAAAAAATAAAAACATCATCGCTTTCTCAAAATCGCATAAAGCCATATTATAACATCGACTGAGATAATGAATAAAATAAAATATTAAAAACACGATGTATCTCGCTGCATTGCGCGAGTACGCTTCTAGTTATATTATAAAACATTTGACAAAAACTCTTAAAAAATATTTTTTATGCATGAAGTACTATATATTGATGCATATTACTTAAAATTCAAGATTAGAAGTAAATTATGCATAAATACAACTTATTAAAGCTCCATGTTTGAATTCGTGTAACTAACTGCGGATAAACATAATCAAATAAAGGATAACATCTCATTTTAAATATAAAAAATCTAAAATATAATTAGGATAATCATTGAGTTCCAACAGAATACTTAATTATTATATTTATAAAATGTTATATTATTAAACCTCAAATAACTTATTTCGTTATTAAACTAAAATTAAATTATAATAAAAAAATGAATTAAAGAAATTACATAAAAAATGAGAACTTTTAAATAGTTGATTTGATATTAACATTGATATTTTTTTTCTTCAAGTTTTTATGTTATCTTCAAATTTATCGTATTATAACATCGACAGAGACAAATAATAAAATAGAACATTAAAATCGAGATGTGTCTCACTGTATTGTGCGAGGATTCTTCTAGTAAATATATAATATATAAACACCTATAACCTATCCCTTATTGAATAACCTCAACCGATCTCTTGAACGAACGAAGGAGTTCCGTATTTTTCTTATAGTAAGAACGGCGATCTGTTGAAGGTACACATGTCTCTCACGATTCAGATATAGGGTTTCGATTTTGAACCCCGTATTCATGGTTTTGAATAGTTTAGTAATTCGATTCGTTTACGGGCTCGATCAACTTTGCTTCACTTTCTACATCGATCTGCTTTAATTCAACGATAAAAATTTAGGGATTTTTTTATTTTTATTTCAGGGATTTAGGTTTCGATCTTACATAACCTATGTATCACCAATTTTTCAACGAAGTTATATAAATTTGCCGGTATATAAATTTACCTCTTAATAGTTCTATTAAAAAGTAACATTTGAATTGTTAAGAGATGAATCTTCTTTGGCAGAAGAAAAAAAAATCTATCTTTTAATTGTTTTAAAACTCTCTGTATGATTTTGAATTCCGAACCCCCCTTAACTATTCAACACCATAACTTCTTTATAAACAATTATTTTTCATATTGCATTATATCATAAAAGTTTCTTAATCATTCTACACCAAACCATTCATCAACCTTGTATCCAATTTAAAATACCGACAAAAGAAAGTGTGGATTTGGTATTTTCCTTGATCCTAAACCATCTTCTTGTCTACCTAGCTTTAAATAAAAACGTAAGCCATGACGTCACTTGGTACATGCTATTTGTCTTTCAACCATAAAAGGTATCGTGATAGATTTGGCTTAAACAAAGAGTCACCTTTTTTTACTTTTTATTCGACTCTTTAACCTTTTATTTTTATTTTTTAAAATCGAAACTTGTAAATTATAGAATATTTTAATGATATATTTGATGTCAAAATTCCTTTAAATAGAGAATCTATTGGAGTTATTTAATTTTTTATAGATATTTTTCCTTTTGATTTTTTATTTTAAAGAAATACAAAGAATCTATTAGAACAAATTCTTTAAAAACGAAGAAAATAAGGTTTTTATTTATTATTTTGCTCAAACAAAAATTTTAAAATAAAGAAAACTTTAAGAAAATCTCTAAAACTTGATGATAAGAAAAAAAATGTTTTTTTTATTCTTTTAAATATGTATTGAAAGAAATATTAAAATCTTTAAAATATTAAAATCTTTAAAATAAAAAAATTGTTAAAATTAAATATAATTTTTTAAAATTCTTAACTTTTAATTTTAAATAAATTTAAAAAAAATGTTGGAGATTCTCAAATACCACTTTCAAGTAGAGATGGCCAAATCGGCCAGGTCCGGGATCGCTGGAGGACCGGGACCGGGACCAACAAAGGACCGGCCTGGGACCTGGACCAGTAAGGACCGGTTATGGGATCGAAAACCGGGACCGGTTGAAGTTTTTGGTAGTTTCGTGGGATCGGGACCGGTTATGGGACCGAATATGGACCGGTCCAACCCGGCCTGAAAATTCAAATAATTTTATAAATAAATGTACTTTTAAATAATTTTATAATGTATTTTTATAAGAAAACGTAATTTTAATTATATTATAACGCATTTTTAAAGTGTATTTGAGTGACCAAATTGTAAATTTTATAATGTATTAAAAATATATATCATTAAAAAAATTAAAAAAATCTTATTTTTTAATGCAATGATCGGTTGGGATCGAGACCGACGTCCCATAACCGATTATGAAGTACCTTGACCGGTCCTATCATTTTCGTCCAGGACCGGTTATGGCCGGTTATGAGAAAGGTTAAGACCGATTGGGCCTGACCCAACCTAGTCCGACCCGAGACCGATTTTTGGCCATCTCTACTTTCAAGTGCAAAACATAAATCAAATAAATAAATCCCTATTTATTTGTTCTCATTAGTAAAGGATTCAAGTTTCAACACAAAAACTCATATTTAAATTCTAAACGCTAATAAATTATTTTTCTATATAAATATATAAATAGAGACATATACACTGTTGCCTTATATTCTAAAAAATACATTTTATTTTGGTTTGTGACAATTTTTTTCTCAATTATTTTAATAATAAAGTTTTTTTTAATTGTATATTTCTTATTTATATTGATTTTGTAATATATAATTATGTAAATTCTATTTACAAAAATAAAAGATTTATGAGTAAAAGGACGATAAATTTGTCATCGACATCATCAAATGCTATAAGATCAACAAATTATCTGTTAAAAATAGAAAATTTTAAAACTTTAAGAAAAAAATTGATTGCTATATTTAATTAAAAAGTAAAGTAAACCTCGTTATATTTTAATGTGAGAAATTAACCCCATTTTTGAAAGATGGTCCCAAGCACCGTCATATCCCTTCCAACTTTTAAATGTCCTTTTAATAAGCTATTTTTTATCTGTTTAAACATAATTTTTATGATAAGCTCAAAAAATAAGTTGCTAACTCAACATCTTCAATTGATTCTTCAAAATAGATAATCAAAAATCAAAATCTTCAAAAAAAAATTATATTCAACTCCAATAACTTATCTATTAGGGCAACTCCAACCTCATCACCAAAAAACCACCAAAAACACCAAATCTGGTGAGCCTATAAACACAAAAAAAAAAAAAAACTCAACTCCAATCACACTTAAAAAAAAACACTAAATTTGTGGACCCCACATTAAAATAACATATAAAAACCTAAAACTTAATATTTATAATTATTTATTTATTTATAACTTATTTAAAAATCATTAAATATTACAAAAAGTTGGTGGGGACCACCTCTTTGGCAAAATACCGTCCATCTTCTTCCCCGGCAAATATGCCGGTCATTTTCAAGACCCACTATATCTTTGGTGATTTTGCAGGCCGATTGGAACCAAAAAAAGGGCAAAACTAAGGTTTTGCCGTTCGATTGGAGTTGCCCTTATAAAGATTACAATATCGATTATATTATTAAAATATTCAATGTCTGGATAAATAATTTATACCGATGTCAAACCGATAATAAAGTATTTTTGGAAAAGTTAAACTCTTCTTAACTTAAAATAATTGATAAATATTTTTATATGACTACCGAATTCTTATAAAAATTTATCCTCTTTAGAAGATCACCTTAAACCTTATAAATATCTAACATTCCCAATAACATGTACTAGAACCTTAAATCATGCATCACTCCAACACCAGCAAAGCACATTTACTAATCTACCCTCTTTCCAGCTCCGGCCACATCATCCCTTTACTCGACCTCACCCACCTCCTCCTCCGCCGTGGCCTCACCATCACCGTCATCATCTCCTCCGCCAACCTCCATCTCCTCCGCCCTCTCCTTTCCTCCTACCCCTCTTCTCTCCACCAACTTCTCTTCCCCGATCCCGCCGTCACCCCATCCCCCTATCCCATTGTCGGCAGAGTCATCGCCACCCAGAAACTGTTCGATCCCATTGTCCGATGGTTTCAATCTCACCCATCGCCGCCGGTCGCCATCGTCTCCGACTTCTTTCTCGGCTGGACCACTGACCTGGCTTCCCACCTCGGAATCCGGCGGGTGGTGTTTTCGCCTTCTGGTGCTCTTGGTTCTTCCATTTTTCAAACGTTGTGGCGAGATCTGCCGGAGATTAATGCCGGAGACGACAGCTGCTCGCTTTCTTTCCCGGAAATCCCCAACTCGCCGGAATTCCCTCGGTGGCAGTTGTCACAATTTACACGTCTCTATAAAAAAGGTGAACCAGATCTCGAATCTTTCAGGAATGGAATGTTGGCCAACATGACCAGTTGGGGAATCGTGTACAACACATTTCAAGAGTTGGAAGGGGTTTATATTGACCATATGAAGAAACAAATGGGCCATGATCGGATTTGGGCTGTGGGCCCGTTACTCCCAGATGATCATGGCCCAATAGTTCCAACCGAACGAGGCGGGGCCAGTGTGGTGCCACCTGACGACCTTCTCGTCTGGTTGAACAAAAAGCCTGATAACTCTACTGTCTATATATGTTTTGGCAGCAGATTCACTTTAAGCGAGAACCAAATGAGTGCGCTGGCTTGCGCACTCGAGCTTAGTAATGTTAATTTCATCTTGTGTGAGAAGGCAGACGACTCGAGCTCGAGCTTGATCCCTAGTGGGTTCGAGTCTCGGGTCGCTGGTCGAGGGTTCATAGTCAAAGGATGGGCCCCACAATTGGCTATACTGAGACATAAAGCGGTAGGCTCGTTTGTGACTCATTGTGGGTGGAACTCGATATTGGAAGCAGTGGCGGCGGGTGTGATGATGTTGACATGGCCAATGGGTGCGGACCAATATGCAAATGCTAAGCTATTGGTTGACCAATTGGGTATTGGGAAACGAGTTTGTGAGGGTGGACCAGAGAGCGTTCCTGACTCGGTCGAGTTGGCTCGGTTGTTGGATGAGTCATTGAGCGGTGATAGGCCGGAGCGAGTTAAAGTAAACGAGCTAAGCCAAGCAGCAATCAAGGCAGTCAAAGAAGGAACATCACTAGGGGATTTGGATATGTTCACCAAGCTTATATCTGAGCTCTAAGATCACTAAAACGTTCTCTTTACTCTTTGAGGTAGAGTACAGGTCTGCATACATCCTACCTTCCGGACCCCACATTTGAGTGGAACATACTGATACTGGGCTTCTTTAGTTTAGTCTGGTATTCGCAAAAACATTATCGCTACTTTTCAGGGTAGAAATCACGTTTGTTTACATCCCACCATTCGGACCCCAATAAACACTCTCTCCACCTAGGGGTGGATGTATCGTCTTTGTACATCTTCCGCTCCCATACCCTATTTTTGAGTGAGATTTTCTGGGTTCATTTGGTTTATGTTGTAACCTTCAGAATTCACAATTCTACCTAGCACTTTACTAAACATTTACTGCTTACAGATACCAGTTACCTTACTGATTGAGCATGACAAATACCAAGAATGTTACTTGTTAAGAGAAGAATGTTACTTGTTAAGAGGCAGAGCAAGGACCATGAGTCTTATCCGGTGAGTCTTATCGGGTAAGTTTGTAACTACAATAGGTGTTGTTGGTTATGCTAATATATTGATGGACAAGATTCCCACATAATCACATCATCTACAATCTTTGAAAACTTTCATGTATAAATAAATTGCAATGATGATCACAAGACATGAATACCACAAAATCCATCAATATTAGCAGTTTTTGCTGGTGAAATCCATTAAAACATATATAACATTTTTCACAAGATTTAAATACAGAGAAAAAAAAAGAAAAATCGGTACCTCTTTCGGGTCGAGAATCAAACTGTGTAACCAATCTTCCGGTCTTCACTTATTTTGCTAGATTTTTTTAAATCCAATCCTTTTTTGTGTTGGTTACTGCAACAATGCAAGCCAAAAAGACATCAGAGAAGATTAAGGGGTCGTTTACCAAACGCTTACTCGGGTAAGTGAACACCAAGTCACATTACCTTATTGGATGAATATAGTAAGGATCAGGAATCTTACCCGGTAAGAGCGAGACAAGGACCAAGAGTCTTACCCGGTAAGGGAGAGCGACAACTCTTACCATGGTAAGCACTTACCGGATAAATTATTGCATACGATATCATTTTGATGAACTAAAATCTTGCCCGGTAACTAAATGATAATGTTAAACTTTACCGGTAAGCACTTACAGGGTAAGTGTTTAGTAAACGGCCCCTAAGTTAATATCTTTCTTTGAACTTAAATGAGATCTTAATTGAATTTATGCTCTTCTGATAAGTATAAAGTCATTTTTTCTTTAAATCCAAGATCAAAGGACATGGATTTAAGGTTATATACATAAATGACCCATTTAGAGGAAACAAAGAACATTCTCTGACAACATTTGCTTCAAATTATGCATTTTCACTGTTCTTGATATTCATTATGAATATCTATCACGATAGTCATGAATGATTTATGAATAGTTAGTTCTCATGGTTTCAAAAATTTTACAGTTCTCAAACGAACTTGCCCTATATATGCTCATTAATCGAAATCAGTTGCTAATCATTGAAGGAAGCTTTTCCTCCATAACTAATACACCAATGGATGGTTCTTGTAGCCTTGTAGGGTTAGGTTTTGGTGAGAATGAGAGTTAAAGTGAAAAACTTGAGATTTCCACCATTGAATGCACATTAGGATGGGATGTACCAAGATGCATCGGATTAATTCCCTTGAGAAGCGTAATTCATGGGTGGGCAAGAGATTAAAAGTGATAAAGGGTCCAGATCTATTCTTTCGTTTCTTATCTTAACTCTCTTTCTTACATGATCCTTTACTGGTTCTTGCAAGAGTAAAAGTCCAATTACGGTTTCATTTTACACTTCCCTTTGGTTTCAAAGGTTCGATTTTTTTGTTGTGGCATCAAATGCAACGTGGACGAAAATAAATATGGAAACGGGATGTTTTGATGCTTACTTTGTGCCAGAACGGTGCTTATGAAAACGTATGAGCTCCTGAGATCAAGGAGACTTTAGGTAGTCTTTTAGCAAATCGAAAACAGGGTCTGCAAACGAAGATCCTTCCGATCCTTGAAACATGATTCCATCCATACGGGCTTGCACTTCATCACTCGATGTCAAGCCATCCACCAGTTGGCTTAACGATGTGTCTATTCCGATTGCTGAGCTCCCTATCCCGAACAAGATTCGTGTTAAAGAACGTGACGGTCTTGACAGCTCAACCAAAGTAACCTGAATACATTCAGCCATATATCGTTATAACAAAAATATCGGAAATAGCCGTTCATCAGGTGGTTTTTTTATTTACAACTTGCATCATAGTAAAATGCGCGTTTTATATCCGTTTAAGTCCCACATGAGCTAGATTTGGACCGTTTCCTATTAATATATGTTGGAACATCTCTTCTATCTTCAGAAGCTTTTTTGAAGAGTAAATTGTTAGGTACTGACTCCAAACCCATCAGGGTTATTAGGGCTGTTAATAAATAGGGGAAAGAGGGGAGAATAGGGTATCGAGAAAATTATCAAGTTTGTTTTTGGGAGGGTCTAGCCACTCGAATAGCTAGTTATCTATCTCTCTTGTTAATCACGGGCTTACGGATATTGTTTCATCTGTTTCTTTTTTCAATCACTATAAATTTTTGAGTAAATTATAATTTTCATCCCTGTGGTTTGTTAAAAATTGCAGATTTCGTCCATGTAATTTTGAAATTTCAATTTTCGTCCCTATAGTTTGCAATTCATTTCTATTTTCGTCCTTGAGGCCAAAACACTACTTTAAGTATAAATGACTAAAATAGAAATGAGTTTTAAATCATAGGGACGAAAAAATCAATAAATTGTAAATCATAAGAACAAAAAAGGTAATGAATTATATAAACCATATGAATGAAAATCGTAATTTCAAAACCATAGGAACGAAAATTGAAATTTTGAACAAACCATAGGGACTAAAAACGTAATTTACTCAAACTTTTAGAAAATTGACAAGCATTTAGAGCAAGAAGAGAGCAGAATGAAACCAACCCGTTTGTCCTGAGGTATGTTGGCCTTCTGTTTTGCTACAGCAACGGCTCGCGAGAACCCGCCAATTGCATCGACTAAGCCCCGTGAAGCAGCATCATTACCGGTCCACACTCTCCCTTGAGCGATCTCCTCCATCGTATCCACCTGCAGTATAACGACTCGGTGCTAATTGCATAACTATCGAGTTACTAAAAATCTAAAATATTTACTCGCGTGACCACATACGCTCATTGATCTTGAACGGGCTGCCTTGTCACGAAATTGTTTATAAGTATTCATGGTAGATTCTGCAAAGAGTTTCTCTTCATCTGGCCTGCACACAGGTACACAAAGTAGTTGGCATCATAAGAAATGACGAGAATGTGTGAGAATACGAGCATGGAGGCTTGACGGAAATAGATTGTCATAGAATGTTTAACAATGGCTCTGATACCATGAAAAAATATGTAGAACCCCATCAGATTACTCTCCAAAAGATCCCTGAAGTAACTTGGGTATTAGAGACATTTTTTCAATTGGTGGCACCATTTGACTATAAAAAAACAAATACAGGGATATTTTTCATAGAATTATCGTTCTGTTGGTTAGTTTATTGTTTTTCATATGTAAAGTCTTGTGTTCAAGTCTTTTATTGCAAAAAAAAAAAATTCAGAAACATAATATATCTGAAATTAAAAGATAAAAAGTAAGAAAATGACACTAACAAATTTGAACTTAGGTCTAGGGTGGAAGAAAAGTCTTGCAAACTAACTCCATCAAAGGAAACTTGTGTCCTTATTGTAGTTTCAAAATATATACGGTAGCACTTTTCACGATCCTATCATTTTTTTACAATACGACGGAGGAATAAAGCAGTGGCCCGTGCCACAGTATCCAATACACCGGGTCCGTCAATAAATCAAGAAATCTTCTCACCTGAAAGGCCGGTCAGCAGCCGTCAGCTCAGAAAATCGTCCCTTCGATATCATTTCTCTGTTGAAACCGATCCTTTCAAATAGTTTCCCCTTGTTCAACTTACCTACAACAAAAATAGAGATTAATTAGAAAACCTGGAAAAGTCAAACACGCAAAATCGATCGCACTGAACCACAATGGAAGTTTAAATAAACCTACACCACAAGGGTGGTGCCTGGTTGGTTTGAGCTTGGCTCCAAAGGTCAAAAGTACCAGGAGGACCCAGGTTCAAATCTAAGGAGGAATAAAAATCCCCTTGTAGCCACGGAGGCTCAAATGCGGTGCCCAACTGAAATTTTAAGAAAAAAGATTGCAGGATGCTGTAATATACTTTTGACAACACCGATTGAACCCGTTAAAGTAAGATCCTCTGAGAGTATTGTCTGTGCAGCCATTGCCATATAGTATCCTCCACTGGCTGCAATATCAACCATTGATGCAATTACAGGCTTAGATTCAGCCAATAGACTGATTTCCCTCCACATCCTGCACAATCAAAACATAACCACATGAGAAATCAAATATTCTTAGGGGGCCGTTTACCAAATGCTTACTTGGGTAAGCACTTATCAAGTTACGTTACTTTATCGGATGAACATGGAAAGGACCATGAATCTTACCCGGTAAGAGCGAGACAATGACCTAGAGCCTTACCCGGTACGTGAGGGCAATGACTCTTACCACGGTAAGCTCTTACCGGGTAATTCGTTGCATAGAAATCCATTTTTTGTTGACTAAAATCTTACCCGGTAAGTAAATGATAGTGTTGAATTTTACCGCTAGATGCTCACCAGGTAAGTGTTTGGTAAACAACCCCTTGGTAACATTCTTGCTTAGTTTGTCTTTCTTTTTCAATTTCAATCTTGTTTTCATTATTTAGGAATAAGAATATAAACTTTACCATGTCTTAGGGCCTATTTGTTAGCAGCTTAATGACTCACAGCTTATTCGGTCAACTATACATGACTGTTTGGTAGTGGCTTAACGATATAGAAAGTGGCTTATTCCATAAGCTTCTAAGGGGAGGTTCATGTAGAACGCCCAGTGTTGACTAGAGCTAATTATAGAATGATTATGAATTGAATTATTCAATCTTCTCCACCCATTTAAGGAGTTTATAATTTCCATATTGTGCTGCATTGTACTCTTGTATATATTCTTGTAATCAGTTCATGAAATACACAAAATTGTTCCTGCATCTTGAACCAGTTCTTGATGGTATCAGAGCAGGACCATACGAAAACACCACAAACATATTAATCGAATCGAATTGGTTCTGTTTCATGGCGGAAAAAGATCCTCGTGTCATTGTCCARAACGTACAGGATGCTCCATTTCCCACTGGAWTCATCCTTGATGATTCGAATTACCCTMTGTGGTCACAGTTGATGGAGATGCGCATCGGAGCAAGAAATAAATCCGGATTTCTTACTGGAAAAAGTCAGAAACCCATGGATGAAAAACTACTAGAAAACTGGCTTATCGATAACAACCGTGTCAAGAGTTGGCTTATCGATTCGATGAGCCCCTCCTTGATTCAACGATTCATTCGGCTCCAGACGGMAAAAGAAATTTGGGAAGCAGTYGYGAAAACCTTCTAYRATGGTTCTGATGAAACTCAACTTTTCGAGCTWAACCGAAGATCGTTCACTACTCGCCAAAACGGTAGACCTTTGCCCACCTACTACAATGAACTGGTTAGCATATTTCAAGAAATCGACACTCGCATTACAACTCAGGAAGAAAGTGTGGCACAAATTGTATCAGGTAATAAGATCCTTGCCCGCCTTCGTGTTCACATCTTTCTCGCTGGGCTCGATCCCGAATTCAATCATGTCAGAAGTGAAATCCTGCGAAAAGACCCTCCTCTCGATCTTGAATCATGCTATGCCTATGTTCGAAAGGAACAAAACCAAAGAAATACAATGGAAGAACCGAAAGTTGAAACTGATGGAATGGTACACTTGGCTGCCAAGAACCGATTTCAGAAAGGTAAGAATCCAAGCAATAAAGGAAGCTCTTTTACATGCACCCACTGTGGAGAAGAAGGACACTCAAAGCAGCGATGCTATGAGATCATCGGATATCCGGAATGGTGGGATTTCTCGAAGAAGCCCCGGAAAAAAATAGGCCAAGCAACAGTTGCTACCTCAACCAAAGACGAACCAGCGGCTCCGATTGCTGCACATACTGAGCATGTGAACAAATATGGTATGTCTAAATCTAATTCTACTAGTGATGGTAGCTGGATCATTGACACAGGAGCGACCGATCATATGACAAATGATCCATGTAAGCTTGTATCCATGTGCTCTCCAAAACAATCTAAGATTCTCACGGCAAATGGAGGAACTGCACATGTGACCGGTGAAGGACCAATACAAGTATCTGGATCTATGAATCTAGAAAATGTTCTTGTGGTTCCCTCATTATCTTCTAATCTCTTGTCCATATCCCAAATTACAAAAAAATTGAATTGTTTTGTAACATTCGGGCCTGATGAATGCATCTTCCAGGACATAAGACACAGAGGATTCTTGGCTATGGTACTAGGCGGGGGAAGTTGTACTACCTTGAAGATCAGAAGTATGGTGAAGCTCTCAATACTGGAATAACTCAAGGAAATAAAACGTTGGCATGGCTATGGCATCGTAGACTAGGGCATTTATCATTTAGGTATCTTCGAAAATTGAAACCAAGTTTGTTTATTGGAAAAGATGATGATTTTAAATGTGGTATTTGTGAAATGGCGAAAAGCCATAAAACTTCATATGTTCYRAGCGCTAATAAGAATTYGATTCCTTTTATGACTATTCACTCAGATGTATGGGKCCCCGCTCGAATACCCACACCTAACGGTGCTCGTTACTTTGTGACTTTTATTGATGAATGTACACGCATGATTTGGATTTCTCTGCTTAAACATAAGGGAGAAGTATGTACAGTCTTTAAGGAATTGGTCTGAACCGTCAAGTCACAATACAAATGTGACGTCCAGGTCGTACAATCAGATAACGGAACCGAGTATATCAACCAAGAGATGGAAGAATTTTGTAAAGAAAAATCCATAAGACATCAAACCTCATGTGTTGGAACCCCGCAACAAAACGGATTAGCAGTAAGAAGAAATCGACAACTTCTAGAGATTGTTCGAGCATCCTTGTTTGACATGAATGTTCCACGTCAATACTGGGGTGAGGCTGTTCGATCTGCAACTTATCTCATGAACAGAACTCCATCTAGAGTCATCGAATTTAAAACTCCTCTTCAAAAACTTCAGGAACTCGTGGAAATTCCAGCAAGCGTCGATCTTGAACCAAGGGTTTTTGGTTGCACGTCTTATGTGCATCAAAATCTAGGTAAGCTGGAACCTTGAGCTGTTCGATGCATCTTCCTAGGGTACGCTGATTTCAAGAAGGGTTACCGTTGTTATGACCCTACGGAAAAAAAATGTACATCACCAGAGATGTGGTATTTCATGAGAATATTCAATTCTTTGGAGGTGAGTGTTCTCTTCAGGGGGAGAAAACATCTAAAATGCAGGAAGAGAACCCATATGAATGCAATGAAGAACCAAATCTGCAGGATGAAACACCCGATACTYCGAACAACGAAAATGAAGAAGAAGATAATGGGACACATATGGAGGAAGCTAGTGGAGAGCAAGATGATGTGGTGATTGAAGATCAAGATAATATAACTTCCCCGCCTGTCCACCAGCCACATGAACYGCCGTCGCCTTCGGTTCCCTCRCCAACCACTAACCTTRATGATTMTGTTTTGCARGATAACCTGAACAATGACACCCCGCAAGAACCTGAACCAAGATATCCTGTAAGACAGAACCGTGGAGTTCCAGTAAAGCGATATCAACCAGATCTCAAGGCTAAGGCAAAATACCCCATCAACAACTATGTTTCCTCGCACCGRCTTGCAAGATCTCAAGCGSTACTCGTAGACCAGTTGTCATMTGTGTCTATACCAAACGATGTTCATGAAGCACTGAAAGACGAGAAGTGGAAGAGAGCAATGAACGATGAAATGGAAGCCCTCCAAAAGAATCGTACTTGGGAGATGGTAAATCTCCCTCCAGGAAAGAAACCGGTAGGATRYAGATRGRTATTTACTGTCAAACTCGATTYGGAAGGGAATATTGACAGGTACAAAGCGAGACTCGTTGCTAAAGGGTACACTCAAAAGTATGGTATCGATTATGGAGATACATTTGCTCCTGTAGCAAAGATAAATACCATTCGTATCCTTTTATCTATAGCAGCAAACCAAGACTGGCCTCTACGACAATTTGATGTGAAAAATGCGTTCCWAAATGGTCAYCTTGAAGAAGAAGTTTATATGGAACCTCCTCCCGGGATAAACTGCAAAGGCAAAGTATGTAAGCTAMACAGAGCATTATACGGGCTAAAGCAATCTCCACGTGCGTGGTTTGGGAGATTTTCTAGCTTCATGAAGAAAATCGGGTACAAACAGAGTGATGCGGATCACACTCTATTCGTGAAGAGACAAAAGAAGAACATAACARCATTGATTGTATACGTAGATGATATGGTTGTCACYGGAAATGACTCAAAGGAGATATTAAATCTTCAAAAGGTTCTGGCGACAGAATTTGAACTCAAAGATCTTGRAAATTTAAAGTATTTTTTGGGTATAGAAGTAGCAAGATCAAAGCAGGGCATATCTATGTGTCAACGAAAGTATGTGTTGGTTCTTCTCGCAGAAACTGGGATGCTTGACTGTCGACCGRCAGACACACCTATGGAAGTAAACCACGGATTAATGATTCATCCGGATCAGGTCCCAACGAACAAAGAAAGGTACCAGCGGCTGGTCGGGAAGTTAATCTATTTGTCTCATACTCGCCCTGACATAGCATATGCTGTAAGTGTTGTTAGCCGATTTATGCATGCTCCGAGTGAAGATCACATGGAAGCTGTATACAGAATCCTGAGATACTTGAAGTCGTCTCCAGGAAAAGGACTTTTTTTCGCAAAGAATCAAAGTAAAKAGATAAGTGGATACACGGATGCCGACTGGGCAGGAAACGGGACTGATGGAAAGTCAACATCCGGATATTTTACGTTCGTTGGAGGTAATCTGGTCACATGGAGAAGCAAGAAACAAAAAGGTTGTTGCTAGATCAAGTGCGGAGTCTGAACTACGAGGAATGGTTCATGGTGTATGTGAACTTTTGTGGATAAAACGAATATTGAGAGACCTCGGTATCGGTCTCACAAATCCGATGAAGTTAAGTTGTGACAATCAAGCGGCTGTTAAGATAGCAAATAATCCTGTTCATCATGATAGGACCAAACATGTGGAGGTTGATCGGCACTTTATTAAGGATCACTTAGAAAAAGGTACAATCGAACTTCCGTTGGTTCCCTCAAAAGACCAACTCGCAGATATTCTGACGAAAGCAGTGTGTGGAAGGATTTTTCATAGCTCTCTTGACAAGCTGGGAATGATAGACATCCATTCTCCACCTTGAGGGGGAGTGTTGACTAGAGCTAATTATAGAATGATTATGAATTGAATTATTCAATCTTCTCCACCCATTTCTTGTTGTACATTCCGTAGATAGAGGCTAGCCATTTAAGGAGTTTATAATTTCCATATTGTCTGCATTGTACTCTTGTATATATTCTTGTAATCAGTTCATGAAATACACAAAATTGTTCCTGCATCTTGAACCAGTTCTTGACCAAGTTTTTTCCAAACCTGCCCTTCCCAATTAAAAGACATACTCATTCCATCTATGAAAAAACCCACCCAAACAAAAACCTTCCTAAAGATGATCTTTATTACTTTTCTAGTGAAAATGGAGAACTTACAAGTCAGAAGCAAGGGCATCACCTCCGGTGCTATCGATTCGGATGATAACAGCCTTCTACTTTTTCGACTCTGAAAAGAAATAAGACGAGTCCATAAACATGAATCTAAAATGAGGATAAGGAAAAGATAAACACTATTATGATCCTTGAGAACTATTGTTTTGTAACGAGAGACTTGATATAATTTAACATGGAAGTACGAGAACAACTTTTTACTGTAGTCAACCACATGTGATACTATAGTCCATCACATATGATATACATGTGATACTAAATCAAAGAGGCTGACGACCTTTGGCGTGACCTAGGTTGCAGACCAAGTCACCCGCACACTACTAGGCCCCATCATGTGTATTACCACACGTGATGGGTGTTCTTGATGTGATGATATAATACATCATGTGTGATGCTAAATCAGAGACACATACGACCTAGATCGCGAGCCAAGTCGTCGCCTTCACACCACCAAGTCCCCTCACGTGTATTATTACATGTGATAAGGGCGTTCTCGCGTTTTTGTAAAATGGAGGCGTTCTCATTTGAACCTCCACACCTCTCTCTCTCTCTCTATATATATATATATATATATATATGGTCGGATTCCGATGAGAATAAGAGTTATAGTGAGAACATGAGAATGTAACCTTCATATACATTCATCTACCTTTATTTACCTATTTTTATCATCATGACTGAAACTTTAACAAATTAATACATATCAAAGTGATTAAATGTATGCAAAGTTCGTGAAAGTGGCTGAAATGAAGATAAATGTGAAGATATAGGTAGATGAAGATAGTTAAGATAATTGAAGGTAGATCAAATAGTCAACTCATCCAAAGGCTGAGAAGTGTTCTCCCCTAACTGTTATTCTCACACAATTCCAAGTTTATATATAGAGACATAATCAAATAAGAACCACAAAGAGGTAGAGAACCATGAGAACAACTAATCGTGTGTTGTTTCATATTGTGAAACACCGCACGTGAAACAACACTGCTTTTCCGTATGTATTATTTCACAATGTGAAACAACACATGCTTATTGGTTCTCACGGTTCTCAACCTTTTTGTGGTTCTCAAATGTTTATATTTATATAGAGAGAGTCAGGTTCATACAAGGACAATAACCAAATAAGAAAAACAGTCGAATCACATGTGATTCACACGACTTTGACCACTGACCTGGCGTCGCAGGCCACGTCGCCCGCACACCTTTGCGTTAACTGTTAGTGTATGATTTTGCCGTTTTCGTGTTCTTTTATTTGAACCTCCCTCTATATAAACTATCTTTATCATCACATCAACAATCAAGGAATAACTAGCTAATCACGTTTAGAAATTATGTACGCCTTATTTCTTAAGTCAAAAACCTATTCTGTTCTATTTTGATTATTAGAGAAAGAGTTGAACAAAATAGGTTTTTGACTATAATGGTTTACATACCTCTTACTTTGCGAATCTTCTCGATAAATTTCTCAGCGACGATGCCTGAACTAGGTGAAAAAAACGACCCTTGTACACGAGTGATGCTACCGGAGGCTCTAATTACAGCTATCCGATCCTTGCCACCTGATAACCCCACGGTCCATTTCTTAACTCTCGAGTATTTCCTGGGCCAAGGATAGTAAACTCGTCTGAGTTATTTGCTGGCAAGCGTTCAATACAGATGTTGCATGATATTATCGTGTGTATAGAGTCATAGACAAAATGATCCTTAACCCATCTTTTTACAAGACACTTTTTCACATAGTGTCGTATAAAATAGCTAATACGACACTTTTTTACAAAAAATGTGCTAAAAAAACTTGTTAAAACGCCTAAAAGAGTCATATATAAACCTATTGTAAGACTTTTAGATATGACACTTTATAATTTGGTCATATAAACTTAAGTCCTATAAAGTACGCTATTAGGACGCTCAAACATTTTAAGAATCCCATAAACCCAATTTTGTTATAGTGATTAAAAAAAGACTGTATATGAAAGATCGTTACTTGTAGGCAACAACCGGAAGTTTTTTCTCCTTCGCAATGCCCAATTTTGCTTTCAACATAGATATAACCTGAAAAGGTTACACAAATACCAGCAACAAATGTGAGGAGGGTGTGTGAGTTTATTTATTGCATTTACCGTATATAAATATTATATACTTCAAAAAAAAAACATACTGAATGATATATCTATAAGGACTACACTAGAACTACCTTTAGATGAAACTTAAAAGTGCAAACCACAAACATCTATAATCAAGCTTTTTAACATTTTTTGCGCAAAAAAAAAAGTTGACTACCAACAACCCCGACAGGCCTCACACGGAACCCGCCTCCTAGGAACCATGTGAGGAGGCATTTCAGAGTTGACTCAGTGGTTGAGGCTAGCGAAGGGGTTCAACCCCTTCTCCCGCTTGTTGTGTCTTTGAGCAAAGTCACTCTGCCACTTTGCCAACTGAGCTACACCCACGAGGGCAAGGCTTTTTAACATTTTGAACTTCAAAATCTACTAAACGGAAAAAATTAGGAAGTGATTTCTTGAAGAATTATGTTCCATTCTTAATAGAAGACTAGAAGAGTACTTGCGCAATGCAGCGAGACAATCGGTTTTAATGTTCTATTTTATTATTTGTCTCTGTCGATGTTATAATACGATTTTATGTGTTTTTAAAAAAACATTAATGATTTTATTTTTGAATAAAATATAAATTTGAAAAAAAAAATATCAATGTTAATATCAAATTAACTATTTAAAAGTTTTCATTTTTATGTAATTTATTTTATTATAATTTAATTTAAGTTTGATAACGAAATAATTTATTTTTGATTTAATAATATAAACATTTTAATAGATAATAATTAATTATTCTATTAGAACTCAATGGTTATCCTAATTATATTTTAAATTTTTTATATTTAAAATGAGATGTTTATCCTGTATTTGATTATGTTTATCTGCAGTTACTTACACGAATTTAGATATGGAGCTTTAATAAGTTGTACTTACGCACACTCTACTTGCAATCTTGAGTGTTAAGTAATATGCATTAATAAACAGTACTTTACGCATAAAAAGTGGTTTTTAAGAGTTTTTGTCAAATGTTTTATAATATAATATAGATATGTAGATCTTGCTCGTTTCCTATGTATACCTCATCATCATATTTTATATCTGTTATCCATCGATCTTCTTTCAACTTCTCTACTTCGTAAACACCTTCATTAATAAAATTCTCGATATCTTCCTTTTTCTTTCCTGTAAAAGAAACAATCCGAGTTATTTACTTTGATACAGCAAGACTAGGCGGAAACCACAAAGTAACTTCACCTTTGGCTCGAGAAATCTTATCTACCCAATTTGCGTGGACTTGATCTAGCAATGCATTATACACCTCACGGTTTTCTTCGGATATATTCTTGCGAACAAGTTGATCGCCAAAATTCTTATATTTACCGATCCTGTGCACTTGTGGTTCCACACCAACTTTCTCGAGTACACCTTTATGCACAAAGGTTAAGTTTAGAAGTTTTTTTTTTTTTTTGAAAGGAAAACCAGACAAATTTATAAAAACCATAACGAAGATACAGAGTTCAGACAGAAAGCCACAACCAACCAAACGGAAAAGCAAAGAACTTGATCACCACAGCATACCAAGCCACAAAGAGCCAAAAAGTACAAAGCCCAACAGACAAAAACAAACTACAAAATAAGAACAAAATCTAAAGATTTGGTAGGTCTAGGTGAGAACTAAGTAGTTTGGTTTTTTGCTCTTGCAATATGCTAGGAAAAATAGTTTTACTAACAAATCTAAAGGTGATCGATCATATAGCCAAGGTGATGTGTGTTTCTAAAGAGGTGTTGAAGTCTGAAGTCTTATTTCACTTTTAGTTGACAAAGGTGGTGCTGAAGTCTGAAAGCAAAATCAATAAGACTATTTGTTTTTAAAACTGATAAATGACTGAATGTTTGTGATTGTCTATTTTACCCCTCATAATATAAATTACAGTTTTACTCATAAATATGTAAGATAACTATCAAGAAATCTTTTGTAACTATTACACTTATTTTCAAACAACAAAATTTTAAACATTACCCATCTTTTTCAACATATTTCCAACAATTTCACCTGATTATCCATAGTTATTATGAAAATTTATAACACAACCTATAATATGATAAATAACATAGTATTTAATAGTCAAGGCGAAGGATCGTGTGAGAAGGAGAACTAAGGTGAGAAGCGTAAGAAGGGATTAGGACCCTTGATCACCTTTAATCTCAAATCCACCCATAGCACTTGATACGGGGATTGATCCGGTGCATCTCATCCTAATGTGCATCTAACGGTGAGGATCCCTTCTTACGCTTCTTTATATTAAATCTTCTTCTCACCGCAACCCAACCGTAATAGTCAAAATATCGTTATTGATTTATTAATATACCAACTTATTTTTAATTTAATCTTGTATTAAATATTTTTTATAAATTAATAAAATCAAAAGTTTAATGAAAAATTGGACCTCATAAAAATGTCTATATACATTGCAAGGTGAATAACGAGGTTACAAAAAGATTTTAGGGAAATAAGATCGCATTAAGAGGTTAACAAGACATGCACTTACCTCTTGTCCAATAAGAGGACGATAAGTGGTTTTAAGCTCTTATTGCAGGAAAAGGAACAGCCTAACTTCTTATCCGATAAGACACGAGTGGTAAATAAGAGGGGGGGGGGATTCAAAACAACAAACAGACACCTTACAGATCTCAACCAATAAATCTTGAATCCATTATCTCCAAGTTGATTCATAAATTGCATCCGAAATAGTTCTTGCATTTGTTATTTGTAAAAACCACATAATGAATTCAGTCAGGAAAATTTATCAAGTAAATTCTCTTAATAAAAGGTGTTCACTGTCCTTTTGTTTCAAATATATCTATACTATATTATAAAGCATTCGACAAAAACTCTTAAAAACGATTTTTTATGCAGAAAGTACTGTTTATTGATGCATATTACTTAAAATTTAAGGTTCTATTTTTAAATCCATGTAACTAACTGCTGATACTGATAAATATAATCAAATATAGGATAAACATCTATTTTAAATATAGAAAATCTAAAATATAATTAAGATAATCACTGATTTCTAACAGAATGTTTAATTATTATTTTTATAAAAAATTATATTATTAAACCAAAAATAAATTACTTTGTTATTAAATCTAAATTAAATTATAATAAAAAATTAAATTAAAAAAGTTACAACAAAAAAACGAGAACTATTATATAGTTAATTTGATACTATTATCGATTTATTCTTTTACAAATTTTTATGCTATCTTCAAATTTATATTTTAGTTCAAAAATAAAAACATTACCGCTTTCTCAAAACCACATAAAATCGTATTATATTGATAGAGACAGAGAATAAAAACTAAACATTAAATCAAGATTTATCTCGCTGCATTGCGCGAGTACCCTTCTAGCACAACTATAGGATATCTGAATATATGAACATGAACTTGCAATTCAGCATAGTGAAGCAGGCCGTTTACCAAAAGCTTAGCGGCAAGAGTCACCACCTTCACTTACCTTATCGGGTAAGATTCTCAGTAAACAAAATGAATCATTAGTAAGTGTCTTTTACCTGGTAAGCACTTACCAGGTAAGAGTAAAAAAGACTTTTCCCTCGCTTACCAGGTAAGATTCTTGCCATGCTCAACCAGTAACATAAGTGACTCCTGGTAAGACTTTGATAAACAGCCCTAAAGAAAGCATTTCTTATTGGCAAGAAGCACCAATAACATGGACAGCTGTATATTTCATTCTGCTGACTAATATAACGGTTGAGCTGAAACGTAATACGTCAACGTACCTCCGTAAAACGGTACTCGATAGCATAAACCGTACAACGAAAATCGAGCACTCGGAGGGGCGTACAGCTCTTCACAGGCACAGCCAAGGTAATACTCCATTTCACCCCATGCAGGTGCATAACCAATAATGAACTTTCCTAAATTGAATTCTCACAGTTAATAGATATATAACATAATTATCATGGGTTGGCTTCACGTGAGACCAATCTGTTTTCGTGAAACCACCTTTTTACACTTGAAACTTCACAGCAAAAACATTGTGAAGGTAAAAAAAAATCCGAACCTTCACAACAAAAACACTGTGAAGGTTACCTTCACAGCATTTTACTGTGAAGTTTCAAGTGTAAAATAGTAGTCTCACGGGTCTCACGAAAACATGTTGGTCTCACATGATCCCAAGTCTAGTTATCGTAGTTGAAAATTTACTGATTGTGTTAGATGCAACAGAAAAATCCGATTGCATCACCTACTAGAGATGACCAAGGACTGTCCTAGGGAGGCCCGGTTCAGAGCATCAAAAGAAGGTCCGGGTCCTCCTATAACCAATCCTGAACAAAAATTTAAGACCTGATTCAGGCCCAACTGGTCCGGGTCCCCCTTTCTAGTTTATTTTGAATATATATATATATATATATATATATATATATATAGACTTGGGATCACGTGAGAGCAGCCTATTTTCGTGAGACCCGTGAGACCAGCTTTTTACACTTGAAACTTCACAGCAAAATGTTGTGAAGGTAACCTTTACAGTGTTTTTGCTGTGAACTTTCAAGTGTAAAACTGTGGTCTCACGGGTTTCACGAAAACAGCCTGGTCTCACGTGAACCCAACCCTATATATATATATATATATATATATATATATATATATACACACGCGTATATACTCATAGAGAGAGATTTAAATAAGAAGGCTAAATATCGTGAAAAATAAAGGTTCATATGTGAGTCATTGAAAAACTCCATTTAAAGATGCATATGTGAACCAACATGAATAATTTGTAACATCGGTTCATGTATACATCTACAAATGGATTTTTTCGGGGTTTAATTAAAGATTCACATTTAAACCTTTCCTTCTTACATTCTCAGCATATTTAGCCTTCTTATTCCAACTGACCCCTATACTCATATTAATATATAAATTAGCCGTGTTTCAGGATGACCGGGCCTGAACCAGGCCCAAATCAATCATTAATCGTGCCCAACAACCCGTCCTTGGTACAAAAAAAAAAAAACTATCGACTCGAGCCAAAAGGCCTAGATTGGCCCCATAAGGGGTCCTTGAAAGCGTTGTCCTCAGTTCGTCTCAGTCTTTAGTCCTTTTGGGCATCTTCAACATGACGAAGGACCGTGTGAGAAAAAGAGTTAAAATGAGAAGCATAAGAAGAGATCTGAACCCTTGATCACTTTTAGTCTCATGCCCACCCATGAATTGCTCTTTAGAAGGGAATTGATGAGGAGTGTTGGCATCCAATTAGGGTTGAATCAAATGGTGGAGGTCTCTTTTTCTCACCATAACTTCCCTTCTCACCGGAACCCAACCCTCTTCAACATTCATTCATCTATAAGATATAAATAGTGATATAACAAAAGGAGACCGGAATATATACGATTTCATCTTATGTTTTATACTACTGCTTATTTAAGGGGTTGTTTGTTTACCTCTTAATAGTTTCATTAAGAGACAACCTCTGAATCGTTAAGAGGTGAATCTTGTTTGGCAAAAAAAAATCTGCCTCTCAATGGTTCTAAAACCCTCTTAATTATATTGTATCCTAGATCTCCCTTAACCATTAAGAGCCCTAATTTCATTGTACACAATTACCAAACAATTATATTTCATTTTGACCTATATCAAAAGAGCCTCTTAATCATTCTACGCCAAACCATTCAAATTGCTAAGATAAATCAAAACTCCATAGAAGACAATTGGAAATCAACCTGATTTTCTATAATCCAGTATGTGCCTTCGGATTTCTTCAAGTTTACCCCATCCACATTGCAGGTATTCGATGTGGAGATAAACCCCAGCTATACGAGGATCATATGCCGCCTTTATCAAGTTTTCACAGATTTGAGGTAGGGATAACCCTGAAGAGAAACCACGCTTCACCTGATCAGATATCTGAAAATTGCATCGGCAAAATTCAGTTCATCAAAAATCCAATGCACAAACAGAAGTTAACAACGAAAGAGGGATCAAAACAACCAAACCTTGCCACGCAATTTGATATTCAAAACACTGCCCTTACGAACACGTTGCCATGGATAAGCAATCATCATCCGTAGCTTCACCACGGAGCTCTTCCACACACCTGGTTTTTTGAACTCAAATTCGCCACTAGGATACTCATCATCGCCTCTTAAACCGCCACCGTTATCCAATTCGGACTTGCATTCGCGTCTATCCTCGTGATTCTCTGCTGAAACATCGTCAATTTTTGGTGTCAGATTCGCAATTCGAAGCTCAAATGGAGAAGACAATGTTAATGATTGCAACATAATCAGATTGAAAACAGGATCAAAGTATGATGAACTTAAAGATGATTGTAATGAATGCTTACTTGTTGTGACATCTGATTCCAAAATTTCAGTAGATTTAGAAGCCATGATCTTGTTGTAATCATGAGAGATCAACCAATTTTGGTTAATAAAGGAGGGTTGAAATGCAATTAGGGGAAGTCAAAGTCAAAGTCAAAGTCAACAAAATTTCTTTGTTGGTCTTTCTTTAATCCTATTTTCCAACACAATTTGGAATCAAGTGATGAGATGACCGCGAAACCGTTGTATTCTTGTGTTTGGAGAAATACATTAAATAAAGAGAAAACTACAAATTTGGTCCCTGTAGTTTATTGTTTGTAATACTTTTAGTCCTTATGTTTTTTAAATTATAAAATAATCATCATGGTTTCCAAAAACAATCAAATTTGGTCTCTTTCTTTAACAATCATTAAATAAAGGACATTTTCGTCATTTTAAGTCTTATTTTATTTTCTATTAAAGATTAAAAAACTTAAAATATCCATTCAATCAAATAATGACAAGCGTCTCACTTTTCACACATATGCACATTGAAATGATATTCACCAGTGAACTTTATCGGCACCGGTCTTCTTCTCCGGGCCAAGAGTAAGAACATACATGTCTCAAATCAAAATCAATTTCATATCCAAATAACAAAATAGAAATCAATTCTGAATCCAAATCTTAGAATAAAAAACCGTCACTAACAATCAAAACCTTAACTAAAACCAACGATCTATGATCCTTAATGTAAACCCTAATTGAAGAATCCAGATTCAAACCACAATCGAAACCAAATACAAACTTACAAATCTGAAGCAACCCCTTTAAAATCTAAAACAAATTCGATGTGAATAGAGAGATTTTGAAGCCATACTCAAATTCGCGTTCTCATGTTAACTCTGCTTCTCACACGATCCTTTGCCTATATACCTGCATACACAAATAACAAATTAGAGTGTTAATCACTGGAAAACAATGTTCAAGCAATTCCAAATTGAAAACAGAGGTAGACCACTACTCACTTCTCTTAGCATTTGATCAAGTCCTCCATTGCAAGAAACCATAAGATAGACATCGTTTTCACAAACCCTGTAATGAACATATTCAAATTCAAGATTTGCAAGAATTTCAAATTCCATTGATTTATAAACTGAAAATGTTTACTGTGAAAATTTTATTAGAGTGAATCCTAATTTCATCCCCTATAGCATCGATGGTACTAAATTCCATTGAGTATGGTTGTCTTAACTATTGTGTCATGCGGTTGTGACATATGTCACAATAACACCCATGGTACTGAAAGTATGATCATCTTGACTATTGCGTCATGCAGTTGTGACACATGTCACGATAGCACCGGTGATACCAAGTGTTTGGTGGTCCCGATGATCATGTCATGCGATAGTGACACTGGCACAATATTCAGATCTTTGGTAAGGTGAAATCCCAAGTCCTATGTGTGTTTCACCATTAGAATAGTTTAATAAGTATTTTGAAGTTGGATTATATTAGGTATCATCTTTTAGGAGAGAAATAGGCTCAAACAGGTGAAAATAGGAAGGAAAAAAAAACTATCGATGTCGGTCATGGGATAGTGCCCGCAGATGGTGTCATTGGGCACAATAGCATGTTAGGGTAGTCAAAGGAGAAAAGGAGCCTCGGTACAATCCTGGCAATAGTGACATGGGCACAATCACCTGTCACTATCGCAGGCGACCTGTAGTGCTTAAAATCGGGATTTTCTTCATTTGGTCATAACTTATTCACCTCTACTTCGATTTGGGTGATTCAAGTTGCTATGGATCCGTATTTCGAAGCTATTCACAAAACGTTCCCTCTACTTTTTAGGTTAGAGGTCAGGTCGGTGTACATCATATCGTTCAGACCCCACATCTAAGTGGGACATACTCACTATACTAGGCTTGTTTTGTTTGGTCTTGTACTTAAAAAAAAACATTCTCTCTACACCTTGGGAGAGGGGGGGGGGGGGGGGGGGGGGTTAAGGTACGGTTTGTGTACATCTTCCCCTCCTTAGACCCTATTTTCTAGAATTCACAATTCTACTTGCCTAGTTCATGTAGTTCATACTACAAGTGTTCAGTATATAATATTTATATATGGCAAAACTCACACACCATCCTTATCCAGGGACGGATATGTAATGGTGCCATAGATGACATGTGCCACCATATTATTCCTCGATCGAAGGGTAAAAAATTTAGGTTCGTAAGAGATACAACTATATCGTCTTAGAAAGTGTAACCGTATTCTTTTTGGAACTTAAAATGGTACAACTGAATTTTTTTAAAAAAAATAGTAAATTAAATAAGCCCAATTTCTAAATTCTAATTTCTAGTGACATGATATTCTGATCTGCAAAGCATTTGTATAATACCATGTAGCTTACGGCCCAATTCCAAATTAAACCCAAATGGCCAAATTGGCCTTACCCAAATTTAACTCCTTTTCCCCTTACTAGCAGCCAGTGATGGCCAAAAACCGGTCCCGGGTTGGACCGGGCCGGTCCTAATCGGTCCCAAGCTTTCTCATAACCGGCCGTAAAATTGTCAAGTTGGATATGGCAGAAGGTTATGTTAATACAAGAAATCCAAGGAAAATGATGAACAATAACAATCGACATTGTTATAATTATGATATATTCAACACTGTTTTGGTCGAGAGTTTGGTGATCATTTTTGTGAGATAAGCACCGACTTGCTTCAAAGTATGACAACTTTGAATCCACACAATTCCTTTTCTCAGTTTAATAAATCAAGCCTATTGAAGTTGAATGAGATGTATCCACGTTGTTTTGATGACAAGGAAATGAACGTTATGTGAGCACAAACTTGACATCTACTATCATTATGTTTATAACGATGTCAAATTTTCCAACTTAAATGGCATTGCCGACCTTGTTAGATTAATGGTGGCAACATGAAAACATCTTTCTCATCCTTTAGTCTACCGATTATTGAAGCTAACACATGGTTTCGCCCATTGCAACTGCTACGTTTGAAAGATGTTTTTCGACGATAAAGATTGTTAAGTCAGATCTACGTAATCGAATTGGTGATGACTTTTTGAATGTTCCCCTCATTTGTGCCATAAAAAAGGAAGCACATGATAATGTTAAGAATGAAGATGTCATCGATCGTTTCCAAAAGATGAAGACACACCCAATATAAGTTTAGGAGTTGTTTCTTAATCTTATAAAAACCATACTTTTTGTAATTATTTATATATTGACCGTTTTCAAAAGATGAAAGACGTGCCAAACACAAATTTAGGAGTTGTTTCTCGTTCCTATAAAAACCATATTTTTGTAATTATTTTTCGGTCTATATTATATTATATTAATTATACGGTGCCACCGTTTGAAGAAGAAAAAAATGGGTCCGTCTCTGCCTTCATCTTTAGTAAGAACGAACTCTGTCACCTAGAAGAATTTTGAAATCTACTAATAACCCTGATACCGTTAGACGAATTGATACTTTGAAACTAATATTTTGCGGATCTCTTAATAAATAATTTCCACAAAATTATGTAGTCAATGAAGAGCATCTAAGGGGTAGATTCGATATGGTACCAAGTTTTTTTTCTTTAATATCATGTACCAACCAATTATAATTGGTACGTAAAATCATATACTATATTCCAGCCAGCTATACTTGATACCAACTTAACTGGTACTGATTTTTTTCAGTTGACGCATGTTGGTACTGGTTTGTACCAACATCAAGTTACAAATATGAAAACTTAGCATTTTGTTCGAATTTTGAGCAACAATTTGAAGTAATGTTTAAAGATTTTTAATTATAAGAAATAGAAGTTACAAACATTCAAATGTTTAAAGAAAATAGTTAAAGTTACAAACATTCAAATGTTCAAAGAAAATAGTTAAAGTTACAATATTTAATATTTGATGTATAAAAAATACAAAAAACTTATAATAAATAAAATAAGTCGATATCATGGTACTGCCGTGGTATTAGACTTCTAATACTATATACCAACCAAGTTTTCATATTTGGTATGATATTACTAACTGACTGTAATTAGTACCAGTTTAATTTAAATATAATATTTAAAGTGATTAAACATTTTCACCAAGTAAAATGGGTACCTCTATGTTGGATTTTTGTATATAACGAGATTTTAATTAAATTCATGACCTTCTGATAAATATAAAGCTATTTTCTCTTTAATAGACGATTGACTATTATGACCTTCACCGTCTTTAACAACAACAGTCATAAATGATTTATGAATGGTCGGTTCTTACGGTTTTCAAAATTCTTATGATTATGGGTTTCAAACGACAAACGCAACGTGGACTAAAATAAATATCGAAACGGGGTGTGTTGATGCTTGCTTTGTGCCGGAACGGTGCTTATCAAAATGTATAAGCTCCTGAGATCAAGGAGAATTTAGGTAGTCTTTTAGCAAAGCGAAAATGGGGTCTGCAAACGAAGATCCTTCTGATTGCTGAAACATGATCCCGTCCATACGGGCTTGCACTTCATTGCTCGATGTTAAGCCATCCACCAGTTGGCTTAATGATGAGTTCCCTATCCCGAACAGGATTCTTGTTAAAGACAGTGATGGTCGTGAGAGCTCAACCAAAGTAACCTGGATACATTCAGCAATATCGTTAAACAAACATGTCGGCTTATGCTGTTCGATAATGGACGACGGGATGCGTGAGATTTACAACTCGTTTACGTTGGAAGTAGACGCAACGGAAGAATATAAATACTTCTTCCATCCAACAAAACGAGTTCATTTTCGACTTAAAAATACAAACCTTATAAGTTTCAAATGAAGGATCCAAAACACTTGGAAGTGTACTTCCATGACTATTAAACCATTTGACCTATTTCATCTTCCACTAAATACACCGAGGGTCCGTTTGGTTTGATGGATTAATTTTGAGGGATTTGGGTTTCATGGAAAGATCATCGAAATCCCGGGATTTCAATTCCACACTTTCCTTTAACCCAAACGCAAACGCAAGATTGAAACAGAATTCAATTCCAAATCCTACCAAATCCCGCAAACCAAACGGACCCGAACCCATTTTTGGAAGTGCAACTAACTCAACTCTGGAAGCATTATTCGGACTTTCTAATGTACCACAAATGTTTTTTCAATCCTCTTTTCAAGTTAAAATGGAACTCCAAGCCATACACGTTTTATATCGTTATTATCAAGGGTTTTGTTTCTTTTTTTGCCTATTCGAGATTCTTAGAAATTGACAACCATTGGAACCAACCTGTTTGTCCTGAGGTATGTTGGCCTTCTGCTTTGCTATAGCAACTGCTCGTGAGAACCCTCCAATTGCATCAACTAAACCCCGTGAAGCAGCATCATTACCAGTCCACACTCTCCCTTGAGCGATCTCCTCCATCTTATCCACCTGCAGTATAATGACTTGGTTGCCAATTGCGTAACTATAAAACAAAACCGACCCAAAGCAAACCAAAAGATCCCAGTATATCCCGCTTGAGCACGGGGTCTGTGGAGGGTGAGATTTATACCTCTCCTCTACCCCAAGGAGGTTTGTAGAGTTTGTACAAAATGGGGAGGTTTGCAAATGATCCCTCCCCTATATATATATATATAGAGAGAGAGAGAGAGAGAGACGAAGGATCGTGTGAGGATAGGAGTTAAGGTGAGAAGTGTAAGAAGGGATTTGGACCCTTGATCACTTTTAATCTCAAACCAACCCATGAATTGCACTTTAGAAGGGAATTGATATGGTGTTTCTCATTAGTGTTGATCTAGTGGAACTCTTCAATTAGGATTGATCCAAGGGTAGAGATCCCTTCTTACCCTTCTCACATGAAACCAACCAAACCAAATGATCCCAATATATCCCGCTCGAGCACAGGATCTGGGGAGGGTGAGATGTATACCTCTCCTCTACCCCAAAGAATAAAGCGGCTCTTTTGACTAACTATTGAATACCTAAAATTTTAAAATATTAAATCGAGTGACAACATACGCTCATTGATCTTGCATTGGCTGCCTTGTCACGAAATTGTTTATACATATGCTGGGTAGATTCTGCATAGAGTTTCTCTTCATCTGGTCTGCACATAAGTTTGCAAAGTGGTTAGAATTATAAGAAATAATAAGAATCAGAAAGCAACAATAATTTGTTGATGAACAAATTATTCACTACAAGAAATAAATGGACCTCAGAGACAAGATATCATTAAGCAATCAGATGGGAAAACTTCCACTTCTGAATGTAAGAATATGTACAACCCCATTGGTGAACTCTCCAAAAGAGCCCTTGAGCAGAGAATGAGGGTTGGTTCCAACATATATAGAGGTGGAATGGTTCAAGTCTAGCTGATGTGAGACTCTTAACACGCCCCCTCCAACGGAGGCTAGAATGGCACATATTGTCACCGAGTGTTGAGAGAGGGCTAGATGGGTACAAATTGCCCAGAGTGTCAAGTCCCTAGAGCATATACCATGGCTCTGATACTGTGTGAGAATATATGCAACGCCTTCAGATTACACTCCAAAAGAGCCCTTGAGGAGATAATGAAGGTTCCAACATATTGAGAGGTGGAATGGTCCAAGTCTAGCCGATATGAGACTCTTAACACTGAACATCTAATAAATCAAGGATCTTCTCACCTGAAAGGCCGGTCAGCAGCCATCAGCTCAGCAAATTGTCCCTTTGATATGATTTCGTTGTTGAAACCAATCCTTTCATATAGTTTCCCCAAGTTGAACTTAGCTACAACAAAAAATCTTGATTGAACATAAAACTTGGAAGAGTCAAACATGCTAAAAACATCTAGGAACTTTTATTTTGTTAACAGCATATAAACACGGACTATCTGACAAGAGTAAAGCATTCAAAATTGAAAGCACCTAGAAAAACGAACAACTGTAATACACAAACCACAAAATGGTTTGCTTATTTAAGTAGCAACTATGGTTAGTGGCAATCCGACTAGTTTTAAACCAGATGGGCATAGGTTGTTCCAAAGTGGTAGACTTGGCTTTGATACCACATGAGAATATGTAGAGTCCCATTAGGCATTAGATTACTCTCCGAAAGATCCCTTGAGGTTAGAAAGGAGGTTCTGACATATATTGAGGTAAAAGGGTCCAATTCTAGCGAATTGAGGCTCCAACAAGGGAAATCCTGAATCAAAATGAAAGTCTAATTAAACAACACCCCTGATTTTAAAATTTTATCTTATCATTGATCAATGAAACCTAAATTTCTAATGAAGTTTTGGAAGATTTAGCAAGTGTAACGAAATCCAACTCAAAATTCAAGAAAAAAGTTGGAGAATAGTGTAAACTACTTCTGAAAACACCAATTGAACCGGTCAAAGTAAGATTCTCTGAGAGTATAGTCTGTGCTGCCATTGCCATGTAGTATCCTCCACTAGCTGCAGTATCAACCATTGACGCAATTACAGGCTTAGATTCAGCCAATAGACTGATTTCCCTCCACATCCTGCACAATCAAAACCTAACCACATGAGAAATCAAATAGTCTCATAACTTTTTCACTTAGTTTGTCTTCTTTTTATCATCTGTCTTGTTTTTTATTTATGAAGAAAACTATAAACTTTACCATGTTTTAGTATAGTAAACATGGGAAGAAACACAAGTATCTAAAATAATTCCTGAGTGTAACTACAGAGGGAGGGAGAGAACCAATTACTAAAAGTCAGATGGTTTATTTATTCAAATAAATGTTCAAGGACTTGATCATTCGAAATGGGAAAGTTCAGTGGTTTATGTATTCAAAGAAAAAATGCAGGGACTTGATCATTCAAAATGGGAAAGTTCATTGGGTTTTTCTGGACTTTTCCCTACAATATATTCTGAATTTTGATTGTTTCCTGAAGTGTTTTGAACCCAATTATAGTTTGAGGACCTAAATCAGGTCCAAGTAGAGCATGACATCTAAAACAGGTTTATTTTACACTAACCAAATATTTTGGATGAAAAGATTTGGACGCCCATGCATCACTCTGGTGTGGAATGAATCTAGGATGCAACATGGGGATGAGATCGTGGGTGTTGGCATCATATGGGGATCATGGGCCTTATTATAGAGTTGAACTGGAGTTGGAAAATGAGCAACCTCTTATACTTGCTTTGGGAGTTTTTGGCCTCACAATAATCCACAAGAAAGGGGGATAAAATGGACTTAGGATCACATAATCAATGGTGATTGGTTGGGATAAAAGTTCAGGACCTTCCACCTTGAGGACAAGGTGTCTTCGGGAAGCGGAGTTGTATTAGACTGCGGGTACAAGGTGCCTTCGGGAAGGTACTTCTGAATCGGAAGCTTCTGAGTGAGAACTCAGAGCTTCTAAATGAGAAATCAAAAGCTTTTGAGTTAGTTTCCAAAGACGTTCTGAACTAAGTTAAAAAGCCTTCTTGCCTTATGAAATACACTTGGGGAGCGTTTGGTTTGATGGAATGATTTTAAGGGATTTGGATTTCGTGGAAGGATTTGGAATTGGAGGGATTTGGAATCTTTGGTGTGTTTGGTTTGTAGGATTTTGAATGGAATTGAATTCCATTATTTCTAAAAAGATTATGAATTTTTTTTATCAATAAGGTATTAGGTAATATCAAAAAATTAAAACTAATGTTAAACCAATGGATTGGTTGAGGGAATTACTTCATCCGGTGAGAGCACAAATCACATCACAAGATGAACTTTAATTTTAGCTACCAGGAAAGAAACTGTAAATGTTACATGCCACATCACAAACTGTGGACGAGTATATATAGAGGTTAATTATTTTTTCTCCTGGTGAAATAGAGAACTTACAAGTCAGAAGCAAGAACATCACCTCCAGGGCTATCAATTCGGATGATAACAGCCTTATACCTTTTCGACTCTGAAAAGAAATCAGACAAGTCCATCAACATGAATCTAAAATGAGAAAAAGAAAATATAATCTATGTAATACATCCCTGATCTTCATATTCTAACTTAACCAAATGAGCCAATTATATCCCACCCGGCAGCGGGGTCAAGGGATGCACGCAGACCTGTCCACTACTCCACAAAGTAGAGCAGCTGTTTCCATGAAGACCCCCAACTTGCAAATATAATATCTTGCATCTTCATACACATGTCATGCAGGTTCCTACAGAAACTTCATGTTCATTTTAGCCGTTTCTGTTACCATTTCATATGCTTTAACCTATAGATTACTATACAATATGAACCACTTTGAGTATGCGTGTCGTATTTGTATGTATAAACAAGCTCTTCTGCAGAAACTTATTATTTATCCTAACTAAAATTAGAAAGCAGATGCAAATCTGTTCTATGTTCAGGGTTACTATACAATCATTATGTATTTTACTTTGGTCCTTAACAGCATACTTTTCCAAGATAAAAGGAACTATATAATGTTACATATACCTCTTACTTTGCGAATCTTCTCAATGAATTGCTCAGCGACGATGCCTGAACTAGGTGAAAAAAATGACCCTCCTACACGACTGATGCTACCAGAGGCTCTAATTACAGCTATTTTATCTTTGCCACCTGATAACCCCAATGTCCATTTCTTAACTTTGGAGTATTTCCTGAAGCAAGGATAATAAAATCGTCTTGAGTTATTTGCTGGCAAGCATTCAAGAGAGATATTCCATGAGATTATTGTGTGTATAGAATCATAGAAAAATATGACTCTTAAGCAGAAACAAGTGCTTATAAGATGAAAATGATTCTAAGTGGTTCGCTGCCATATGGATATTAATGGATCATGATGTGCTCATGTGCAAGTCCGTAGGTGCAGGAAAGCATGCGAGGTCTAACTTTCTTTCATTTGACAGAGATAGCAAGTGTAAGATTGCAGATTAAAAGTATCGCATTATCCCTACAATAGTGATGGTATGAATGAGTATATATCAAGTACAAATGATGCAGTTCAATTGAACAGGCTCAAATGAACATCTATGACGAGTATATATCAAGTACAATTGCCATTATGCATGCTAGATACGTCAAGAAGCATAACTGTCTTGCTTCAGAATATATACAAATATATATATATATATGTGTGTGTGTGTGTGTGTGTTTTTGTGTGTGTGGGTGGAATTGCCACAACATGGGAATAGTGTCGTTGAGTTTCTCGACCCTTTGCCTTGTCTCCGCAATACTTTTTGTCAAAAAAAAATTGCATTACACATAGTATGCCCGTCCCCCATCAGCGTATTTTTTTGTTTTACGCACTCGTGGGATCCGGGCGGTCCCCCAGAATGAAAGGGTGTACGTGTATGTGTACGTTTACGTGTACATGTGTGTACGCGTGTGTGTGTGTATGTGTATGTGTATGTGTTTGTTGTGACATGTGCGTTTGCAAACCAAACAAGCCAGTATGTCCCACCTGGAG
>NC_037533.1:14562867-14573975 GCF_001531365.2 Cynara cardunculus var. scolymus
GCTCTGGGGGTGGATGGACGCAGACATGACTTCTATACTGAAGTGTAAAGCGGCTGTTTCTGTAAAGACCCCGGCTTGTGCAAAGTGTGCGAAAAGAAAAAATGAAACTTGCTCAAAAAATATCTAGAACCAGAACATAAGAACTTGAAATAATGAAAGGCAATGCTAAAATTGAAAATGAGTTAGAAGGAAGCAACAACATTCAAAACGACAAACAAATAAACAAACCAACAAAACATACAAAAGAAAAGATAGCAGAGACAAGAAAACACAACCAAGGCAGGAATAACTACATTCCCCTAGTCTAATCTAGGACTCAAAAGATCCAATTGTCGGCTCACTAACCCTTCCCCCATCCTCTATCTCTCCAGATTCCTTCTTCCTGTCTAGGCTAGCTACAAGTTCCCACCTCTAGTCTGCTACCCTAATCATGCGTCTCCAAAAGCTTCTATCAGAGGTCGTCCTCAGAAATTGCCTTTAGTCGCCATGTCTAATCTCAATTGCTCATCCCAAGTCCTCCTCGGCCTACCCCTCCTCCTCACTCCCTCGACCCTCACACTTTCTAACCTCCTCACCAGAGCCGCCATCCGTCTCCTAAGAACGTGACCAAACCACTTCAATCTTCACATTAATTTGCACAAGAGAACTACTACAAATGAATACAATAACCACTCTTGGTGCAAGTTTACAAAACTATTTAATTAAATATACACTTGACAATCTCATTAAGTTTGGCGATAACAAATAAAACCCAACAAAATTCATGTACTAATATTTGCAATCGATGTGCATAGAAAAATCAATGGAAATCAAAAGACAAAATTAGAAAAACCATATGTAGCCTCGAAATGCATGCAAATTATCAAATATATTCTTGGGAACTGCCCCAACAAATTAATATGAAGTCTCAATTACGTATCACGCAAGCAACAACTTCATTAATTAGTAATATTGATATGTAGTTGTAATTTCAAAAATCAGTTTCTTAATTGGATGAGATATTTAATAAAATCCCTTTCAAAGTTGATTTTGTGGTATCATAAAAATTACTTTGTACCTTTATAAAATGATGGCAATTTTTATAAAACTAATAATATCTTGTAGAAGGGTTTTTTTTAAAGACTTGATTTTCAAAATACCCCATTATTGAATAATTTACTTTTGTAAATCTTGATTTGAATTCACCAACTCTTGGCCAAACTTTCAACAACATAAATATATAATGGGGATCCTATAATGTTTAACATGCTTTTGGTAAAAGAAGTACGGTGGTTGAGTGTGTAAGAAACTTTTTGAAAAGTGGTTGATTAAAATAATCTGTCAAACTAATCCCGGATGTTTCGATTGGCTTCTCGGACGTCCCCAGCTTATAACTTTTCTGACAAAATGTGTTTACAAACAGCAAAATCTGACAGTTTCTGAAAAAAGTAGAATTGCGGACGTCCACAAGCCGGCAGACTTGTTATCCCTTTTGTTTAAATAAAATGCTTTGAAGGCTCATTCATGACACCACATTGAATACATTTCTGATTATTTTCTCCAGCATTTAAAGCTATTCTCTTTCACTCTCATTCAAGTGAAAAACACATTCATTCAAGAGAGATTGATTTAGGAACAAGTGTTTATTTAATATTCATCTTGTAAGTGATTTCCTTAGTGTGTGTGAGATTCACTATTTTCTAGCTTAGAAAAGTTGGAAAAGATTGTTGTAAACATCTATTGTTGAAGGTTTGTGTTCTACCATAAAGTACAAATATAGTCAATTGATGTCTCAAGAAGGGTCTCGGGGAAAAAGGACTAATAACGTTTTGGTGGACCTCTCTAAACCTCGGTATCATATCTCTTGCTTACTCATTATTGTTCCGTAATATTTGTGTGTATGTGTTTGTGATTTTTCTTCCTAGTCAAAAACATCGATTTTGTGCCAAAAACAACTTTCCGCCCCCAAGGTTGATTAACAACCACAACATAAGACAACAATTACATCTCATAATTACCATAAAAAAGACGCAAAGTTTAGGTATTAAGTCTTTCACTACGACAAAATTGAATTTACAAGACGCCAAAGTGTTTAAGCATCCTTATAGACTACTTTATAGGACCTACCTTTGTGTGTCCTATCTAAAAGTGTTGTAAGATTATAGGACGCTTTTGGGCATCTTAACAAACTTTTTCTGACACTTTTGAAACGAAATGTTTATAGGACACTTGTTTTATGAGATACTTTTTCAAATAGTGTTCTATAAAAGGGCTAACATTACACTTCGTTTCAAAGTGTCCTAAAAAGTTTTTAAGACGCCCAAGAGCATCATATAAACTTATTACAACACCTTTAGATAGGACACAATAGTATTTGGTCCTATAAAAAGTCTATTGGAACACTCAATTCATGTCCTATAAACCCAATATTCTTGTAGTGAATTTGTTCTATGAGACAACAAAGATCACATTTTTAGTAATACAGCAAAATAAATGCTCACGTATGAAGATTACTATAAAAGAATATGTAGGGTAGAGGAACTTCAGGGAGACATAATTGTTAAGTAGTAGAGACAGTGATGCAAGCAGAAAGAGTAGCAACAGGCAGATTCTGGGAAAAAAGAGACTATAAAAGAGAGATCATTACTTGTAAGCAACAGACGGAAGTTTTTTCTCCTTTGCAATGCCCAGTTTTGTTTTCAACATAGATGTAACCTGAAAAGGTCACACAAATACCAGTAACATATCTGAAATGGTATATCTATAAATGAATATAAAAAAACAAAGTGAGGTATATGATACACTAGAACTACCTTTGTAGTAGATGAAAGTGCAAACCACAAACATCAATAATCAATCAAGGGTTCTCATCATAAATAACCATATAAGGAAAAGAATTTTACTTTATTGCCATTTGACTAAATTTTCTCATAAAAGAGCCAAGTAACCGCAAGTCAATGCCGCGAGGCACTTTTTCTTACAGTTTTGCAAGCTGATGGCCTTGCAGTTGCGAAACTGCGAAATAAGCTTGTGGTTTGGCATCTCGCGACTTTGGCTTGTTTTTTTGTGCATAGATGCAAGGGACTACAGTAACGCGACTTGCGGTTTTCTAACAGTTTTTGCAGTGGGCCCACTTTGTCACTGGATGCGTCAGATTTTGTTAGAAACCGCAAGAAAAAGTGTATTGCAGCATTGACTTGTGGTTTCTTGGCTATTTTGTGAGAAAAAACTGTGAGGTGGCTATAAAATAATGTTTTTTCATGAGGCGGCAATTTGAGATGATAACCCAATAACCAAGCTTTTTAACATTTTGAAATCCAATAACTATTTAATGGCAAAAGTTAGGATATGATTTCTCATTTTCTGGAAGAATTATGCTCCATTCCTAATACAAGATATCTGGACATGTTCTTTTCCAGTGTCTACCTCATCGTCATATTTTATATCTGTAATCCATCCATCTTCTTTCAACTTCTCTACTTGGTAAACTCCTTCATTAATAAAATGCTCGATTTCTTCCTTTTTCATTCCTGTAAAAGAAACAATCCAAACTGCTTACTTTGATACATTAAGATAGGTGAAACAGTGAAACCACAAAGTAACTTCACCTTTGGCTTGAGAAATCTTATCAACCCAATTCTCATAGATGTGATCTAGCAATGTAGTAAGCACCTCACGATTTTCTTCGGACATATCCTTGCGAATTAGTCGATCAGCAGCACTCTTATATTTACCAATCCTGTGCACTTGTGGTTCCACACCTACTTTCTCAAGTACACCTTTATGCATAGCACTCTGGTTAAGTTTAGAAGTTGATCTTGAGATTTTATAGGTCTAGGTATATACATGTAACCATACTTGTTTTGTAAGACTACATATACTATCATGCTGAGAGACAAAAGTAGTTATGCTTTTTGCTTTTGCAATATGCCAGGAAAAATAGTTTTACTAACAGAACTAAAGGTGATATATTATATAGCTAAAACTGACAAATTGGCCTTACAGTCCTCGACTGATAAATCTTTGATGTGGGCCTATGCTTGGAGGACCAAGCGTTATTGTTCTGGAAGCTCATGAACAGGCCAATAGGGGTGTTGCGCTTATGTGCGCATAACTTTTGCTACAGGTCTCCGTTTCAGGCCTACACGATTTTTGAGTCCAAAAACACTGTTTAAGCATGTTTTGTGTTTTTCATTTTCAGTTTGGGCTTTTATGTTTGGCCTATCATCTTTTCCAGGCTCGTTTATGTTTGAGACTCTTTTATATTTGCTTAAGGTGTATTCTGGAGTCAGTTGATCAATACAGTAGTTTTCATTTTTTTCATCCAAGTTCTGAGTTCACTGTGAATTCGAGTTTGAGCCTAAAGCTAAGGTTTTTGTTGAATCAACGAGCTTTAGAATAAATTATTCCTGGGTATTCACGGAATCAACAGGTTTAATCTTTGTTTCAGTTTTCATACTCTGCATCAATCTTGAACCCATTATCCCCAAGTTGATTCATAAATTACATTCAAATACCCATAGTTATTGCATTTGTTATTGGAAAAGCCACATTATGAATCAACTTCAGTTTTCTATTGCAGGAAAACTTAGCAAGTAAAATTCTCTGTATAGAAGGTGTTAACTGTCATTCTGTATTAACTATAAACGGAAAACCAAAAAAATCGAAAACTGAGGAACGCCCTAATAAACATTCATTTATCCGGTATGCACATGTTCATAAAAGTGATTTGAAAATGTTTTTCAGTTTCTATGCACGTGTGCATACCGGACAAATTACTCTTATCCACATGTGCATACCGAACAAATGAATGGTTATTAGGGTCTTCCTCACTTTTCCATTTTTTTGTGGTTTTTCCCTGAACCCAACCCAACAGGGACAACCGTATATTTCATTCTGCTTACTCATATAAAGCTTGAGCTGAAATGTAATATGTCAACATACCTCCAAAAAATTGTGCTCGCTGATTTAAACCATACAATGAAAAGTAAGCACTTGGAGGGGCATACAGCTCTTCACATGCACAGCCAAGGTAATACTCCTTTTCACTCCATGCAGGTGCATAACCAATGATAAACTTCCCTAAATTGAATTATCACAGTTAATAGAGATAACAGAATTATGGTAGTTGAAAATTTACTCATTGTGTCAGATGCAACAGGGAAAATAGATGGCATTGTCGTCTAGAGATGGCCAAAGACTGGTCCTTGGCAGGTTTGACTAACAGTCCCAGTCCTCCTATAACCGGTCTTGACCAAAAAAATTAAGACCTGATTTGGGCCCAGCGGGCCTAACTGGTCCTAACCGGACCCCTGGTATTGATTTTTGTATATTAATAGATAAACTAGCTGTTATTCGGGATTTGACCAGGCATGAACCGGGATTGAACCTGAACCGGGCTTTTGAGGACCAGTCCTTGGTCCAATAACTTCATCTAATTTTAGGCCCAAAGGCCTAGACCGAGCCTTAAGTGGTCCCATTCCTCGGTTTCAGTCTTAGTCCTCAGCCTTATTGTGCATCTCTATTGACCTACTATCTGTGGTAACAAAAGAGAGTACATAAGAAATCGACGTTTACTCATTTAAAAGATTCAGAAATTGGTATAACATTAAAGGCCAAAAGATACACAGTACTCATCTAAGTAATTGCACTACACCGTGTAAGGGGCCATTTACCAAATGCTTACTAGGCAAGTGCTTATTGGGTCACTTACCTTATTGGGTGAGCATGGCAAGTAGCGAGAATCTTACCTAGTAAGTGAGGGAGAAAACTCTTACCCGGTTAACGGTTACTAGGTAAGAAACGCTTACAAACAATCCATTTTGAGGGTGGTGTTGTTGCCGGTAAGCATTTGGTAACGGCCCATAAGTTCAATCAAAATTCCATAAAGACGATTGTAAATCAACCTGACTTCCTATAGTCCAATATGTGCCTTCGAATTTCTTCAATTTTACCCCATCCACATTTCAGGGTTTCGATGTGAAGATAAACCCCAGATATACGAGGATCATATGCTGCCTTTATTAAGTTTTCACAGATTTGAGGTAGGGATAACCCTGAAGAGAAACCACGCTTCACCTGATCAGATATCTGAAAATTGCAACAGTAAAATTCAATTTGTCATCCAATTCTTTCACTTCAGTTAACATAATTGTGTGATATCAACTAATAATGAGGAACTCATTCATAAGAATGAAGAGTTGGTGTAGATCCCCAGTTAACCAAACCAAGCTATAGATTCCGTGGTTCTACTTCCAACTATGCATGGATTCTATCTAGTACTTCCATAAGGGTCATGTTACTGATGCGGAGGACTGGGTTCCTAGAAGCTCATGACCGGGTCAACAAGGGGAGTCGCATTTAAATGCGCATTACTTTTGCTCTTGTCTCTGTTTCAGGCCCACGATACGCCGATTCAAAGCTTAGAATGAGGAGCACGCCCTGGGATATGCCCCTTCCGGGTATTTTTGAGGCCTAAAAACGTCTTTTAAACATGTTTTGGGATCATTTTTGTGTTCTTTTTGCTATTTTTCCATTTTCTGATTGGTCTTTTATAATTTATGATCGGTCCATCATTCCCTATTGGACTCCTTATTTATGTGTTAGAAGTTGTAATCTTGATGGTCACTTGTTGAATACAGAAATTTTTCATTTCCATCCAAATTCTTAGTTCACTTTGAATTCGAGTTTGAGACTATTTCGATGAGCTTTAGAAGAGATTATTCCCGGGTATTCACAGAATCAACGGGATTAACATCAGTTACAGATTGGAAAAAAGGTCTCATCTGCAGTCTTAAAGTATGGCCTTCTATGATAAGTTTTCTTATTGAAATCTTAAAAAAAGTTCTCCAGTTCATCAATCATCAATTAAATAATCAAATATTCGATGCACATGAAGGAAAGTTAAAAATGAAAAAGGGCTAAAAACCACCAAACCTTGCCACGCAATTTGATATTCAAAACACTGCCCTTACGAACACGTTGCCATGGATAAGCAACCATCATCCGTAGCTTCACCACGGAGCTCTTCCACACACCTGGTTTTTTAAACTCAAATTCGCCACTAGGATACTCATCATCGCCTTTAAAACTGCCACCATTATCCAATTCGGACTTGCATTCGCGTTTATCCTCGTGATCCTCTGGGGAAACATCATCAATTTTGGTGTCAAATTAGCAATTCAAAGCTCAAATGGAGAAGACAATGTTAATGATTGCAACATAATCAGATTGAAAACAGGATTATAGTAATAAATGCTTACTTCTTGTGAGATCTGATTCCAAAATTTCAGTTGATTTAGAAGCCATAATCTTGTTGTAATCATGAGAATCAATCAATTTGGTTAATAAAGAATGGTTGGTAGATGCAATCAGTGGAAGTCAAAGTCAACCAAATTTCTTTTGTTTAATCCTATTTTCCAAGAGATTATGGAAACTAATGCCGCGTTTGGTTAGTCGGATTCCGCGGTAATCTGGTGGAATTGGAATGGTCAATTTTGTTGACCAAATTCCATTCCAACATTTGGTTATCTATGGAATTGAATTCCAAACATTTTCTCATTTGAGGATTTTCACCATTCCTTCGTAAAAATGATGGAATTGAAATCCATTTCCTCCAAAATTGTGTAAATAACAAAATACCATCTTCCAGTTTCATCATTGCTTAACAATTTATGCTTGCTTCCCATTTCTTCTTATCGATTACTATTGTTGCTTAACGATTTCTGCTTATCTGTTGCTTCTGGTTTCTGCTTAACGATTTATGCTCGCTTCTCGTTTCTGCTTATCGATTACTATTGTTGCTTCCAGTTTCTGCTTAATGATTTCTGCTTATCTGTTGCTTCCAGTTTCTGCTTAATGATTTCTGCTTATTTGTTTCTGCTAAACGATTTCTGCTTGCATCCTGTTTTTGCTTATCGATTATCTTTGTTGCTTCCAGTTTCTGCTTAACGATTTATGCTTATCTGATTCGTAACAATTTCTCCGACGCCTGTCGTTTACCAAATCGATTTGTACTTAACGATTCTCCGATCCATGTCGTTTACGAAATCGATTTCTGCTTAACGATTTCTCCAGAGAATAAGACATTTCATTTCCAAATCGATTCCCGATCCATGTGAGTATGAGTTGGGTTAAAGTGGTCAACGTATTTAATAACTCAATCTAATGTATGTGGTTTGAAGAGTCTTAATTCAATCTAACCCAAATTAAATTGCAACCCAACCCAACCTAAATCGTATTATTCTAACATTAAATATGTTATTTCGTTACTCATAATTTATTTTCCATTATCAACCATTTGATACAACTTATTCATACTTCTTATGTATATCACATTCAATTAATTTTCTCAATTTACATATATATGTTCACACTTACTGAACATACGAATGAGTTATATAAGGATGGAAAATTGATTGAAAATATGTATATATGAAGAGCGTACGTGATAGTGTAATTATCTAATGTATATATTAATATAAACTCAATAATCATAGTAAATCCAAGAAATAAAAGAATATCGAGTTCATCGGGTTAAGTTGGTTTCAAATAATAGTAACATAATATCAACCTAATACCTACAGTTTGAAAATTTTACAACTCGATTAGACATCGGGTTGCTTCGGTTTGAATTATCCCACGTTAGATTGGGTTGGACTGACCGGGTTGGTCGGGTTTTTGAACACCTCTAAATCTAAGTGAGAGTTGCGAAAACTTTGCATTCTTCTTTTTGGAGAAATATATTTAACATTTTTTTAGTTTAATCAAATGAATGTTTTGTTAGTTTAAGTTTTTTTATAAATAAAAAGGAACATTTTTTTAATTAGAAGGGACAAGTTTTAAAAAAAACTTTGTTTTCTGCATAAAACTCTCCTTGAAACTTACTGAATAAGTCAATTTTAATATGATTAAACTACTACCAAATAATCATGTATATAGATGTATAGTTGACCGAATAAGTTACGAATTTCATTAAGCTTATTAAGGGGCTGTTTGTTTGGCTTTTAATGGTGACATTAAGAGCCAACCTCTTAATCGATAAGAGGTAAGGAGTGTTTGGCAAAAAAAATCAAGCCTCTTAATGGTTACATAACCCTCTTAACCATTTTGTGTCCAAGCCTTCACTAAACCATTCAGATCTATTTTTTTCCAAATTTGCCCTTTCTACATAGCGCTTCCTTCACATCGCCTCCCACCCCCCACGATCGTTGGTCTCCGTCTCCCCCCCCCCCGATCATATCTCTTCCGGTCGTCGTCTCCTTCTGCGATAATCCCACTGCTTCCACGGTCGTCGTTCCCTCCATCTGCTTCCATAGTCGCCGTTTGCTTCAGGTATTTCCCCAAAATCGATATCCTCGCTTCCACAGTCGCCATCGACTGAAACCATCTCATTTTCTGGTCTAAACCACCGATTGAAACCATCTCATTTTCTGGTTGAAACCACCAACTGAAACCATCTACTGGTAGGGGGGGGGGAATGCTTATTCTCTCTGCAATCATATTGTGGATGAAAGCATAACCCAAATCCAAAAGTGAGTGAAACCCTAATTTCTTGTATGAAATCTCATGTTTACGTGCATCATTTTTTTTGTTTTTCAAATCGATATGATGAGGTAATCGATTTGATCGTTGGTGGATTCAAGTTATTTGTGCAATTTGTAATACTTAACAGCAAGTGTGCTTCTTGTTCATTCCTTTTCGATCTTCTTTTAACATATGAGCTAATCATTTTGGTATATGTTAGTTCAATACAAAAACAGTAGTAAGTAGTATTTTAGTAATGGATTTAGGAACCCATAGCTCAACCCATGTTTTGGACTTGGAAAATATGTCAAACCAGGAACTTTGTCTTTGTGCAGGTTGCTCAGGTGTAAGCTTCCTGGATGTAATCTAAAGGCTAGTCCTCATATTGAATCAAGGCTCAAAACATTAAAGAAGCACTGTGATGCAATAACAAATATGAAAGATGCATTTGGTATATAGTGGAGAGGTACATAGTGCACATTAATATGCTATGATGATGTATGGGATGAGTGGGTGAAGGTAACCACATCAAATAGAAGAGTGTTGAGGGCTTGAGAAATAAGCCATTTCCTTGTTATGATGAGTTGTGCCTGATATTTGGAAAAAGCAGAGGCAATGAGAAGAGTGTTGAAGATGCATCGGATGCTAACAGAACCCTGGACGTGTATGAGACTAGTGAAAAAACTATCATATTGGAATTTGATTGTTATGTTTTTGTTTATTCTATAATTTGAACAAGTAATGTTATATTGGTTTGGATTAATATGAAATCTTGTTTTGAACAAGTAATGTTATGTTTGTTTGGATTAATATGAAATATGTAGTTACATTTTCAAAGTAATTGTTTTATTTAGATATCTGTCAAACAACTATATTTCATTCAGTACTAAATCATACAGAGGGTTAAAATGGTAATTTGTTGTCATTCAGATAACATTTACCAAACAACCATATTTCATTCAGCACTTAACCATTCTGACCCTCTTAACCATTCTGACCACTTAACCATTCTGCACAAAACCATTCAGCAACTGCCAAACAACCCCTTAGCTACTAATTTTGTTGCAAAAACTCAGTTAAGTTGAGGGTATCTTAGTCTTTTTACTCTTTTATCTTTTTCCATTTTTTTAAATAAATTTCAATATACAAATGCTTCATTTGTATAGATTAATGATGCACCCCATTACCCACCCTAATTTAACATGTTTTTTGTTAATGAAAGTTAGTCAGAGGGACCAAAAGTGTGACAAAACAGTAACCACGATAACCAAAAACATAATTATTTCAAGATAAGAACAAAAAATAATAATAAATAACAATCATAAGGACTAAAAATGTAATTTACTCTAAAAAAATCTATGGTTTAAACATTGACATGTTTTATTGAAACAAATATCTTTTAAATTACTAGAAGGGTACCCGTGCAATACAGCAAGATACATCTTGATTTTAATATTTTGTTTTATTTTTTATCTCTGTCGATATTATAATATGGTCTTATGTGATTTTAGAAAAACGATAATGTTTTTATTTTTGAATAAAATATAAATTTGAAGATATTATAATTTTTTTTTGACAAAGATACTATTAAATTAACTATTTAA
>NC_037533.1:14574164-14579729 GCF_001531365.2 Cynara cardunculus var. scolymus
AGCTTTAATAAGTTGTACTTACACACAATTTACTTGTAATCTTGAATTTTAATTAATATGCATCAATATATAGTACTTCATACATTAAAAAAAATGGTTTTTAAAAGTTTTTACCAAATGCTTTATAATATAGTAAAGATATAAACGAATTCAAGAGTTTTAAATAATTATAAAACAATCAAATATATGATGTATAAATTTATGATTATTTAAAAGTTTGTTACAACATTTATATAATAGGATTTATAAAAATCTTATTACTTTATTTTTAATGTCACTTTACTTTATTTTTATTTACAAATAATTATATAATTTTAGTTATTTTTCATATATATATATATATATATATATAAACTGACTTTGGATCATGTGAGACCAACCTGTTTTCGTGAGACCCATAAGACCACTATTTTACACTTGAAACTTCACATTAAAATGATGTGAAAGTAACTTTCACAGTAAAATAATGTGAAGGTAACCTTCACAGTGTTTTCGTTGTGAAGGTTCGTATTTTTTTAACTTCACAGTGTTTTTGCTGTGAAGTTTCAAGTGTAAAAAGGCGGTCTCACGGATCTCGTGAAAATAGACTGGTCTCACGTGAACCCAACCCTATATAAACTAAACTTATAATAGGAAATTCAAAATATAATTATTAACTTATATTTTTTATATTACTTTTAGTTTTTAATTAATATATTATAATAATATATCTCAAAAGGACAAATTACATGGAAAAATAACGTACTTTAACTTGATTCCTATTTTGGATAACGTACTTCCAAAACTTTCATTTTGGTACTTAAGATGTAAAGTTTTAAGCATTTAAGTACTCTGGTAATCGGTTGAAGCATTAACCGGTTATCATGTTGATGTGGCGAGTTATGCAAATCCAACTCAGTATTATTTGCTGACGTGGTTAGTGACATTGATTTTTAATCTAAAATTAGTATTTAACTGGTAACTCGGGTACTTAAATGTTTAAAATTTTACATCTTAGGTATCAAAATAAAAGTTTTGGAAGTACGTTACCCAAAATAAGAATCAAGTTAAAGTACTTTACTTTACATCTTATATACCAAAATGAAAGTTCTGAAAGTACATTAACTAAAATAAGAATCAAGTTAAAGTACGTTATTTTTTTAATGCAATTTGCCTCTTTAACTAATCAAAGTTGTAAAATATTTCAAGAACATTAGTAAATATCCAAATTTTAAGTATAAGGGACCGTTTACCAAACACGTATGAGCCGTTTACTAAACATTACCCGGTAAGCGTTTACGGGTAAAATTTAACCCTGTTATTTATTTACCGGGTAAAATTTTAGTCCACCAAAACTACATTGTATGTAATAATTTATCCGGTAAACGCTTACCGTGGTAAGAGTAGTCGCCCTCACTTACCGGGTAAGACTCTTGGTCCTTATCTCGCTCTTAGAAGGTAAGATTCTCGGTTTTTACCATATTCATCTGGTGAGGTAATGTTACTTGGTAAACGCTTATCCGGATAAACGTTTGGTAAACAACCCCTAAAGTTTCAAATGTTAGAAAAGTTATAAGGTAATGATATATGCCAAAAAGTTTGAAGACAAATGTTGAGCTTCAAGTTTTGTTACTATTTTTTTAAATACTATCTTTTAGGGCTTAAAAACCATATTGATTTTTAGGGGACGTTTGTTTTTTAAGAGGTGTTAAAGTTTGAAGTTTTATTTCATTTCTTATTAATAAGAGATGATGTTGAAGTCTGAAATCTAAATCAATAAGACTGTTTATTTTTATAAACTGGTAAATATCTGAATTTATTTAAATATTCTATTTTACCCAGTAGAAAAATTATATTATTGAATTTATAGATAAATTTATACAATTTCACATATTTATTCATCATTGTTATAAAATTTACATCTAGATTATAAAATTAGCATTTATTTAAACATAAAATATACCATTAACAGTATTCATAAATCCTATTAAAAATACATCAATTGGGAGGTAAAAATCAATTTGATAAGAATCGATTAGGAGAAATAATCGATTAAGGTTAATCGATAGAGAAATGTCGTTGCTAAAGGTTTGGAGAACAATGAGAGGCAAATAAGAGGTTGATTTACTTCTTACCAGATAAAAGGAAAATAAGACATAAGTGACTCTAAAAATTGGAAGGAAAAAAAACAGTTTAAATGACACTACCTCTTAATGAATCAAACATAAAAGGCTAATAAGAGCTTCTTAAAAAACAAAAAGACCTTAGAAAGAAAAGAAAAAAAAGAACTGGACCCAAAAACTGATCATCCAGTCCTTGTGGATTCTTTATCACGACACTCGAACTGAACAAAAGAAATTGGTGTGACACAGCGATAACACCAAGTGATCGAAACCAGATATCTCAGTCTATGCCAGAAGCAACAAATACTTACATTTACATCTGGATTAACAATTAAATACAACCATGTTACAAGTATATTTCTAACATTCTCTTTCTTATATGTGTGACTATTTAGATTAATATTGAAGTATATTTAGGGGCCGTTTATCAAACGTCTATCCGAGTAAGTGCTTACCAAGTAACATTACCTCACCGGATGAATATGGTAAGAACCAAAAATCTTACCCCAGTAAGAGCGAGACAAAGACCAATAGTCTAACCCGGTAAGTGAGGACGACGACTCTTACCACGGTAAACACTTATTAGGTAAATTGTTGCATACGATGTCGTTTTAGTGGACTAAAATCTTACTCTGATACCCAGTAAGTAAATAATAATGTTAAATTTTACTGATAAATACTTGCTGGATAAGTGTTTGATAAACTACCCCTAACTGTTTGCATCAAATTTTACACCAAATTATGTAAATTTAGTATAAGATTTGGCATTATTCACTAAAGATACTCTCATAAAGAACTTTCCACAAGATGCTCTAAAAACCATAAAATAAATAAACCAAACGTGTAATTCACTCTTGGTTTATGCCTTAATTTAAGGGGTAGACCAATTACATCTCTGTATATTATTAAACTAGAAGAATATTCATGTAATGCATCGATATATATATATATTGATTTCAACGTCTTGTTTTATTTTTTATATATGTCGATATAATATGGTTTTATGTGATTTTGAGAAAGCGACAATGTTTTTATTTTTGAATAAAATATAATAAAAAATTGAAATATATATATATATATATATATATATATATATATATATATATATTTTGTTAGAGTACTCGCGCAATGCAGCGAGACACATCTCGATTTTAATGTTTTATTTTATTATTTGTATCTATCGATGTTATGATACGTTTTATGTGTTTTAAGAAAGCAGTGATGATTTTTTATTTTTGAATAAAATATAAATTTAAAGATATTATAAAAATTTGAAAAAAATATATCAATGTTAATATCAAATCAACTATTTAAAAGTTTATCTTAATTATATTTTAGATGATAATTAAGTATTCTGTTAGAACTCAATGATTATTCTAATTATATTTTAGATTTTTTATATTTAAAATGAAATGTTTATCCTGTATTTGATTATGTTTATCTGCAGTAGTTACATGAATTCAGATATGAAGCTTTAATAAGTTGTACTTACGCACAATTTACTTGCAATCTTGAGTTTTAAGTAATATGCAATAATAAACAGTACTTTATGCATAAAAAGTGGGTTTTAAGAGTTTTTGTCAAATGCTTTACAATATATTATAGATATATATGGATATTAGTATTAAATTAACTATTTAAAAATTATTGTTTTATGTAATTTCTTTAATCCTTAAGTTTTATTATATTTAAGTTTATTAATATAATTCTTTACAAAAATAATAATTAAATATTATGTTAGAACTCAATAATTATCCTAATTATATATTAATTTTTTTTATTTAAAATGATATGTTTATCTTGTATTTGATTATGTTTATCTGCAGTTAGTTACACGAATTCAAGCAAGGAGTTTTAATAAGTTGTACTTGCGCACAATTTACTTGTAATCTTGAATTTTAAGTAATATGCATCAATAAACAATACTTCATGCATAAAAAAGGTTTTTAAAAGTTTTTATCAAATGTTTTATGATATAGTATAGATGCATCTCTATGGCCTTACATTGTACTTTTCTTCTCACACATCAACATCAAAATTCACTTTTTACATTTTTAATGCATGATTCAACTTAATCTTGACATTAAATGCATACAGAATTTTAGATCATTTCCAACAGATTTTCTATAACTTCTCTGAAATAAAGAAACAAAAGTCAAATGCTTTAAATGAAATTACATCTCACTACAACAAATTCTTTATTTTAAATATTTCAGTATTGATTATATTATTAAAATATTATATAGTTTTATTATCACAATTTTCAAAAAAAATATATATATAAAATAATAATAGTTTAATTTTATTGGTGGAAATGAATTAAAAAATAATCTCTCCTACCTTCCATCAAATTTTAGAGAATTCTATAAACTTAGAAATTTTTTGTTGATTTCTTATTTTCTCTATCTATATCTATACTATATTATAAAACATTTGACAAAAACTCTTAAAAACTATTTTTTATTCATTAAAAACTGTTTATTGATACATATTACTTAAACTTCAAGATTACAAGTAAATTATGAGTATGTACAATTTATTAAAACTTCATGTTTGAATTCGTGTAACTAATTATAGATAAACATGATCAAATATTGGATAAGTATCTCATTTTATATATACAAAATCTAAAATATATTTAGAATAATCATTGAATTCTAACAAAATACTAATTATTATCTTTATAAAAAAATTATATTACTAAACCAAAAATAAATGAGTTCACTATAAATTTAATTATAATAATAAAATTAAATCAAAGAAATTACAAAAAAAAAAAACAAGAACTTTTAAAATTTTAATTTGATACTAAAACTGATACATTTTTTTTTCAAATTTTTTTGATACATTCAAATTTATATTTTATTGAAAACATAAAAACATGATCGTTTTTTCAATACCATATAAATTGATGGAGACAAAATAAAACTTAACATTAAAATCAAGATGTATCTTGTTACATTACGTGAATATCCTTTTACCTTCCATCAAATTTTAGAGAATCCTATAAACTGGATTTTTTTTTGTTGTTTTCTTATTTTCTCTATCTATATCTATATCTATACTATATTATAAAGCATTTGGCTAAAACTCTTAAAAACTCTTAAACTCTTAAAACTGTTCATCCCTAAACAATTTCATCCCTATCTGATTTCATCCTATAACTGAATTCGTGTAAGTAACTGCAGATAAATACAATCAAATACAAGATAAACATTTTATTTTAAATATAAAAAATCTAAAATATAATTAGGATAATCATTGAGTTCTAACAAAATACTTAATTATTATCTTTATAAAATGTTATATTATTAAACCAAAAATAAATTATTTCATTATTAAACTTAAATTAAATTAAAAAAAAATAATCTATACTATATTATAAAGCATTTGACAAAAACTCTTAAAAACTACTTTTTATACGTAAAGTACTGTTTATTAATGCATATTACTTAAAACTCAA
>NC_037533.1:14581173-14612509 GCF_001531365.2 Cynara cardunculus var. scolymus
ATAACATCGACTGAGATAAAGAATAAAATGAAATATTAAAAACATGATGTATCTCGCTGCATTGCGCGAGTACGCTTCTATTTATATTATAAAGCATTTGATAAAAACTCTTAAAAACTATTTTTTATTCATTAAGAATTGTTTATTGATGCATATTACTTAAACTTCAAGATTACAAGTACATTATGCGTGTGTACAACTTATTAAAGCTTCACGTTTGAATTCGTGTAACTAATGACAAATAAACATAATCAAATATTAAATAGACATTTCATTTTAAATATAAAAAATCTAAAATATATTTATGATAATTATTATCTTTATAAAAAATTATATTATTAAATCAAAAATAAATGACTTCACTATTAAATTTAAATTAAATTATAATAAAAAATTAAATTAAAGAAATTAAAAAAAAACAAGAACTTTTAAATATTTAATTTGATACTAAAACCGATACATTTTTTTTTCAAAATTTTTTGATAGCTTCAAATTTATATTTTATTCAAAACATAAAAACATGATCGTTTTTTCAATATTATATAAATCAATTGAGACAAAATAAAACAAAACATTAAAATCGAGATGTATCTCATCTGTATTACGCGAATATCTTTTTAGTTTAATTAAAGAATCTGTTGAAGCAAAAATAAATAATAAAATCTTAATTTTCGTTGGATTAAAAAAAAAGAAATTAGAAAAATGGGTGAAGGGGTTTCTTTTTCAGAAGGGTCGTGATGGAGGTCCGGAAAATTGACTGCCCGTTTTTTGCTTACCTGAAAAACCTACGCCCACCACAATGCATAAAAAGCAAAACCCCCTTTTCATTTCCATCCTTCTTCTTCATCAATGGCGGAGGTTTCCTACGCCCTCAATCTCCATGGAGACGATGAAGAAAATGACGACCATTTTTCACCCCGCATCCATGACTGGTCTCAAGATCTCGACGCATTCGACGTTTCTCCTTCAGATCTCGACTTTCCTTCATCCCAACTTTTCCTTTGCCGTCAAATAAGCCGAACCGATCGGAACCCCATCCGTCTCTCAAATGCTTCCAATCCATTCGAAAGAGATAACCAGGTAAATTTCGTAATCGATATGTTTAATCATCGCGTTGAGCAATCGCGTGTTGTTGTGGAGACCGATTTGGTTGATTGTGATCGTGGCTTTGTGGTTGGTGGTGGGAATGAGGATATCGATTCGAACGAATTGGAGATGGATTTTAGGTCAGGGTTAGGGTTTCCTGTGGAATTTCGTAATTGTGATGATGATGATGTTGAAGATGAGGATCATGGATTTATGGTTGCTGATTGTGGCGATGAGTTCTTCGTGTCCAGGAGGACAAGAGGCGGTGGTGTTCGATCCGAATTGGGAGATCCAAATCCAACATATTTCATGGCTGGATTAAGTGTGACCGATTCAGAAGAGGACATTGAAAACGAGATTATTGGGGTGGATGATGATTTTGGTATCTATGGAGGTTGTGATGATGAAGCAAATCTTAGGCTTTGTTGGGATGCTTTTCATCTAGAAGATGATGACCATGTTAGATGGGATGTACCTGCAAACCAACATTTTGATTGGGAGGAAGTGGATGGTCGAATCGATGAACGTGAAGTCTTGAGTATGTTTCTGGATGCAGATACCAACAATCATGATCACAATCATGCCACCGACGATTTGGAGTGGGAAGTTTTCTTGAATTTTCATAATCTTGAAGCAAATCCTGCAAATGCAGAAGCACATAACTATGCGTCTGTTGATGATTTGGAGTGGGAAGTTTTCTTGAATGTTCACAATCTTGAAGCAAACCCAGATTTAGAAGGTCGATTTGAAGATTACAACGAAGCAGAGGACGAGATGTTATTTGGGCAGTTTGTGGATAATGGTGAATCGGCTTTGGTTCAACCACCTGCATCTAAAAAGTCAGTTGAGGGTCTTTTGTCTGTGGTTATGACTCCTGAAAATGTTGAAAGCAACAATGCACTTTGTGCTGTTTGCAAGGATGAAATTGGTGTTGGGGAAAAAGCAAAACGACTTCCGTGTACTCATCATTACCATGATGATTGCATTCTTCCTTGGCTGTGTATACGGAATACGTGTCCTGTTTGTCGCTATGAGCTGCCAACCGATGATCCTGATTATGAACGCAGGAAAGCAGAAAGGATTGCTAGTGATCTCTGAAAAGTGATAAGGGTAGGTATGGTTTTGAAGTTTTAGCATCAGCCTGGTGAACTGTAGATAATGTTCTTGAGAGAAGTTGAATTGAGTTCTGTAGAATGATGATGATTTAAGTGATTATGTTATGTGGGTTTGTTTCATTTACATGACTGCCTAATTGCTAGGTCACTTTTATGGTTTTTTGAGGTCTTTAGTTTGAAATATGCAGCTGTTGAACAATTCAGTGTCATTCCATCTACCTCTAACTTATAGATTATAATTCCAGATTCATATACACATTTCCACTTGTAGGATGACGATTTACGTGATTATGTTATGTGGGTTTGTTTGATTATAAACCAAATCAAACCAGGAGGGGGTTGTTTCCCTGAAGACCTCTGGCTTGTGCAAAGTGTGCGATATAAAAAACGATAAAGAACTTGAAAACAAGAAAGTTAGTGACAAACTTTGGAAAAGGGTATAATATATACAAATAGAGCAGGTACAAGAAAACATAACAAGGGTACAAAGACCGACACTGCCATGCACCGCTAGGCTTAGGAGGCCAATCTGTCAGCTCGCTAACCCTACCCTCATCCTCTACCTCTCTAGATTCCTCCCTCCTGAGTCCTGACTAAGCTAGCTACCGATCTCCACTCCTAGTCTGCTACTCTAGTCCTTCATCTCCAAGAACTCCTACCAGAGGTTATGTTCTCGGAAATACTTAAAGCCTGTCATGTCTAACCTCAATTGCTCATCCCATGTCCTCCTCGATTTACCCCCTCCTCTCAATCCTCACACTTATATGACTGCTTATGCTAGGTCCACTTTATAATATCTTCAATATAACACCTTTGAGTTCTTTAGTTTGAAAAATGCAGCTGCTGAATAATTCAGGTTCATTCTATCTACTTCCTACAAATAATTCTTGATTCATACACCCATTTCCTCTTGTTATGGGAATGTAGATATAAGATTCAACTATATTATGTTAGAGATCAGAAAACAATCTTCTTGTTATGGGAATGTAGATATAAGATTCAACTATATTATGTTAGAGATCAGAAAACAATGTATATGATATGCTGCGAACTTAAGAACTTACCAGTAATCCTCACAGGAGCAGCAACCGTCTCTAAAATGGTGAAAATGTTTGTTGTCCCTCACAATTATCTCCCTGTCAACAGTCTTTGACACCAACTTGATGGCGTTGTGACAATCTTCACAAATGCGCAGATTCTTGAAAATCCTCAGCATTACCCCTTTACCTGTTCTTAACAAGCCGAACGAAACAGCAAGCTTCTCACTGTGACTCCTTAAAATATTTACTTTCTCGTCTTCTGTTAGATCATGAAGTACAGATTTTGTATCTGGTTTATACCCACATTGGTAGATATCCGCTTCTAATCTTCTCCACATTTCATGGATATCAGGAAGAATTTTATCACCAGAAAGGAAGTTATATACTTTCCCTTCTAATTCAATCCAACTACAACCAACTTCCTTCTTAAGCCCAGTTTTCTTCATTCTTTGCCTGATTTTTCTAACATCATCCCAGTTACCGAAACTAGCAAAAAGATTTGATGACAACACATAGTTTTCTGCTTTACTTGGCTCAAGTTGTAATAACTTCTCCGCAACTTCTTTTCCTAACTCCATATTACCATGAACTCTACATGAACTAAGCAATGAACTCCAAATTTTAGCATCGGGTTCCTCAGGCATCTCAGAAATAAGCATCAGAGCATCGTTAAATCGGTTTGCTCGGCCAAGCATGTCAACCAAACACGCATAATGTTCTAGTTTTGGCTCTTCTTTATGGACAGTCTGCATCTCATCAAATAATTTAAGACCCTCTTCGACTAACCTACCATGGTTACACGCCGTTAAGATGGCAATGAAGGTGAAGTGGTCAGGTTTCATGCCAAATCTTTGCATTTCACAGAATAGCTCCAAGGCCTCCTTTGGCCGACCATGAATCGCATAGGCGGCAATCAGAACGGTCCATAGTCCGACGTGCTTTTTATTTGATTGGTCAAAAACGATCTGGGAAGCTTTTATGCAGCCAGTTTTCGCATACATGTCTATGATTGAAGAATTTACAAATACGTCCCTCATGAGGCTTTTCTTTAAAGCAAAACAATGGATTGCTTGTCCCAGCCTTAGAGTAGACAACTGTGAACAAGAACTTAACACACTCATTGTTGCAATCTCATAAGGTTGGATCCCACTGGACATCATTCTACGAAAGAGATCTAATGCTTCATTTGGTTGTTTCTTCTGTGAGTAACCAGTGATCATCACATTCCATGATACCAAATTCTTGTTTTCCAGTTCATCGAATATGAGCTTTGCAAGCAAGGGTTTCCCACAGTGAATGTAAAATGAAAGTAATGAATTACTGATATGTGAATCGGTTTCTAACCTGTTTCTGAGCACAAACCCATGAATTTGTTTGCCATAACTAAGCAACTTGAGGTCTGCACATGCTAAAAGTAGGCTACCGATGCTGTACCAATCAGGGTCGAAGCCAGAAGATGTCATTTTTACAAATATATCTATAGCCTTTGAAGGATCACCATTTTGAGCACAGCCACTGATAAGTGCATTCCAAGAACTTACCGTTATATCTTTCATGCTGTTGAAAACATTCTCAGCCAAACACAACGATGACCCGCACTTTGCATAAGCTGCAATGAAAGCATTTGCAACCAATTCATCTGATTCAATCCTATGTCGAACTGAATACCCATGAAGTTCCTTCACTTTCAGCAGCTGTGAACGATATAAACAAACTTTCAAGACGTTCAAAACTGTGATCTGATCAGGCCTTACACCGTCACCGCCCATTTGCATCTGACGAAGAGATTCAAATGTTTGTTCAACTTCACCTTCTCTAGAATAACCCCAGATGATGGAATTCCAAGAAACAACATTCTTGTTTTCGTTTTTATCAAGAATAATCCGGGCTTCTAACATACACCCACATTTCAAATACATATCCATCAATGCATTTTGAACCATCAAATCCTGATACAAACCCAATTTGACAGCCAAAGAGTGGATCGCTTGCCCTATCGAAACCTCTCTTTCGGCACCACAAACAGGTAGAAAGGTTACCAATGTAGCAACATCTGGCATCAAACTGTCTTCACCAACCAGAAACTCCATGAACAGATCAATACTCTTTCGAGAAAACCCATTGTTTGCAAACCCAGAAATCAGTGAATTCCAAGTGACCAAGTTTCTCTTAGGCATAAACTCAAACACTTTATCTGCATCCTCAACAAATCTAAACTTACTATACATAGCAATCAAAGCATTACCTACAAAAACATCCGACATTAAACCAATCTTCACTGCCATTCCCTGAATCGCCCTTCCAAATCGCAAATTCGAAGTTCCAACACAAGCTTTAATCACGCACGGCAAGGTAAATCGATCAGGTATATGTTCCGTTAGCAAAAACTGGCAAAAAACGAGCATTGCATCAAACCAGAGATCATTTCTAGTGTAGGCACTAATGATTGCATTCCACTGATACAAGTTTTTGTTCTCTAATTGTTCGAAAACAAAACGCGAATCGGAGGGAGATCCGCAAACAGAGTACATTGTAATAATCTGAGTGTTGAGGATTAAATTGTTTCTCAAGTGTGTCGACGACCAAACCAGTTGATGAACTTTCCGGCCGGTTTCGATGTCGTTGTTGCCGCCGCATGCTTGTAATAGTATACCGATTGCTTCCGCGGTGTCTGGCTGTTGAGAATACGAGTCGTTGAGGAAAGTCAGAGCTCCGGTGAGGTTTTTCAATTGGCAGAGACGATTGATGCTTTGAGACAAAGAGCTGGGGTGTCGTCGGCGAGGAAGCTGACATTTTGTGACGTATTTGGTGGTGGTGGAGCGAAGTAAAGGTGGATATGGACGGTGGTTTCCGACGTGTGGTGGTGATGGCATCGTAGCCATGATATTGCCTCCGTCGAAACGAACAACGTATATGAAACAAGTACCGGAATTTTTACATCCGGCCAAATATCCATGTTTTTGCCGTTTTTCATCGTAGATTTTCCAAATATCAAACGATTTAGATAAGCTAAAAAGGACTGTTTGGCGATAAATAGAATCTTTAGTTGGAGGGGTTATTTTCAACTTATTATAAGGTGAAATTGTTAACTTTTTTAAAAACTCTTTATTACTGGTTTGACACCGGTATAAATTGTTTATCCAAATATTTAAAAATGTATATTACCAGTGTCACACCAGAATAAGTCACTAAGTTGTCTTTATAAGCAATTCCAAACACCCCCTAATTTGAAATGAAAATTTGGGTTTATGGAGGAATGAGCTCATTATTTATTCTATTTTATAAATCAGATTTATCAAAATTCTTAAAAACTTATTAATGCATAAAGTACTATACATTTATACACAAAATTTTATAAGTCTTAAAAACAACTCATAATGCATTAAGTACTACTACTTTATGCATTCAGTCTTAAAGTCTCTTAATCTATAATTAAAATAACATATAGTAAAAGTTACCAATGCACATTATTATCTTTTTTTTTCATGTTCTCAAGATACTTTTGACACATTTGACTCATGTTTTCACCCTCTCATACCTCTATGTTTTCTCCTCATCTCCCAATGTGAGATTCAAACTGATATTCACTATGAATTATTAAAAGTTCCATCATTCATCTCTCATTCAATGGCTGTAGAACTCTCGGTCTCGCTTTTCTTTGGTCTTAGTGTAAATCGAACTCATTTGTGGAGTCATTTAAATTTATTGGATTTTAACTGTCATACAATTTTTTTCATCGATAGACTGTAATTGGAACCATAACTCTTATTTATTCAAATTGTATTAATATGTAAAGACCAAATGTAACTTATATCATAACTAAATCTTCTCTAAATAAAACCAGTGAAACTTCAAAATCGTTAAAATTCACGGCTCTAGTCGTATTGCATGGATACACAACTAGTATTATATAATACCAAATAATATCTTTTATTTTCATTCCTATTGATTATTGTTTAATACCTCTAACTTAGGAGGTGCCACTCATAGAGGTAGTTATATTTTTGAAAATTATAAAAAAAAAATGCTAAAAGATGAATTAGAATTTGATCCTTGAAAATGGTTATTTCTATTAATTTCTTCGTTTTAATTTGTTTGCTTATTTTGTATTTGATTTTTTGTTTAAAAGTTAGAGCAGAAATATTTGTATTTTTTTTAAAAATGTAGCTATATCAACCACCTTTTTAATCAAAACTGTTAGATCATCTTAATCTAACAGTTTGAATGAGATTTCTGTTTTTTTCAGAGTTCTCTAGTAATTTCATCTGTATAAAGTAAATATGAAAAAAAAAATTTATTAATATAAATTAATAAATTTATGAAAGAGAAATATGATGTCATTTAAAAAATGTATTTTTTACACTAAAAATATGTTTATATGTACACTTTTCCAAGGTAGCGTTTGGTATGCAAACATGATTGAAGAGGACTAGACATTACAGAATTGGACATGACAAGAGAGTAGGATTGGACGGGACTGGACAGAGTTTGTTAGGTTTTTGGTACGATAGGACTGGATATGACAGAACTAGACAAGTTGTCCCAAAGTCATTTGATGATTTTATATATCATATAATAGTTATAGTTAACGCAAATAAAGTAGCTAATCACATAATCTAATTTATAAACATTTTTACATAGTTTTTGTATACATAAATGCATACATACATAATAGTACCAAAGTTGAAAGAAAATTTTGATACAAGTGATGGTAGTTTGAAAAACCCGATTCATGCAAAGAAGGAATTATGTTTTATTCAGTTTGGAAAATTTTATTCAGTTGGCGAAGGCATGATGAAAATTGTTGTAACGACAATGGTTGCAGATGTAGAGGCATTGGTGATTGGTGGACGATAGTGGTTGTGGACGACGTGAGGATGGTGGATAATAGTGGTGGTGGGCGGTCGATGGTGGTAGAGGTGGTAGTTGTAGTTGATGTGGTGGAGGTGGTTATGGTAGAGATGGTGGTGGTGGGGGTCGGTGGCTGACGGTGGTTGTGGAGGACATGAAGATGGTAGATAATGGTAGTGGTAGCCAATGGTGGTGGTTATGGTGCAGGTGTGGTGGTTATTGTAGTCAATTTAAGCAAATATATTCAAAATATGCGTTTAGATGTTTATATGATTTATTTAAAATATATATATTTCACAGGTATTTTCTTAATATAAATATTTATTTAAACTATAAACTTTTAAATTTCATTCCTTTTTATGAATTACCAAAATGTCACTCTATGAGTGATATGTCCGCAATTTACGAAGGGGTCAAAGTTTAAAAAAGAAAGTTTTTAAATCAGGTCTCCAATTGGGATCAAATATGTAAATTAATGTCCGATGCATTTTTCAAATTTACATATTTGGTCTTTGTAATTACAGACCTGGTTCATAAACTTCTTTTTTATATTTTGTCCCTTCCGTAAATTACGGACTTGCCACTTACAATAACATTTTGATAATTTCTGGAAAGAAATGAAAGAAATAAAACCATATGGTCAAAATGACTATTTTAATTAATTTACTTATTTTTAACCATAAATTTTTAAATAAACATTCCTCTATTTATTAAAACATTCTCTAAAATGAAAATGGAATAAAAATCCAAAATAGCCAATTGAGGTTTCACTTTTGGCCACTTTTACACCTCATTTCGACTTTTAGCGGTTTCTCAAGCATTTGTGTGCAACTTTCTTTTCCATTTAAAAATAGGTGGCTAAGAGTAAAAACCAAGGCTTTATGCATAATTGTTTTATGTGTAACTTTTTGATTGAAAAGCAAACCTTACGCATATGCACAAAGTTTATACGTAAAACCATAAGGGTGGTGTTTGATTGGTTTGAGTTTGACTCTAAATATCAAAAGTATCAGGAGATCTCAGGTTCAAATCCAAGAAGGAATAAAAATCCTCTTGTGCATATGCATGAAGTTTATACGTAAAATCACGAAAGTGGTGTCTGATTGGTTTGAGCTTGACTCTAAATGTCAAAAGTATCACGAGGTCTCAGGTTCAAATCCAAGGAGAAATAAAAATCCCTTTGTGGCCACGAATGTTCAAATACGGTAACTCCGGACTATCTACAAAACAGATGGTCGCCCTGGGATTAATCGGCTCGCATAGTAGGTTGGATATCCAGGTTAATCAAAAAAAAAAAATTATACGTAAGAAATAGTTAAAAGTCGAAATGAATTACAAAAAAGGTTAAAACGTGAAACCCCTTGATAGGATTTGCTATTTTAGTCAATTTCCCATAAAAATATGAGACAAACTCAATCTCGAGATTGATTTGTGTCTCATTTGTAAAGATGGTCACGAACCGATTTAAAAAAAATTGGTTGGGTCAACACGACCCAAACCGAAAAAAATGCGATCATGTCAAGACCATTTGCATCCGGCAAGTGAAGGATCAATTGACCACCTCTATTCATCAACACTTAAAAGGACAAAAAAAAAGTGTATATATATATATATCAATTTTGTTTGGTAATGTAGTGAAAATAACACATCTATTTGTAAACATATACAAAGTTACATCCAATATTGGTTTCAATCGAAATGAGGGGCTGAAATCAGAGAGAACTTAGATAGTCTTTTAACACATCAAAAATGGGGTTTGCAAATGACGATCCTTCCGATCTTTGAAACATGATTCCATCCATACGCGCTTGCACCCCGTCACTTGACGTCAAACCGTCCAGCAGTTGCTTTAACGTTGTGTCTATTCCGATAACCGAGCTCCCTATGCCGCTCAGAATTTCAGGTAAAGATGGTGACGATTTCGACAGCTCCACCAAAGTAACCTGGACACGATCGGTAACAAATAGTGTTACCACAAACATATCGGTTTCTGTTTGCTAGATTACAACTTGTTCAAGGGAATATAAAATACTCCAAAACCAAACAAAACGAAACCCAGTGAATCTGTGTATCCCACACAAAATAGGGTCTGGAAAGGATAAGATGTATGCAGACGTTACATCTATCCTGAGGGGTAGATAAGTTGTTTCCTGAAGACGCGCAACTTGTGAAAAGGTTTAGAGGATATGCATTTGCGAGAAAATTTTGGTTGCAAGAGCTTGAAGGAGAATGAATAAAAATCAATTATTAACCCTTCCTTGATTCTCCAATCAAATTTCAACATGTATAAAAAGGTAGGGGATGCTTATGTACAGGGAGTTTGACTCAAATAGCCGTTTCATCCATTCAAATAGGTCTCCTAGCCATTCCTCTCCTAGCCATTCCTCTCCTATCCATTTACCCAAATGTCACTACGTCCGCAATATTGTGGACCTAGCTAAAAGACAGAAAAAAACTATCAGAATCAACCCAGGTACACAATTGTGACGGCCAGGACCACAATTGCGATGGTGCCACTTGCTAACCTGATCGAATTTGAATTTTTGTTTGTCTTTTAGCCAGGTCCGCAATATTGCGGACGTATTGCAGATGTAGTGACATTTGGGTAACTATTGCAGATTGCAGATGTGGATATTGCGGATGTAGTGACATTTGGGTAAATCTGGAGAACAATGGTTAGGAGACCAATTTGAATGAGTGGAATGGCTATTTGAGTCAATTTCCCTTGTGTAAATGTAGGGGGAGTGCATATATATAAATTAAATGGTATTGAAAGAGAAAAAGATGATGTGTTAACATCTTATTGGAGGGCATATGGAAGAAGTAACACCAAAGACCAGACAAAATATTTCATTTCCATAACCACCTTATACTTTCCCAAGTTAGAACACATGAAGTCTTTCCATCCAATGAAAATTGCAACATTTCCCATTCTGGAACACCAACTCGACTCCAGAAGCAGTATTCAAAATTGCATCATAGTACAATGTGATTTTTAGACCATCTGGACATTTATATTTTAGATAAATCGAACAAAATAGCTAATCTTCCTATTTGAATTCACTTTTTAGTCATTTTTTCAATCAAATTCTTATTTTAACCGGATTTTTTTCAATCAAATTCTTATTTTAACCGGAGTTTACGTGAATGTCTTGTACATTTGTGTAAAGCCTATTTTCAGATTGAAGAAATCTTTACACAAATTTGTGTAAGGATTCCTATTTGGCGTAAAGAATCTTTTTTCTTTTTTTAATCTGAAAATAGGCTTTAAGCAAATGTGTAAGACGTTTGCATAAACTCTGGCTAAAATGGGAATTTGTTTAAAAAAATGACTAAAAAGTGAATTTAGTTGTAGATTGACCATTTTGATCAATTAAAGTACATAATAAATTCTTAAAATAATATGTAGCTAATAATGTAGGAAGTATAGTAGGAGTCAGTATATTAAAAAAAAACATTCCCTACATTAATTTTATACAAATTACTTCCTACATTGATTTAAATTTAGGAAGTATGATTGAAGATATGCTCTTAGATTATTACAATTATTACTACTTTCTTTTTCTTTTTGCAACCTTTCTAGATCATTAGGAATTGTCGTTCGGGGCTAATAGAACCAGGGTGTTCACCAAAACGTGCGGTTTAGAATTTTAGCTGTATGGTATTTGGTTTATATTTTAAAGGGCAAATTGCATGAAAAAGTAACGTACCTTAACTTGATTTCTATTTTGGGTAATGTACTTTTAAAACTTCCATTTTGGTACCTAGGATGTAAAGTTTTAAATATTTAAGTACTCGGGTAACAGGTTGAAGCATTAACCGGTTATCATGCTAATGTGGCGAGCGATGGGATGAAATTGGGTTGAATAGCAAATAAATTGAGTTGGATACCACATCACTCGCCACATCAGTATGGTAACCGGTTAATGCTTCAACAGGTTACCCGGGTACTTAAATATTTAAAACTTTATATCTTAGGTACCAAAATGGAACTTTTAGAAGTATGTTACACAAAATAAGAATCAAGTTAAAGTACGTTACTTTTTTCATGCAATTTGCTCTATGTCGTTTGTAGGTTTGACTTGCCATACTATGTTTTAATCCGCACAACACCGCAATTGTTTTTATTAATAATTATATATACAAGTATATATTTACTAAATAATCATATATAAAAAAAATATAATTCACAACATTTATCTACCATTATATATGGGAAAAGTTCAATTGGAAACCTTTCACTGTGAACCAGGGGATAAATGAGTGGGTCACGTGTCCCCATTTATCGTGAATAATAAAATATGAATTATTCGCAACATTCATGAAGAATTTCTACACCATTCATGGTGAATATACCATGAATGTCTAGAGAGGGAATGTTTTCAGTTGTTGGAGTACGACTTTTCATTTCCTGTTCGGTCTTAATGTGGAGCATTCACTTTTGTCCCCCCGGTTCACTACAGAAGTTAGGTTCGCAACTGAATCTGCCCTTAACGTATATAGCCCGATAAGACCAATAATTATATAGGGTTGGGTTCCGGACTCCTGGTGAGAATGGAAGTTATGGTAAGAAGGGTAAGAAGAGATTTCCAACCTTGAATCAATTCTAATTGAAGATCAACACTAAAGAGATGTACCAGATTAATTCTCGTGATAATCGTAATTCATGGAGCGGATTGAGATTAAAAGTGATCAAGGGTCCAGATCCTTTCTTACCCTTTTCACCTTAACTCCTATTCTTATCTTTCGTCTATTATATATATATATATATATATATATATATATATATTGAGTCGGGTTCATACGAGAATGATGCATATTTAAGAAAATGAGAAAAAATGGCCAAATCACATGTGATTTTACACTAACATCACGTGTAAAATCACATGTGATTCACGCGACTTTGCCCCACAACTGACGTCACGACCAAAGTCGCCCATGCCCCCTTTTCTGCCTATTAATGTAAAATCACATGTGATTTTGTATGTAATTTGGTCATTTTCTTATTTTCTTAAATATGTCTGATATATATTATGCACCTTTAGCCTTTTGATGATCACAAATCGCGAATTGAGATTCCTTCTCTCATCATTTCCCATTTCAAGTTTAAACCGTAATCGTAAATAATACGAGTACATGACTACACTTCCCATTTTCTCGCTTCCCTCTCTTTTCATTATGTAACTTCTTATTCTGTGTAACCCTTTATTGCAACTTTTTTTTGTATGAATTACGACTCTCTTGTTGCAACTTCTAATGGTATGGGTTACGACTTCTTATTGTACAAATTGTGACGCAAGTTGCATTAGATAAAACCCGCAAAAGACCGCACCGCACTACACTTTGCAGCACCGCAGTCTGCGGTTTGGGAAAATACTCAACCCGTATATGCGGTGCAATGCACAGCAAACACCCCATGAGAACAGAAATGGAACTGACCTGCTTGTCCTGAGGTATGTTGGCCATCTGTTTCGCTATAGCAACAGCACGTGAGAACCCTCCAATTGCATCGACTAAACCCCGTGAAGCAGCATCATTACCGGTCCACACTCTCCCTTGAGCGATCTCCTCCATTTTATCCACCTGCAGCATAATGACTCGGGTGCTGATTGCATAGCCAACAAGTACTTAAATATCCAAAGTATCTACTCGAGAGACTACATACACTCATTGATCTTGAAAATGCTGCCTTGTTTCGAAATTGTTTATAAGAATTCTGGGCAGATTCCGCAAAGAGTTTTTCCTCATCTGGGCTGCACACGAATTTGCAAATTGGTTAGAATCATAAGAAATACTCCCTCCGTCCCAAAATAAATGTCCGCAAAGAAAAAGGCATACAGTTTTAGAAATGTGTAATTGTTACACTTTTTATTTGACTAAATAACAATTTTACTCTTAATAATAGAGGGAGTAATGAATTTCTCCATCTCATAACTAAGGTAGAATTAGAAAGTAGATACTTATTTTGTGACAAACTAAGGACCTGTTTGTTAGCGGCTTAATGATCTTAATGGGACTAGCAACTTATTCGGTTAGCTATATATGATAGTTTGGTAATGGCTTAATAATATAGGAAGTGGCTTATTCAGTAAGCTTCTAAGGGGACCTTTATGCAGAAAGTCAAGTTTTTTCAAAATCTGCCCCACCAAATTAAAAAGCACGCCCCTTCCATCTATGAAAAAAACCCTCCAAGCAAAGCCTTCCCAATCTATAAAGACAACTTTATCCATACATGCCTTAATAGAAAACCAACCAAACACCCCTAAAAATAGAGACATGGACACTTATTTTGGGACAGAGGGGGTAATAAGAATCAAATAGCAACTGTAATTTATTTATGAACAAATTGTTCAGTACAAGAAATAAATGAACCTTGGCTACAAGAAATTGTCAGGCAGTCAGATAGAAAGAATTCAAGGATCCTCTCACCTGAATGGCCGCTGGTCAGCAGCAGTCAACTCAGCGTATCGTCCCTTCGATATGATTTCCTTGTTGAAACCAATCCTTTCATATAGTTTGCCCAAATTGAACTTACCTACAACAAAATAAGGATAAACAAACAACCTGGAACAGTCGAACATCCTGAAAAACATCTAGAAACTTCCATTTTGTTCACCGCATACAACAAACACGGACTTTCCGATAAGAGGAGGAAATCATTCCAAACTGAATGCACCTAAAAAAACGAAGAACTGTAACACAGAGCACAAAATAGGCTGTTCACTTATTTACATAGCAATTGCGGACAGTGGCTAATCATTGACGCAGTTTTAAACTTGGAAATTCTGAACGATGCTAAGAGTCCAAAAAATGACATCAAACTTCAACATTCTTTTTGTTAATACCGATGCCTAAATTTCCTTATCGAGCTATTGAAGTATTAACAAGTGTAACAAAATCTACTCCCTCCATCCCAAAATAAATGTCCACATTTCTATTTTAGTTTATTCAAAAATAAGTGTCCACTTTCAAAAGTAAGGGGCTGTTTGGTTGGTTTTTCATCAAGTCCTGTGTGGATAAAGTTGCTTGTATTGTTAAAGTTGTCTGTATAGATCTAGCTAAATTGTTGTTCGGTTGATGTGCTGAAGAAACAATCCGAATGATGAAAATGACTATTTTACCCTTGGTTTACATTGAACATTATAGATCAAATTTCACAAAAAAACAATATTCTACCCCTTAATTATGATATGGAGAAATTCGTTCCTCCCTCTATTATTGAGGATAAAATCGTCATTTTAGTTAAATAAAAAGTGTAGTAATTACACATTTCCGGAACTATGTGCCTTTTTCATTGTAGACATTTATTTTAGGACAGACCAGTAAATAAGAAGAAAAAAATTTACAGGATAGTGTACCAACCTGTGACAACACCAATTGAACCTGTCAAAGTAAGGTTCTCCGAGAGTATAGTTTGTGCAGCCATTGCCATGTAGTATCCTCCACTAGCTGCCACATCAACCATTGATGCAATTACAGGCTTAGATGCAGCCAATAGTCTGATTTCCCTCCACATCCTGCAAAAAATAAATATAAAGGGGGTGAGGGAATTACTTCGTCTAGTGAGAGCATAAATCACATCACATTATGAACAATTATTTTAACAACCAGAAAAAAATTGTGAATGTTACTTGCTACACCCTGCATTATGTATGATATATTATAAAGGTTGAATAAATTATACTTTTCTGGTCCAAATAGAGAAGCACTTACAAGTCGGAAGCAAGAGCATCACCTCCAGGGCTATCAATTCGGATGATAACAGCCTTATACCTTTTTGACTCTGAAAAACATAAATAAGACTAGTCCATAAACATGAATCTACCACAAAAGTACGAAAAAGATTCTCTCAATGCATCCCTCATTTTCAAAGCTGTATGTACGAGTCATAATTCTTTGTATGTGTTTGTTTTCCTTTCCCTTTTCCTTTTAGCCTAACATTGATCGTCGAATACAAATTTTTTCACATCTGTGCACACATGTGGGGTTCCATCTTTCATAGATATTTCATGTTTATTTAGCTTTTGATGTTAATATTTCATAGTTGATAAATATTAGAATGTTGTTACATGTTAAATGCATAATATGTTCCTTCTTAATGTCCTTTTAGGGTTTTATGTCTCAGCAAGAAATCAAGCGTTCAAACCTCACCGAAGGTGAGGAGGGTGCATGAGTTCATTTGCCATATATATACATATAATACTTCAAGAAAACAAAAACAAAGATTGGCCCACTTTGTGGCCTATGTATTGTTATTTTCCATCGATAATAAACAATTCTTCTTGTATCTATTATTTTACACTACCATTAGTCCCAACAGTTGCATCTAAAAGGATATACTTGCTTTGGCCAAAACACATTCAATCACCAGTCTCACATTACAGCTGATCATGATAAGCAGACAATGACAATCCTTGTAATCATAGAATTCTATGACAACACGAGACTACCACAAACAGTTCTGGAATCTGGATGCTTGCTTTCTTAAAAAGTAAACTATATATCATACACAGAACTATTAGCCTGAATCTCCAACGGTATTTGACAGTTAAGTATCTGTTATACCCAGGTCAAATAGTCAAGAGTGGTAGGCTGGGTCAAGTAGTCGATAGTTGTACGCTTGATCAAAGTGTACAAGCATTTAAGGCATCAGTACAAGTAGGAGATGCAGAGTTAGAAAGGCAGTTAGCAGCAAACAGCAATATAAATAAGGAGCTGAAATGAGGGAAAGGTATAGATCATTTCTGTGCGTGTGTTTTAGGCGAAAGCCGTGGAGAGTACTAGGCCTCTAGAAAGCCAAGAAAGCTATCTGTAGTCAACTGATTTCTTCTGTCCAATTTCTTCTCAAATGGCAATCGATTTACTGTGAGTGCTTTGACTTAACTGTTAATTGCCAGTGTATATCAGGATCATTAACTCTAGCCCAACAAGCGAAGATCCTAACAATGTTAAGTACCAAAGATCTATTTCATTTGATACAAGCTACCAAAATGTAAATCTCGCCAAGCATTGATTACATGGGAACTGAAGACAGGTAAGTATGTAGTGCACAACTGCATATCACAACCAGTTTTAGATTGAAGTTAAAGGCGTATGATTGCAAGCTTTTTCCTTGTCATTTGTTACCACAAGTTTCAGCTTAAAATCCAGCAAATGGGAGATGTGCTAAATAAATAGAGATAACAGATAAGTTGGGAAGCAGTAAATGATGCTGGCCTTTTGGATTGTACTTATATAATATAGTGGTGACAGGTAAATTTTCAAAGGGTCGGGTATATTTTGGACCTTTTTAGTAACATATGAACATAATCATTCAAGGCACAGAAAGTGCTACCTTGATTATAAATAGTTGTACACATAAGGAAGTTGATGCAAAGCCGGTCTACATTCCAGGTTACTATACAATCATTATGTATTTTATTTTGGTCCTTTACAGTATACCTTTCAAAGAAAAAGGAAACTATATGATATAATGTACCTCTTACAGTGCGGATCTTCTCAATGAATTGCTCAGCAATGATGCCTGAACTAGGTGAACTAAATGGCCCTCGTACACGACTGATGCTACCTGAAGCTCTAATTACGGCTATTCGATCCCTGCCACCTGATAACCCCAAGGTCCATTTTCTAACTCTCGAGTATTTCCTGGAGCAAGGACAATTAGGTAGTCTATAAGTTATTTGGTGGCAAGCATTCAAAAATGTGTTACATGAGATAGACGTGTGTATCGAATCATAGACAAATACAACTCTTTAGCGGAAAGAAATGCTTATAAGATTACAATGATTCTAAGTGGTCCACTGCCACTAGAATATTAATGAGTGGGCATGTTCTCAAGTGCAAGTTCGTGGGTAGTGGCCAACATGGTAGGCTAACTTTCTACCCTTGAACACAGATAGCAAGTGTAAGATTGCATGTTGAAGTATTGCGTTGTTACTTGGTACTAGCGTGGTCAGACTGAGCGTATTTTAAGTACAACTATCCATGAGTGATGTATACATCAAGTACAAGTATGCAGTCATTATGAGTATACTCGAATGAATATTTTATACATATGATGTGGTCCATTATGCATGCTACAACCTTCAAGATGCACATCTATCCCTTCTTCAGGATAATATGCAAATATATATATATATATATGCGTATATATGTTGTGTGTATGAGAGAACTTCTATAAATAGAATACTATAACAGCAACATAAGACAATAATCACATCTCAGGATTACTAGAAGAAGGAAGCAAGGTAGAGGGACTAAAGAAAAGATAGCTCTCAAATGCTAGAGACGATGCTACAAGCAGAAGGCACCAACATGCTACAAATTGAATGCTAAGATGGCAAAATAGAATAATATTTGCATCTAAATATAACTGTAATAAAGGTGTGAGGTAGAGAAACTTCAGGGAGATATGGTTCTCAAGTACTAGAGATGATGATGCAAGAAGAAGAAGCAACATGCAAAATCTGGAAAAAATGAAAACTATAAAAGAGAGATCTTTACTTGTAATCAACAACTGGGAGTTTTTTCTCCTCCACAATGCCCAATTTTGTTTTCAACATAGATGTAACCTGAAAAGGTTACCGATTACCAGCCATATATCTGAAATGGTATATCTATCAAAAACCAAGAGTGAGGTCTACACTGCACTAGAACTACCTTTGTAATAGATGAAAGTGCAAACCACAATCATCAATAATCAAGCTTTTAAACATTTTGAACTCCAAAATCTATTAAATGGCAGAAGTTAGGAAGTGATTTCTTGAATGATAATGTTCCATTACTAAAATAAGAAGCCTGGATATGTTATTTTCCTGTGCATACCTCATCATCATATTTTATATCGGTTATCCATCCATCTTCTTTCAACTTCTCTACTTGGTAAACTCCATCATTAATAAAACTCTCAATGTCTTCCTTTTTCTTTCCTGTAAAAGAAACAATCCAAACTGTTCACTTTGATACATCAAGACTAGGTAAAACCACAAAGTAACTACACCTTTGGCTTGAGAAATCTTATCGACCCAATTCCCATAGATGTTATCTACCAATGTAGTAAGCACCTCGCGATTTTCTTCGGATATATTCTTGCGCATCAGTTGGTCACCAGCACTCTTATATTTACCAATCCTCTGCACTTGTGGTTGCACGCCTACTTTCTCAAGTACACCTTTATGCACAGCACTTCGGTTAAGTTTAGAAGTGGTTCTCGAGATTTGATAGATCTAGGTATATTATATATACATGTAACTATACTTCTTTGTGGAATGACACTGTCACGCTGAGAGATAAAGTACTTTGGCATTTTGCTCTTGTAATATGTCAGAAATATTTAGGGGCTGTTTGGTTTAGGTAGGGGAATGAAAATGAAAATGACAGAGAATGAAAATGGGAATGACTTTTCATTCCCCCAGTTTAACCTGAAATGAAAATTTGGCCTTCTGAGGGAATGAACCCATTATATATAAAACCAAACTGTTTCTAACCCATTATCATTCCCATTGATTATTTCTTAATACCTCTAACCAAACACCCCCTCAGTTTTACCAACAGATTTAACGATGATATATAGCTAAAATGAGAAATTAGCTGTAAAGAACTCAACTAATAAATATCGAACACCCATTATCCCCAAGTAGCCCCAACTGATCATTTGCAAATTGCACATGCCAAAAGTAAATTGCTCATATACCCCATAGTTATTGTATTTGTTATTGATAAAGACTGCAATATAAATCAACTTGCAGTTTTAGATTACTGGAAAACTTATCGAGTAAAATCTTCTTTATACTTCACAGTCCTTTTTGTACAATTCCATATAACTACAGTATATGTGAACATGAACTTGTAATTCAGCTGAGAAAAGCACTATTAAAACTTTTTTTTTATTGGCAAGAAGCACCAATAACAGGGACAACTGTATATCTCACTCTGCTGACTCATAAAGCTTGAGCTAAAATGTAATAAGTGTCAGTTTTTTACCTCCAAGAAATGATGCTTGAGCAGATAAACCATACAACGAAAAGTAAGCACTTGGTGGGGCGTACAGCTCTTCACAGGCACACCCAAGGTAATACTCCTTTTCACTCCATGTAGGTGCATAACCAATAATGAACTTCCCTAAAATGAATTGTCAATGTTAATAGATGCATCAGAAGTTCAGAACTATGCTAGTTGAAAATTTACTGATACAATGCAACAGGCAAATCAGATGGTGCTTAATAAATCAACATTTAATCATCTAGAAGATACAGATAACTGCATAACAAAAAGGGAAAGAAGAATACAAACTTAATCTTATTTTATATGGGTGCACCATGTAAAATAATCAATATTCTTAAAGATAAGGAAAAACTACCTGACTTCCTAAAATCCAAAATGTGCCTTCGAATTTCTTCAATTTTACCCCATCCACAATTCAAGGTCTCGATGTGGAGATAAACACCAGATATACGAGGATCATATGCTGCTTTTATTAAGTTTTCACATATTTGAGGTAGCGATAACCCTGAAGAGAAACGAGTCTTCACCTGATCAGATATCTGAAATCGACAACAGTAAAAACTTAATTTTCATCATCCAATACTTTTACTCATATATACAATAATGTAATATCAACTGCTAATGGAACCCATACATAATAATGAAGACTTTGCATTGATCCCCACACAACCAAACTTCTTTTCACGCCCTAAAAAAAGCTACTGAGTTTCAAGTTCTAGATCCAAACTTCCAACCAAGCATGGATTCCATCAGATAGTTAAATAGTGATCAGGCTACATATTGGAAACATGTAGGTTTCAACTGAAGCCTGAACGACGTTATTTAACATAGAGCGTTTCCATCTATGAACATACATATTTAACATGGTTGTATAATTCATGTTCGTCTTGAGTGAAAATTTTAATGTTCTTCCATGTAGATCAAGTTGAGTAAAATGGTTTTGTCCTTTGCTGTTATATAAGTCTAGGGGTTGTTTGTTTACCTCTTAATAGTTCCATTAAAAGGCAGTCTCCGAATCGTTAAGAGGTAAATCTTGTTCGGCAAAAAAAAAACAGTTTGCCTCTAATGGTTCTAATACCCTCGGCTCCCTTAACCATTCGGCTTCCTAATTTCATTGTAAACAATTACCAAATAATTATATTTCATTTTGTACTAAATCATAAGATCCTATTAATCATCCACAGCTTAATCATTCTGCATCAAACCATTAAGCAACTGCCAAATAGTGGAACTAATAAGAAGTAAACAACATACCAAAATGAGCAAGAGATACAAACAAATGAACTAAGAAAAAAAAGCTCACTAATTTATCAATCACGATTGAACATCTAAGAACTCGACATACAAGCAAGTTAACAAGGAATAAGGGGATTCAAAACCACCAAACCTGGCCACGCAATTTCATTTCCAAAACACTACCCTTGCGAACACGTTGCCATGGATAAGCAATAAGCATGCGTAGCTTCACCACGAAGCTCTTCCACGCACCTGGACTTTCAAACTCAAATTCTCCACTAGGATAATCACCATCGCCTCTTAAACTGCCATTATTATCGAATTCCGACTTGAACTCGCTTTTATCTTCCTGATTCTCTGACAAAACGTCATCACTTTTGGTATCCGATGAGGAATCAACAGCTCGAACGGAAATGCTCCGATGAAGTTTGGGACGACAATAGTAGGTAACGGAAGTAAAATGCGGAGGGAAGAAGATAGGGGAGGAGAGATGAAGCTGCGGCCGTGATTTGGTGAGGATGGCAGCGGAGATGTGGACGGTGGTGGCGAGAAACCTAGACATCCGGTGGCGGTTTCAGACGCCGGCGAGAGAATCAGATAGAAAAGCGTAGGGAGGTGGCGGAGGAAGAAGCATGGATTGGAAATCCACCACGTCGTCCAATTTATTCCCAAAAAATTCAACCTTCTTCGATCACAATATCTTTTGGGATATGTGACACGAACACCTTTTTTACAATTCAAACTTCAGCAAAACACTGTTCACGATGTTATTGTCGTCTTGTAGTTTTGAAACTGCAAGGACAAACGTGTTAATTCAACAAAATACAAGGACCAAATTTGTCACTTATTCAAAATCGAATAATAACCGGATCCGACCGAATCAAAACCGTTTGTGTTTGTTAAAAACTTGTAAAAACTATAAATTTGGTCCCTGGGGTTTGTCAAAAATAACATTTTTCTCCATTTAGTTTCGAAATTATGCAATCGCCATCATAGTTAATAAATACGTCTAGATTTAGGGGATGTTTATCAAACACTAACTCGGTAAGTGTTTACGATAAATTTTAACACTATTATGTATTTACCGGATAAGATTTTAGTCCACAAAAACGACATAGTATACAATAATTTACCCGGTAAGTGCTTACAATGGTAAGAGTCGTCGCCTTCACTTACCGGGTAAGACTCTTGATCCTTGTCTCGCTCTTACCGAGTAAGAATTTTGGTCTTTACCATATTCATCCAGTGAGGTAACGTGACTTGGTAAGCGCTTACTCGGATAAGCGTTTGGTAAACGGCCCCTTAACCATTTATCTAACAGCCGTTAAAAACTTTCATCAAATGAGGGGTATTTCCGTTCTTTTATTCAGCTTTTGATTGGGTAAATAAAAAAAAATTGATTAAACAAAACGAAAATACCTCTTATTTGATGGATCTTTTAACGGTCGTTAGTTAAAATGACAAAATCCAGATATTCGTCACAAACCATGATGATAATCTTGTAATTTCAAAATTGTTATTTTTAACAAACCATAATAACCAAATTTGTAGTTTACCCTGAAAATTTCCACAGATTCTCAACTTTTTTACAAAATCACAATTTTTCCGTTAAAAAAAAGTTATATTTAACTCCAACAGTTTTATATTTTTAAAGACTACGATATTAATTATATTATTAAAATATTTTATATATTTAATAAAATATTATTTTTATGTTCTAAACATTTTATTTTAAGGTTTCTTATTTGTGAGTAATTATTTTTTGGAATTTTTTAAAATTTAAATATTTTTACCCCTTCTTGCATTTTCTACATTTTGGAGAAAGCTTCTGAAGAATCTGTTGAAACAAAAAATCTGTTCAAAATCCCAAATTTCCATTTCTCCATCTTAGAGAATATGTTATAAATGCTGTTAGAGCATTGTTTCTTTTAAAAAAATTGAGATTTTGCTGATATTTATTTTGTTGACCAGTTTTACATTTTGTTTCTTTGGACCGAGAAGAAACAGATTTGGCGAGAAGAGGATTGTACCGTCTGAGAAGTTTTCAAACATACAACATGGATTCTGAAAATGCAATGTAATCGGACTCTCACATCAATCTGAATGAATTAAGTGTGATTTTGGGTCAAAGACCTTCCAGCCTAGTGGTAAAGGCTTGGGCATGGCATAGTCATGAACCCGAGTTCGAGCCCTGGAGGGGAGTGTTGGCGACATTTAAGTGAGGTCATGTTTAGCCTCCAAATTTGCCGGGGATTAGTCGGGCTTTGGCCCGGACACCCTTACAAAAAAAAAAGTGTGATTTTGGGAAAAAAATAATAATAATTGTATTCTCTATTGTGGAGTAATTATAGTTGATTTGTTGCAGATGCTCTTAGGATCTCGGTTTTTTGTTTGATTCTCGATTTGTGATCATTTAGGTTATAATCGATTATGAAACCGGTGTTTCTTTTTCCCGCAAATTCGAAACTACGTCATTGTAAGTTTATATTTTTCAATTTAAAACACAAGTATGTATTCAGTTCACGTTTGATTTGGAGGCGAACCTAATTTTAAACCGAAACCAAATTGTTTTACATTATTTTGGGTTTTTTGTTTTGTTTTTTTTTATTTTTCTAATTTTAATCCATCCAGATGCACACCCCAATAAGTTCTGGAATAATACAACCAGAAACTTGAACATCTGGGTTTTATCAAAATAAACTATTTGAAGGGGATTGAAACCTCGTTAAGTTAGTCAGCTCATTCTCGCGCCAATTTTTATTAAATATAACTAAAATGATAAAAGGGGGACATAAACCAAAACCTCGTATAACAAAAATAAAATATACCACCTAAAACAATGTCTTCGTGCGTTTTTTGAAGCAAAAATACCAGTCATTTTATCATAGTTAATATTTCTTAAAGTTTACTCTCGAAACTCAAAATTGCTAACCCGTCATCTTTCTTTTCTTAACTCATGGTACACAATGGATATGACTTCAACAACAAAGGTTCTTTATACAGATGTTACGATGATAGGTACGGTCAACAAAATTCTGTAAGCAAGCAAGACATGTGGAAACATTTCCATCTTCTTTGCAAACTCCATAATATGTATGGATGTCCAAGAATTTTGTCTCTCGGATGTCCAAGGATTTTGTCTCTCGAATGTCCTTTAAGTAGATTGTTGTTCTTTCTTGAAATCTTTCTTGAAATTTGGAATTTCATCAAATTGTTTTTTTTTTCCTTGAAAAAGAACGTTTTACAGCAAATTCGAGCTCAACTCCAATATGATATTGCGATTTCTTTAGCTTCATTGATAGCACATGTAAACTCGTGTTTCCTATATTTTTCAAAATGGACAACTGATCCCTCTATATTATTTACTGCAATATCAAGAAGCATATATTTGGACTGTAATTTCTTACTAGCCAAATTAAATATATATAAAACTTCATGCCAAATAAACAAACTTATAATAAACTAGCGGCGGTCATGCGTTGCACGGCAACAGTAAATATTTTAAGAAAGTACTTGAACGGGTTAAGATAAAACATATACTCGGCTAACAATTAAATGAGATACAATTTAAAACAACGAATGTATTCCCATAAGTAGTTAATTTGCATATATTGATAATCGTTTGTTGTTACGAAAAGTTTGAGATGCATCAGTAATAATGTTGTTGTTATGCTATTTAGAATTCAAACGACATGTCCCACAACCATATCACTATATTGTTGTTACAAAGAGTCTGAAGATTATTTTTCCCTGAAAAAAGGGTCAGCTAAAATTAGCCAACCATATGAGTTGTTAGAAAAAGCATCATCTATCTCGTCTATATATACTCACATATTTCATACAATTTTTTTTATCTTCTCATTAATGTGGAATAACCAAACTCATCATATTTAAAGATTTAAGAATTATTTCATTCTCGTGGTGTCACCTGGTTATCTATGTTTATATATATATATATATATATATAGAGAGAGAGAGAGAGAGAGAGAGAGATATGAGCGATCAAATGCAAACCACCAAATTTGTACAAACCTTGCAAACCACCCTCATCTGTCTATTTCATTGTTTTATCGTATGAATTTTTTTAATAAAATTGTTTAATCTTGTGAAATCGTTTCATATAATACTTTTTTTGATGAAGCTGTTTCATATATGGTTATGAAATTGTTTCATATGATACTTAATAAAATTTCAATGAAACTTTTTTATGTATTTCTCTAAAATAATGAAGATGATAATATCCATGATTAACACCCTCCACAATAAAAATGATTAATCAACCTCTCATAATTACAAAAAAATGAACAAAATGAAAAATTATGATTGGTTGAATAAGGTTTGTACGGTTTGTACAAATAACGTGATTTGCAATAATATGGTGTATGATGAAAATGTGGTTGGGTTTACCATCTTGTCCTTTTCGCTATTATAGAATAAATTTTTTAATATATATATATATATATATATATATATTTTTTAATTTCCTAAAATAAACTAAACTAATATTGACAATTGATCAAGAAAATTGATTGATGAGATTGATTTACATGGTTTACACAAATTGGGGCGGTTTTCATTTGACCGCTTCTCTCTCTCTCTCTCTCTTTCTCTCTCTCTCTCTCTCTCTCTCTATATATATATATATATATATATAGGGTTGGGTTCACGTGAAATCAATATGTTTTCGTGATGCATGTGAGACCACTTTTTTACACTTGAAACTTCACAGCAAAACGCTGTGAAGGGAAAAAAAACCTTGAACCTTCACAACAAAAACACTGTAAAGGTTACCTTCACAGCGTTTTGCTATGACTTTTCAAGTGTAAAAAAGTGGTCTCACGCTTCTCATCGATAACAGAATGGTCTCACGTGATCCCAAGTCTATATATATTATTAATGTATATATGTATTTTCTGTATATGTGTAGGGGTCTAGGTGTTATTTCATATTCTTATTTAGGTATATATGTAATTTCCTTTTCCAGTATATGGAATTTTCTATAATACCTTCAATAGACAGATGTGACCAATATTGCTTAACTCATCTTCTTCAATATTCAATAGAATCTTGCTTCAACTATTCATCCTCACATGGTATCAGAGCATCAGGCTCTCATTATCGTGATCATCGCTCGTCTATCAACATCTGAGAATATGTTTTCTGACGATTGAGGTAATTGAAACCTAACCCTAATTCCTTTGTCATCGTCCTCCTAATTCTTAGACCTTCTCCGTCATCGTTTTTCTGATTCAATCGAGTCTTCTTGAATTCCTAATCGATCCCTCTCCGAAAGTGTTTTCAAGATCTTGAAAACCGAAAATTGTTATTTTCACGATTGTTTTGTTGCAAACCAAACCTCTACATCTATGGCAACTCCCTCAATAATTAAAAATCGACCTATCTCAGTGATATTAGATGGTCCAAACTATGTTTTATGGTGCCATCACATGACTATACACTTGAAGTCTCAAGGCTTATACAGTTTTGTAACTGGTGTCACACAAGTTCCAACTAAGGGAGCAAATGAAAAAGATACCGACTTTGCCAAACGGTCTGATGATTGGGACATTAAAAACGCTAAGATACTTGGATTTATTAATAGCTCTACTACTACAAAAATTCATCAACAACTACTTGGGTACACTACTGCAAAAGAGGTATGGGATTTTCTTGCCAAAAGGTTCACAACTGCAGGTCTGTCTCATCAATATCAGTTATGGTCTGAATTTCAAAGGAAGCGCCAATTACCAGATCAAACTATCGGTTCATATGTTTCAGAGATGCAAGTTATCCAAGATCAGTTAAACTTGGGTACACCACAGATTTTTGATGACATCGTTGATCAATTCAGGGCCTATTCCAACCAACTACATCTCATTACACTTCTGATGGGACTGTCTGACAAATTCGAGCACATTAGAGCCTCTCTTCTACATCGGCATCCCTTTCCAATCTACAATGATGCCGTGTAAGAATTACTAAGTGAGGAAACGAGACTTCAGACTCGTTCTATGCCACCTACTGATGTTGTTCTTCATACCTCTACCAACAACTATCGAAACAAACACTCTAACTTCAAGCCTGAGAACAGGGGGCCGGCTAAAGAGTGTACCTTTTGTCACTCTTCATCTCATTCACTACTTGACTGCCAGATTCGAACATGTCCATTCTGTAAGATCACTCATCCGAAGCACTATATATCAGATTGTTCAAAGAACCCCAGAAGGCTCAGCTTCCAACGACGTTATCCAAACTCCAAGCCAATGGTCGGGTCTATGAATTCTGAGATACCCAAGTCAGTTCCATCTCCTTCGATACCAACTTCTCCAAATGTTGATCTGTTAGAGCTCATGCGTAAGAACCAAGAGATTATGGAACAATTAATGTCAAGTACTATGAGCACCAATGATACATCATCCGCCTCAGGTAATCTCTGGCTTTTTGACTYCGGGTGTTGTAATCACATGACACCCYGATCAGATATATTAMTGGACAAACAACCATCCCAGATACTTCCASCTGTGTCTACTGCTGATGGTACCAAACTACCAGTCTCCTCATYTGGAACARTATCTACTCYTTACTTATACATAYCCAACAYCTTACATGTTCCCAACTTATCTCTTAGCCTCATATCTATTAGCCAACTTGTTGATGCTGGTCTAATYGTTCTTTTCTATTCATCTGGTTGTGTTGTGCAGGACTCCAAGAGCAAGAAGATCCTTGGAGTAGGCCGTAAAGTGGGTCGGATGTTTGAGGCTATATACCTCAAGTTACCAGAGTCGTTCTCCAATTATGTTGCGTCTGTCTCTAGCTCGTCTTCCTTTGCCTTATGGCATGCTAGACTAGGTCATTTGTGTTCTGCAAAACTTCACTCACTTGTTTCTTCTGGATTGTTAAGGAATGTTAAATTTGAACCATTATCTTGTTCATCTTGTCAATTGGGGAAACATCATGCTTTACCATTTCATAATAATGATGTTACTTCTGTTTTTCCCTTTGATATTGTTCACTCTGATGTTTGGGGACCAGCACCAACCCCATTTATGGGTGGTGCTAGGTACTTTGTAATTTTTGTGGATGATCATACCCGTTTCACATGGGTCTATCTTATGAAACATAGATCCGAACTTCCAACCATCTACATCAATTTTGCTCGTATGGTTCACACCCAGTTCTCTAAACGAATAAAGATTCTTCGTGCTGATAATGCCATGGAATACAAGTCATCCTCTCTACATTCCTTCCTACGTGATCAAGGTACTGTCTCAATATTCTTGTCCATGCACTTTTCAACAGAATGGTCATACCGAACGTAAACATCGTCACATTCTAGACACAGTTCGTACGTTGCTCATCTCTGCCAAAGTTCCCGAACACTTTTGGGGAGAAGCTGTATTCACTGCTGTTTACACCATCAATAGACATCCTACATCCATTCTTCGCAATAAATCTCCGTATGAGCAACTCTATGGCATCTCTCCAGCTTTTGATCTACTCAAAGTCTGGGGTTGTGTTTGTTTCGTTCATCTTCAATCTCATGAGTACACTACACTCGAATCTCGATCCCGCTTATGCTGTTTCTTGGGGTATGGCATCGAACATAAAGGTTACCGGTGTTGGGATCCCATTTCTAAGCGACTCTGTATCTCCCGTCATGTTACTTTCTGGGAACACAAAATGTTCTCTTCTATGTCTAAATTCCAGGTTACTTCTCCTCCTTCTTCCCCTTTCTTTACTGATATGTCAATCCCGTTAGTTTATTCTTCCTTTGAGCCGTCTATACCTACCTCACATACACCTCCACCACAAAATCACACTCCATCTCCCATTCCCGTTGATCCTGCTTCATCAGATGACACATCTCCTACGATCGACTCTGAAGGTTCTTCTAGTTCTGAGAGCTCTGATACTTCACCACTGCCTCCTCAACGAAGATCAGATCGGGTAAGACAACTTCCCTCTCATCTTCGTGATTTTCATTGTTATACCACTTTGTTGTCTCATCATGAACCCACCTCGTATAAAGAAGCATCAATTGACCCGTTATGGCAGGAAGCTATGAATGACGAAATTCAAGCATTACATAATGCCCAAACTTGGGAATTTGTTCCTCTTCCTCCAGRAAAWWCTTTAGTTGGGTGCAAGTGGGTGTATAAGGTTAAAACCCACTCGGATGGCACAATTGACAGGTATAAGGCCCGACTAGTGGTAAAGGGGTTCAATCAGGAATATGGAATTGACTACGAAGAGACCTTTGCACCTGTTGCCCGAATCACCTCAGTTCGCTCTCTTTTGGCTATTGCCTCAGCTAATAATTGGCAACTTAAGCAGATGGATGTTAAAAACGCTTTTCTCAATGGTGATTTATCTGAGGAAGTCTACATGCGACCTCCTCCTGGGATTTCTCATCCTCCTGGACATGTATGTTGTCTACGAAAAGCTTTATACGGTTTGAAACAAGCGCCTCGAGCTTGGTTTGAAAATTTCAGTTCCACTATTCAGTCATTGGGTTTCAAGTCTAGTGACTATGATTCTGGTTTGTTCACTCGCACTACATGTGTCAGTACTATTCTCCTTTTGCTTTATGTTGATGATATGATCATCACAGGGAGTGATAGTGTGGGTATCTCTGAGCTCAAACAGTCTCTTCAATCCAACTTTGAGATGAAGGATCTGGGTGATCTGCATTATTTTCTTGGTCTGGAAGTTATACGAGATTCATCRGGTATCTACTTATGCCAGTCCAAGTACACCTCYGATCTTCTTATGAGATCAGGCATTACTGATACTAAAGTCTCTTCTACACCCTTGGAACACAACCTACATCTCATCCCTGGTTCAAGTGCTCCACTTCGCGATCCCACTCTCTACCGCCAACTAGTGGGCTCTCTTGTCTACCTGACAGTTACCCGTCCCAATATTGCTTATGCTGTTCACACTATTAGCCAATTCATGGTTGCCCCATGTTCCGACCACTACGCAGCTGTTCTTCGCATTCTTAGGTACCTTAAAGGTACTATGTTTCATGACCTACACTTCTCCTCCAAATCATCACTTGTCCTTCAAGGTTACTCTGATGCTGATTGGGATGGGGATATGGCAGATCGTCGGTCAACCACCGGGTATTGTTTCTTCTTAGGCGATTCTCTTATTTCACGGTGCAGCAAAAAGCAGTCCTTGACTTCACGATCTAGCACCGAGTATGAGTATCGTGCTCTTGCCGATACAATCCAGGAGCTTCTTTGGCTCCGTTGGTTACTGTCTGACATGGGAGCTCCTCAAGCCTCTTCGACAACACTTTGGTGTGATAACCGGAGTGCTATATAGATAGATGGATATATATAAATAGATTGAAAACTTGAAAGCTCACCATAACCAAATATTCGACATCCCTACAAACTTTTCCATCCTCACTTACTTGAGCAAATTGTATTAAAGCAACTTAATTTGGCCAACTTGAGTTTTTATAGCTTTAACACTTTCAATATGACTTTCCAGACGAGTAGGAGATAAAGATTTCAAAGTCATATCATCAATATATTCTAATAAATTAGTCTCTCTCTCTGTAGAATTAGAAAACACATTGTATGTTGTTTGACAAGTACCAAAAAAAGTTTTTGCTTTGTGATAATAATTTTCCATTCACATGAAACTAAATTAATATTATGACAACCACATGACATATAAAAGGCTTGAGGATTCATATCAAGTAATTTTTCTACACACCTTGATATATATCTTTTGAAGATCGAACCCAAAACTTGTCTTATCTATACTATACTAGTGTTTGACATCGCGCGTTGCACGATGACGATAAATTTTTTAAAAATTTATTGAAATTAGCTAAATGAGTCGATGATCACATTTAAATATTAAACTAATAAGAATCAACATTACCTTTGATATATGAATCTAACTTATCATTATTGGTTGTTCTTTTAATATTATATATATATATATATATATAATTATTAAGTCTTATATATCAATCTTTTATTATAT
>NC_037533.1:14613889-14616437 GCF_001531365.2 Cynara cardunculus var. scolymus
ATATAAGAGTCTGATTGATTTGTTATTTTTTCATTGACTTGTTCAAGCTTTTTAGATTTGTTTTAGACAGTTCATAGTTTGGTTTATTTATAAAAAAATCCTGAAAATAGAGGTTTTAATAAAATTATGTAAAATAAAAGATATGTATTATATTGAATTTCATATTTTAAATATAGGAATGGAAAGTCTTTTACATATATCAAATATTTTAAAAAATAAAAAATCTAAGAAAAAAATTGGTTTCTAATGTTTAGAGGATAACATCTCATTATGTTTGGTTTCTTTTTTAAGAATTAAAAATATTAGAAAATAATTTCCAAGCTCAATACTAAAAAAAGAAAAAAAAATCACAATAGACCAATTAACATCAACAAAAACAAAAACTCATATCATATTTGTTTTCATGAATGACTCCTCAAATCAACAAAAAAAATAAAACACATCCACAAAAACTGAATAAAGAAGAAGAATTGAGAGATTAAAAGAGATTATTATGCTAAACAATGTTACCTTATTTCATCAAAGATTCATATACCACTTCATTCACACACAAAAAAATCATATGCCTGCATAATTCCAACTTTATTGTGAATTCTCCGACTAAAAGATGACATACTATATTTACATAAGCAAAAACTCATACTATGATTAGTCTTATTGAATGACGCCTCAAATCAACAAAAATGCAAATCACCCCCACAAAATTATAACTGAATAGAGCAAAAGAATTGAGAGATTCATATGTTTGTATAATTCCAATTTTAGTGTGAATATCTCAAATTAAAAGACGAAAATACTATACTTACATTAACAAAAACCCATATTATATTTCTCTTATTGAATGACACCTCAAATAAACAAAAGTGCAAATCACCTCAAAAACTGAATAGAAAGGAAGAATTGAGAGGTTTTTTTTTTCCTATCCAATGTTACACTATTTCTTTGAGGATTCATATGTCACTTTATCCCACAAAAACTCCATATGTTTACATAATTCCAACTTTAATGTGAATATCTCCGACTAAAAAAAGAAATATTATACTTACATTAGCAAAAATCCATACTATGATTTGTCTTATTGAATGACACCTCAAATCAACAAAAATGCAAATCGCATCCACAAATTTATAACTGAATAAAGAGGAAGAATTGAGAGATTAATAGATAGATTATCATAGAGGTGTACTACAAAATTATACATGAATAGAGAGAAAGAATTGAAAGATTAATAGAGAAGTTATCATAGAGATGTACCACAAACTTATACATGAATAGAGATGAAGAATTGAAAGATTATTATAGATGTGTACCATGAAGAGAAGATGAAAATTATAACTGAATAGAGAGAAATAATGAGAGTTAAAAGAATACTTATTAGAGGGAACATGAATAGGTTGAAACAACCTAATTAAADGATCWTAAATGTGAATATGAAACATAAAAGAAATAATGGGAGTTAAAAAAAATACTTATTAGAGGGAACATGAATAGGTTGAAACAACCTAATTAAATGATCTTAAATGTGAATATGAAACATAAAAAACAAATATTAAAGTAGGAGAAGCTTAAGAAAAAAAGAATAAAGATAAATCATTTTCTTGTTTTGAGAAGAGGTCACATCATTGCATATGGTTTCTTCTTTAATATATATATAGATATAGATTATAAAGTATTTGACAAAAACTCTTAAAAATCATTTTTAAGCATAAAGTACTGCTTATTGATACATATTACTTAAAATTCAATATTACAAGTAAATTATGCATAAATACAACTTATTAAAGCTTTATGTTTGAATTCGTATAGCTAACTATGGATAAACATAATCAAATAGAAGATAAATATCTCATTTTAAAATATAAAAAATCTAAAATATAATTAGGATAATTATTGAGTTTCAACGGAATATTTAATTATTATCTTCATAAAAAAATATAGTATTAAACCTAAATTAAGTTACTTCGTTACGTTAAATTAAATTATAGTAAAAAATTTGAATTTAAAAAATAAACAAACAAAAACTTTTAAATAGTTAATTTGATACTAATATTAATATATTTTTTTGCAAATTTTATATGATATTTTCAAATTTATATTTTATTCCAAAATAGAAACATTATCACTTTTTCAAAACCATATAAAATAAAACAAAACATTGAAATGAAAATATGTCTCGATGCATTGCACGAGTACCCTTATAGTATTATAAAATATTTGACAAAAACTTTTAAAAACCATTTTTTATGCATGAAATACTGTTTATTGATGCATATTACTTAAAATTCAATATTACAAGTAATTATGCGTAAATACAACTTATTAAAGCTTCATGTTTGAATTTGTGTAACTAACTGTAGATAGACACAATCAAATAGAGGATAAGTTAAATATAAAAAAATCTAAAATATAATTGAGAATAATCATTGAGTTCTAACAAAATACTTAATTATTATATTTATAAAAATTATATTATTAAACCAAAAATAAAAAAATGAATTAAAGAAATACATAAAAAGGTGAAATTTTAAATAGTAAGTTTGATACTAAT
>NC_037533.1:14616537-14630524 GCF_001531365.2 Cynara cardunculus var. scolymus
TGTCTTGAACGATGGGCTACTTTGATGAATGTCCTCTGCGGTCTTCTGTGACAGATTATCTTCTGTAGAAACTTGCTGTGTTACTTTTTCAATACTTTTACATTCAAAGATGATGAGAGCTAACAATACCACTGACGAGGAGCTTGTTTTAAGCCATACAAAGACTTAACCAACTTACACACCCTTTTATCATTAGGACTATAGTAGCCCTCAGGAAGGGTCATATAAACATTCTCTAACAAATCACCATACAGAAAAGCATTATTAACATCTAGTTGATTAAATTGAACAACAAGGGCTATAATGCATCTAACAGTAACCATTTTAACTACTGGAGAAAAGGCTCTTCATAGTCAAGACCTTCACGTTGACTATACCCCTTAGCTACTAACCTAGCTTTATACCTTTCAATTTCACCATTAGATTTGTATTTAATTTTATAGACCCACTTACAGCCTATAGCTTTTCTATTATTAGGAAAATCAGTGATATACCAAGTCTCATTCCTATGTAATGCCTCCATCTCTTCATTCATAGCATTTAACCAGTTTTGATCACAACAAGCATCTTTAAAAGATTTAGGCTCAACAGATTTGTTTAAATTGGAAACAAAACAAAAATTCTCAGACGAAAGACAAGAATAATTAACCACCCTTTCAATACCATATTTGACCTTTCCCTATATAACAAAATCATCATACTTTCGAGAAAAATTACTAGCTCTAGAAAACCTTCTAAGAGAATGAGTTTGGGACTGTGTATCCTCAGAAACATGACCAGTATCAACATTGGTGTTATCAGAAGGTAGAACAGCATCACGAGGAGAACTGGCAACCAGTCTAGGGCTGCCCAAAGGCTGCCAGCTGGTAACTCTCCCAAGATCTCCTTCTTGAGGGGGATCTTGCATGCCCTCAACATTAGAGCTGCCTAGCGACTGACTATTGTCAGTCCTAGAGGGGCCACCTAGTTCTCTACGGTTACTGTTACTGGAACTATCAAAATCATTAAGGTCACACGAAGGAGGTCCACTGGTCTCATCATCGGATCCCATAACTTCAAACTCATTAGAAGTACCAGAAATAGTATCAAAAAGATTTAAATTATCAATATTCTTATCATCAAGATCAGTCTTGTCATTACTCATTTTAAATGGGAAAAAATTTTCATAAAATTTTATGTCTCTGGAAAAAATAATTCTCTTGGTTTCTAGACTATAAAGTCTATAACCCTTTTTTGAATTTGCATATCCCAAAATAACACACTTTTCAGATTTTGGAGAAAATTTATCAGAAATGTTGGGAATAAGAACAAAACAGAGACAACCAAAATTACGTAAGTGAGTAAGGACAGGCTGAAAACCATAGACGAGCTCATAAGGAGTCTTACCGTTTAAAAGAGAAGTGGGAGTTCGATTTATCAAGTATGTAGCAGTTAAAACACACTCACTCCACAAACTAAGGGGAACTCCGGCCTGAAACATGATAGCCCGAGCAACGTTAAGTAAATGTCTATGCTTACGCTCAACCACCCCCTTTTGTTGGGGTGTATAGACACAAGACATTTGATGGATAATACCCTTAGATTTAAAGAACTCAGATAATTTGTTGTTAGTAAATTCGGTTCCGTTGTCACTCCTAAAAACTTTAATAATTTTCCCAAATTGAGTAAACAACAGATTGCAGAAATTTTCAATATGATCACCAACCTTATACTTGCCTTTTAAGAGATAAACCCAAACAACTCGGGTATAATCATTGACAATGGTTAAAAAGAATTTGTATCCTTCTCTACTCTGAATATGATATGGGCCCCAAATGTCAAGGTGAACAAGTTCACCAAGGCAGTTGGCCTTATGGAAACTAGTAACAAACTTCTCACAAGTTTGTTTTGCCTTATGGCATATTTCACAAGGCCTCCTATTATCATTTCCAATTTTCAATTTGTCTTTTAAAACATAAAGAACTTGATCAGTAGGGTGACCGAGTCTACTATGCCATAGTTGAGAAGAGACAGAACAAATCATACCACAATCATTAGAAGAGAATGTATTATTGCTAGAGGTTTGATTAAAAAAGTATAGCCCTCCATCCTGACTACCAATCCCCACAGTGTTCTTGTGCAAACAGTCCTGAATATAGCAGTTTGTTTCATCAAATTTAATACAAACCTTATTATCCCGGGTGAGTTTATGGACAGACAAAAGATTTACATTAAACTCAGGAACAAAAAGAACATAAAAAAGAGTCACATTATTAGATAACTTCAGGTTACCAATTTTGTTTATCTTAGCTTTAGTCCCATTAGGGTGACTAACATTAAGGTTTAAATCAGTGACATCAACAACATTTTCTAAGTTTAAAGGACTGGAGGTCATGTGTTGATTGGCTCCAGAATCGATTATCTAGCCCAGATAAGAGTTTTGGAACATACCTGCCATATTGGCAGAAGATCCTTCTGAAGAAGTTTTGGAATTGATTAAGTTCAAGATTTGAGCAACCTGTTCTTCTAGAAAAAACAAAGGGTGATTTTGAAGAGGTAGTATCCGAAACAACAACATTTCCAGTGTGTGATTTAAAAATTTGTCCTTGTGGTTTAAAATTTTGAGATTGAGTTTGAGGTCGGGGTCGGTTCTGAAAATCTTTTGGAAATCCTATAAGCTTAAAACAACGTTCAATAGTGTGCCAGTGTTACCACAATGTTTACAAATCAAGCTAGAAGGATTCTTTCCTCGTTTTCTTTTGTTTTCAAAAGCTCTACTTGCAAAAGCAGAATTCTGAGTTTTGGTACGATTTTGACCAGATGTAATTCCCCTATGAGATTCCTCCCTAGATACTAGAGAAAATGTTGTTTTAACCGAGGGAAGAGGGTCTCTAGTTAAATTATTGCTTCTAATGGGCTGGTCGATATCAGCTAATCCCATAAGAAACTGCATCAATTTAATAAGTTGACTATGCTGTAAAAAGTCATGAGATACGTTGCAAGTACAGGAGGGAAGTTTAACTAGGGCATCAAATTGTTTCAAAAAAGAATTTAGTTTATGGTAATATTCGGAAACGGTCATATTATTATGACTTAAGGAATTAATCCTTTGATATAGCTTGAAAGTTACAGACCCATCGACCTTATCGTAAGTTTCCTTAAGTTCCTCCTAAACTTGAGAGACAATTTTAGAGAAAACTTGGCCAAGGAATAAATCCTCTGTCATAGAGCTTAAGATCCATGAGAGGACAACGAAATTACAACGATCCCATTGTTTTTCAAGAGCAGAATCATTATTAGGACGGGCACACGAGCCATCAATGAAACCAACTTTATTCTTAGTTTCAAGGGCTAAGACCATAGCACAGGGCCACACGCGATAATTTTTAGTACCACACAGTTTAAGAATAAGAGGGAGCCTCCACTAGTATCGCTAAGGTGCAAGTACAGTGGATCTCCAAAGTCTAATTTTATGGCTTTGGGATCCATTGGACTTGAAGATCTAGCAACAACGAGGGGAGTTTCCATCAAGCAAAGCACACACAAAAAATAGGAACTGAAATGCTTAGAGGCAAGATTCCTAAAACACTTAAAGTGCTGGGTCAAGCCAACAAAACAGTTCCTTAGAGAAAAAAATAACGAGCACACAAGAAAGGGAAGGAAAAACAGCCTTACCACACAGTCCTTTAACAGAGTTAAAGGATAAAACAAAGATAATAACCAACCAGGAAGAGGTATAATGCCTAAAACACGATATAAAGCTACTTGCTACAAAAAGAGGGAAACATCCATAATGTACCTGAACAGATAGCATGAATTAGTGTAACAGAACTACAACCAGGTCTGTCATGAAACAGATCTTAACATACAGAGTGAAGCAGCAGTATATGTAAACAGTAGTAATACAAAAAACACAGTAAAAGAGAAAGAGGCGAATGTACATGTTAAGAGAAATAGATCTGGAAAAAGGACACAGATCTAAATATAAAGAATGAAAAACATGTAATATAACTAGATATGGAGACAAGGACACAGATCTTGAGAAAGAAGATATACATGCATTACAATCGGATCTGGAAATAAGGACACAGATCCAAGGTAAAATGAACAGATCTAGAAAGATATGAGTATCGATGCATTAAAGAAAGATCTGGAATAAGGACACAGATCTTTTAACAAGAACAAAAAAGAACGAGCTAAGATCTCGAAAGGGGACCAAAACCAGTTTGGTACACTCCTAATCGATCATTTCAAAAGCGAACATATAGAGAGATACACATAATCAGAAAAGACATTCATCATATTTCTCTAAGCAGTGAAACCAAAAACAGAGATCACGAGAGGGGACCAAAAGAAGGTTTACACCCAATCGATCATACCAGGAACAATTTTATGAGAAAATGAACAGTCAAAACAGAAGTAGTGTGTGAATCTGATATACCAGTCCAAATACACATCAGGCATCGATAGATCACAACAATCGGTCATTAAGAACATATCGTAAAAGAAGATGAATAGTTACGACGGATATCATGTGTGAATCTGATGTATAAGTGCAAAAAATGCGTCAAACATCGAAGAGTCACAACAATCATATATCAAGGAACGTAAGCAAAAAAGAAAAGGAAGGATGAAACAAAAAACAACATAGAAGCAAGGTCATCGCTCTGATACCATGTTATTTTTCATATTTTCAGCCATTTTAACAAAGAGATTTAGAACAGAAACTTTTATAAACCAAATCTTCTTCTAAACAGTTTACAGAAAAGAAATATACAACTAATAACTATTGAATCTAATGAATAATAGACTAGAAACACTAACTCAGAATGTGTTGCCAAAGATCTAAGGCAGATCTTTTAAGAACGTAAAGAAGAGAGAGAGAGCTTCTTGTGTGATTCAAAATTTAGAGAAAAAAATGAAAGAGATGTGTAGCTAATCCGACTCATTCCTCATTTATATATGATTGTGATTTTGACAAAAATAGTCCTTGAAGATCCTCTCTTTGAGCTCCGCTACCCTCCATCAATTGCAAATAGTGAGGCGTAGTCCTCTTTAATTAAAGCTCAGCAACAACTTTTACATATTTCACAATCTACCCTTATCTGCTAAGAATATAACAAACAAAAGACATTCAAAGCAAAGTCAATTTATAAGTCAAGATTGGAAACTATAGCTATTTTCATCAAGATCGGTTTCAGTTTCTAGTTTTTGTTTAGATCGGGGATGTAACCCAGATCTTGCCACAGATGTAACTCAGATATCGTCGAAGATGTAAAATTTTTGGATGTAATTTAGATCTCTTTGGAGATGTAATGTTGAGTGTAATACAGTGGTAACAAAGTGATATCACAGTTGTATTTATCAACCAGAATTGGTATTATAGTGTGTATCACGGTGTATTTTTGTCGTTATACGAAGTGTATCACAATATATTTTTGTTGTTTTACGAAGTGTAACACAATATATCAGGTAATGTTGTTTTAGTGTATCACACTGTATTTTTTTTGTTATTTTTATGAAACGTATCACATTGTGCATCATGTGTTTGCCGGAATAAAGTTCGCCGAAATAAAGTTCGACGAAGAGAGAAGAGAGGACATATAAGATTTTTAAAATACCTAAAATGCCCTTTAATTAAAATCTCAAGTCAAATTGTCAAAATTATTAGTTTCCTAATTTAACCATTGATTTGTCGTTGAGATTGGATAACAATTTTTATTTCTTTGTTCAAAAATACATATTTTTAACAATATCAGCTAGATAAATTGAGTTTTACTAGTTTTCTTAATATTAGTATATTAATGAATATATCAGAATTTTCTAATTAATTTAATATATTAATAAATAATGGGGAGTGCTAATGGCACCCCCTTTGATGTCAGAATCAGGTCATTCAAGCATTGAGAATGTAAAAAGCATGTATTGATTTTGATGTGTGTGAGGAATAAATTCATGGATAGGGGTGCATTTAGCCCAACCCTAAATAATATGTGAAAATCAATTTTTTTTTCAAACTATATTTTTGTTATAAGAAATGTCACATCAACAAAATTTTCTCATATATGGACAATGACATGACATAGAAGCCTATCAATTGTGCCATGTCATCTTAATTAAAATCAAAAAGTTACTTATTGCTATAATCTTGATTTTGGAAGACTAAATTTTAATAAAAATTTAGAATTAGAAACAAATACTAAATTTACGTAAACATGTTTGATTAAATGTAAAATAACAAAATAATAACATATTAAAATTAAAAGTACAATGTTGTAATAGAAACCGATGATACTATAAAATGATTCTTTTGAAAGTACAGTGTTATAATAAGAAATATGGTACATGTGAATAATGAGGTGACACGGAACCTGATATAATAAGTAAATTTAAATTAAAAGATTACTCAATGTTATAATAAGTAAACTTTTTAAAATATAATACTTTAATAAAAAATATTAAAAAATATATTGTTATAATTAAAAAAAACTGAAAATACAATACTATAATATAAAAAGTTTATAATAATGGATGAGATTTTTTTTTTTATAAAAAACGTGTCTTTAAATTCAGCTAACAAACAAACTCTTGATCAATGAAACGCTTTTTAAAAGGGGGGAGAGGATGTTGAGGTGGTTGGGGTTTCATTTCAGGTGGGAACAGAAAGAAAACATAAAACATGGGGTGGGCGATAGCTTTGCACGGCGGAGCCGGCGCTATTCCGGTCGATTTGCCACCTGAACGCCTTGAGCCTCGAGAAGCTGCCCTCCGTCGTATTCTTCAGATCGGCGTCTCTGCTCTTAATGCCAGATGCTCTCCTTTAGACGTCGTTGAACTTGTGGTATTCTCTTCTAATTCATCGTCAGCTCAGTTACTCTTCTAGTTGCATAACTATTACTCTAAGCGATTTGTTCTGTCTTCATATCACTTCTATGATCTCTTGTTGCAGTGAATATGATTACTAAAAATCTAGTCCTTACTGCCGAAATATGTTTGTTCTACATTTTAGTTCGATTTAATGGATTTAGAGGAGAAGTGATTGAATTTCTAGCTCTATATTAAGAACGATTGAGACATCCGAATTGAATATTTATAGCAGTGATGTGATAATTGATCAAGAGTTGACTTAATGTTTGGTTCCCCTTTTATGCGTTGTTTGTTTGGTAATTTTGACAAGTTTACACATGAAATATCCAATGATTTCTTTGATTTCCTTTCTTGCTGAGTATTCATTTGGGGTACCCTATCTGCTTTGATCTGTCTTGATCAATTATAACATCAGCAACGAAGTACTGCGGTAAATAATCAATGCATATGTCTTAAATCCTTCTTAATTTAGAGTTGCAAATTCAATCAGTATTCTTCTACATAGAGACAGTCCATTAAACCGAACTGAAACATAGGATAAACCTCGTCAGTAAGACAAGATTTATAGTAATCATATTCATAGCAAGAGCATGGAGAAATAAGAGATTATAGAAGTGATATGAAGATAGCATAAACCGATTAGAGAATAGTTATGCAACCAGAGGACATTTGATGGCCGTATGTTACATATGTACACTTCAAATTCCTGTAAACCATTGTACTGTAGGTACGGGAACTGGAAAATTGCCCACATTTTAATGCTGGAAAAGGATCTGTTCTGACCACCAATGGAACGGTTGAAATGGAAGCTTGCATCATGGATGGAAATTCAAAGAGATGTGGTGCAGTTTCTGGTGTCTCTACGGTTGTCAATCCCATCTCTTTGGCAAGACAGGTCATGGAAAAAACTCCCCATATTTATCTTGCATTTGATGGTGCAGAGGCCTTTGCAAGAGAACAGGCAAGTGAAAACATTCTTGTTTGATGCATCCATACAGATTAACCACAAATGAGAACATGGCAAGTGAAACATTCAAATGAGAATCGTAAATGATTTGGAAGTCTTGGAACCGACTATTCATGATGAATAACCCTAAAATATTCATGAATATTATTTATCATGCATTTCATCATGATGAATATCATTTATCATGCATTCCTCATGATGAATATCATGAATAGTTGGTTCCCCGCTTTTCATATATTTACAGTTTTCATTTGAACCTGCCCATTTAAACCAATATGTCAATTGCTTTGTAACTATGATTGGGAAAATGAGTGATTTGTACTTGAAGTTTTCCCGGAAAAGAAAATATTGTCATTTTCAGGGGACGGAGGTGGTAGTTTTCTTGTTCTCTTTCATTATTTGTAATGCATCTTGGTGTCCCTTCTAATGTTTATTGGTTGCCAATTCGTTTCTGGTTCTGAATGCTTTTTGGTCACACTAATTAGGGGCTTGAAACTATAGATGAGAGTCATTTCATCACTACAGAAAATATTGAGAGACTAAAGCAAGCAAAAGAAGCAAATAGAGTTCAGGTATGTTCATTTTGTCTCGGTTGATTCAAGTTCAAATAAAATATCATGAATATATATATATTCACAGCTTTTGCTTGTGAATTAAGATGATTTTTTCTACGTCACGGCGGAATTAAGTTTGGAAAATGGAAATTGTTGCAATTTTCATAGTATAGAATGAGTAGTTGATACCAAAAAAACCTAGTATATCCCACCCAGAGGCGGGGTCGTGGGGGTGCGATGTACACAGACCATCTCCAACCACAAACATTAAAAACCACCAAATTGATGGGCTCGTTAACACCAAAAAAGAATTCAACTCCAACTACACTCCATATATGCCATTTGAACAGGAACACGGCATATATGCCGTTTCTCTCCCATCTCTTGCATTTTGTAGTCCTTTTTGCCTGCCGGTTGGAGCTTCGAAACCGGCGAAATGGTGTTTTTGCAGTACGGTGGGGGTCTGGGGACGCCCTAACGCATCTGTTAATTTTACTTGTAGCAAGATTATACACCACCGTTTAAACCAGAAGATAAGAAGGAAACACCAGTTCCCGATGGGGATAGCAAACTTGGAACCGTTGGATGTGTAGCCGTGGACAGTCTCGGGAACCTAGCGGCTGCAACTTCCACTGGTGGTCTGGTGAACAAGATGGTTGGAAGGATCGGGGATACGCCCATCATCGGTGCAGGCACCTACGCCAATAAGTTTTGCGCCATCTCTGCAACCGGCATAGGTGAAGCCATAATCCGTGAGACGGTGGCAAGAGACGTAGCGGCAGTAATGGAATACAAAGGGTTAGGTCTGAAAGAAGCAGCTGATTATATTGTACATCAAGTTTCACCAAAGGGAACCACTGGCCTGGTTGCTGTCTCTTCTACAGGTGAAGTTGCCATGCCTTTTAACACCACAGGTATGCCTACATTCTTACCTGTAGCCTGCTCGCTTTTTCTATTTAATTTTTGTTCTGCAACGGGGTTTTTACAGAAGGGTTGGATTCCGGTGAAAATGATATTTATGATGACAAGGGTAAGAAGGGATCTCCACTCTTAGATCAATCCTAATTGAAGAGATCCACTAGATCAACACTAATAAGAACCATTGGATCAACACTATTAAGAACCACTAGATCAATTCCTCTAAACGCTAATTCATGGGTTGTTTTGGGGTTAAAAGTGATCAAGGGTCCAAATCCTTCTTACACTTCTCACTTTTAACTCCTATCCTCACACATCTTGCTTGTTTGGTTTGATTCAAGTATGTTAGAGTTTGCTTATTTGCACACACACTCGCTTGTTTCTTTTCAACTTTTGTTTTGCAAGCTGAGGGTCTTCATGGAAACAGTCTCCATACCCTTGAGGTTTAGGCAATACATACGTATATCTTGCCCTCCATACCCTACTTTTATGTGAAATTTACTGGGTTTGTTTGGTTTGATTCAAATATGTTCAAAGTTTTCTTATTGGCACACACTATTATCTGTAGCCTCGCTTATTCCTTTAAATATTGTTTTGCAAGATGGGGATTTTCACGAAAACAGTCTCTCCATCTTAGTTCTTGTGAAATTTTCTGCATTCATTTGGTTTGATTTAAGTTATTTAAGAGTTTGCTTATTTTACACACTCTTATCTGTAATGTTTTTTTATAATTTTCATTTTGCAAGTCTGGGTCTTCACGGAAACACTGATATAGAGACAACGTCTGTATATATCCTACCTACATACCTAGTACATGTGTGAAGTTTACTGGGTTTATTTGGTTTGGTGTAGGTATGTTTAGAGCTTGTGCTACTGAAGATGGGTTTACGGAGGTTGCTACTTGGGCCATCTGAGACCTAGGTAGTTAATTTCTCATTATAGGGACGAGATCTGTTAAAAACACTAAACCGTAGGGACTAAAAATGTAATTAATTCAAGAAAATATGATTCAGTTGGATGTTCCTTTCAAGCATTAGGTTCCTTAAAAACACCATTCAGAAAGTACTTGCTGTTGATTCATGTGTTATGCTGCTTTTGGTTGTAGGGGTGTTTAATTTCGAGTTTGGAACCGAAGAAACCAAACCAGATCGGATTTGAATTCAAAAATTCGGTTTGGTTTAGAGGTTTTGGTTAGGGTTTGATCTAAAAAACGAATGTTTCCGATTTGTTTTTCAAATTGGAGGTTTTATTTGAACCTAATCTGGGGCTTAATCATTTGAGAACCCATGAAATTGTGGTAACGTTGAGAACTTGTGTATCATATGTTATTTCATATGATATTTTTCTATCTAGACATAGTGTTTAATTGTATTGATTAACATATATTTGTTTCACAATGTGTTTGTTTAATATGTATTCGGTTCACAATTTGAAACATTTTTACATGTATTTTTTGTTTCAAGAACACGCCAAAAAGGGTCACATTGTGAACCGAGTATATGTGAAACAAACACATTGTGAAACAAATATATGTTGATCAATATTATAACTCCTTAATCTTAAATGAAAAAATCATATGAAATAACACACGATGCACAAGTTCTCAAGATTGTTATAATTTAAGGGGTTCTCAAAGAAGGTCCCCCAACCTAATCTAACCGAAAACTAGTTATATATGTAGAGATTTAATTATTTGAGAACTCCATATATTGTGATAATCGTGAAAACTTCTATCTTAACGTATTGTTTCACATAATTTTTTCTCAACTAAGGCTTAACATTTAATGTATTCATAAACATATATTTGTTTCACAACATATTTCCTTCATATGTATGTGGTTTATAATATGAAACTTTTTTACATGCAACTTTTCTTTCACAAGCAGACTAAAAAAGTTCACATTGTGAAACAAGTACATGTGAGAAAAACACATTGTGAAACAAATGTATGTTAATCGATATTCTAAATTATAGTCTTCTATGGAAAAAAAATCATATAAAACAGTACATGATGCATTAGTTCTTAAGGTTATCACAATTTTATTAATTTTTAAAAAGATTCGCATATATCTTATATTATTATGAAAGGTGGAATTTGAAAGTGGTATTCGTTGTTTCAATTGATCAACCAAATTGATAATTCACTCTTTATTTAAATCGTAATTAATTCAACAAAAAAAGAGATTTAGATAAACTACACATATGGTCTCTTTGGTTTGTCAAAAATAACATTTTTTTTAAATTAACCTGGATATCTAATCTGCTATATGAGCAGATTAATCTTATTTACAGGTAGTTTGGAGTCACCGCATTTGAACCTCAGTGACTACAAAATGATTTTTATTTCTTCTTGGATTTGAACATGTGACCTTCACGCACTTTTAACTTTTAGAGCCCAAGCTCAAACAATCAGACATCACATTTCAAAAGAAAATTATAAGATAGATATAGTGGTTTGTAAATATGTTCGAATTTAGTACTTCTTTTAACGGCCATTAAAAAATCTATTAAATGAGAGCCATTATTATCCTTTTGTTAGTTTTTTTGTCTTTTATTTAATCAAAAATTTATAACACAATTTTTTACAATTACAGTTTAACTTTAAAAATTATCTAGAAATTACCCTCCATTATAATGATTATTCATAAGCAATTACTTAACTGACACCTTATCATAAAAACTTTTATTTTAATCAAATCTATATATATATATATATATATATATTAAAGAAGAAATCACATGTAATGATGTGACCTCTTCTCAAAACAAGAAAATGTTTTATTTTTTTTCTCCTTTTTTCAAGTTTTTCCTACCTCAATATTTGTTTTTGATTTTTTAATATTCATATTTAATATCATTTAATTAGATTGTTTCAACCTATTCATGTTCCCTCTAATAATTACTCTTTTAACGCTCATTATTTCTCTCTATTTGGTTATAAATTTTCATCTTCTCTTCATGGTACACATCTATAATAATCTCTCAATTCTTTCTCTCTATTCATGTATAATTTTGTGGTACACCTCTATGATAATCTCTCAATTTTTTCTCTCTATTCAGTTATAAATTTGTGGATGCGATTTGCAATTTTGTTTATTTGAGGTGTCATTCAATAAGACAAATCATGGTATGAGTTTTTGTTTATGTAAGTATAGTATTTCTTTTTTTAGTCGTAGACATTCACATTATAGTTGGAATTATGTATGCATATGGATTTCTTTTTGTGTGAATAAAGTAGCATATGAATCATTGAAGAAACAATTTAACATTGTTTAAGCATAATATTTCTCTTAATCTCTCAATTCTTCCTCTCTATTCAGTTTTTTTGGAATTTGCATTTTTGTTTATTTGAGGCGTCATTCAAGAAGAGAAATACGATATGAGTTTTTGTTAATGTAAGTATATTATTTTCGTCTTTTAATTGGAGACATTCACACTAAAATTGGAATTATGCAAGCATATGAATCTCTCTATTAATCTCTCAATTCTTCCTCACTATTCAGTTATAATTTTGTGGAGGCGATTTGCATTTTTGTTGATTTGAGGCGTCATTCAATAAGACAAATCATGGTATGAGTTTTTGTTTATGTAAGTATAGTATTTCGTCTTTTAGTTGGAGAATTCACACTAAGGTTGGAATTATGTAGGCATATGATTTTTTGTAGATAAAGTGACATATTAATCTTTGTTGAAATAAGGTAGCATTGTTTAGCATAATAATCTCTCTTAATCTCTCAATTCTTCTTCTTTATTCAGTTTTTGTGGATGTGATTTATATTTTTTTATTGATTTGAGGCATCATCCAAGAAAACAAATATGATATGGGTTTTTGTTGATGTTGATCGATCTATTGTGATTTTTTTTCTTCTTTAGCATTGAGCTTGAAATTTATTTTCTAATATTCTTAATTCTTAAAGAAAAAACCAAACATAATGAGGTGTTATCCTCTAAACATTAGAAAACCATTTTTTTCTTAGATTTTTGATTTCTTAAAATATTTGGTATTATGTAAAATACTTTTCCATCCCTATATTTAAAATATGAAATTCATCAGGATAAGGTTGTTTTATCCAAGAATGAGAATGAAAGATTGAAAGTTAAACTTTTTAAAATTACCAAAACAATATTATACTAATGAATTTAATGTTTAAAATTTATAGATGAAAAATTCAGGTTTACTACCGTAATACTAATTTAGGTATTATTCTTCCTCCCTATCACTTGATGTATTATTCATTTTTCAAACCCTTTTTCTTCAACAATTTATTTTTTTCAGGCAATCTTTTATTTTCTCTATTCATCAATTGTTTTGAACTTTTATATTTATAAACTTTATTATTCAATAAGATCATTTTCAGGTTTACTATGAGAATACTAATTTAAGTATTATTCTTGACTTTTGTTGGGATTTTAAAGTTTATTTTTTTTCTTCTATATTTTTCTTAAATTTTTTCAATGGGATTGAGGATTTGTTTTTGACAGCAGTTATAGAGTTTTGATGGTTACAACAGTTCGATAATTGAATTTTGAATATATGTATTAAAAAGATTAATCTTATTACATTCTTTTTTGACTTTTGTTGGAATTTTAGAGCTCTTTTTTATTTTCATATTTTTATATTTTTCCTAAATTTTAAATTTTACTAATCATTTTATTTACATGACACTTGAATATAATAATATATATGTTTTTATTTACATAA
>NC_037533.1:14631219-14640914 GCF_001531365.2 Cynara cardunculus var. scolymus
CTAAAATCAAACTCTACATATAATTAACATTGTAATCAATATAATACATATATTTTATTTTACATAATTTTATTAAAACCTCTATTTTCAGGATTTTTTTATACAGAAACTAAACTATGAACTGTCTAAAACAAATCTAAAAAACTTAAACAAGTCAAATAAAAAAAATAACAAATCAATCAGACTCTTATGTATCTAGAACGATCATAATACTAGCTATTATTGTCACTTTATGCAATCACATGTAGAAAAAAAAAGTTTCAACGAGGTTTTTGACCAATGTTGCAAATGAGTATATCATGAACTAATATAAGGAAATTTCAAAAACATTCAACAATTATGTCAATGTAAGTAACAACACAATGTTTGCTTGATGAATATAAGTATTTTATGAGAATATATGTAGAAGATAAATTGATATATATTACGATAAAATAATTCTTTTAATACACCTCATGATTATGATCAATATTTTCACATTTTTTTTTTATGATTTTGAACCAATTACAAAGTTTGATATAATAAAAGATTGATATATAAGACTTATTAATTAATTATATATATATATATATATATATTAAAAGAACAACAAATAATGATAAGTTAGATTCATATATCAAAGGTAATATTGATTCTTATTAGTTTAATATATAAATGTGATCATCGACTAATTTAGCTACGTCAAACACTAGTAACAATAAAACTACAATTAATATTATTTATTATAATTTAATATGGAATAATTAATTCAAAGTAAAATTTATTAATTAAATAAATGTTATATTTTAATTTTATAAAAAATGCTTTGATTCTATAAACAAATGCTTACATGCATACTTATTTTGATAATCAATAATTAGAATCATAATTATTTTGTTTATTTTTTAAAAAGACGATAAGTTTTATAAGAAAACAAGAACAAATACCTCCCAACATTTTATGCGATGAGAAGAAATAAACATCAAAGCAGAGGTCACTCTACGAAACATGGACCTACACAACAACGGTAAGCAAAAAAGAGAGGTAAGAATACAGACAAAACAATCAAACGAGGACCAAAAAACCCTTTGAACAACAAATACTCAAGGACAACCATGCACGAACGCTAAAAGTGGTCTTCTAAACCACAAGGGTGGTGCCTGATTGGTTTGAGCTTGACTCCAAATGTCAAAAGTACCAGGAAGTCTCATGTTCAAATCCAATGAGGAATAAAAATCCCCTTGTAGCCACGGAGGTTCAAATGCGGTAACTCCGGGCTATTTACAAAGCAGGTGGTCGCCCTGAGATTAGTCGGCCAGCATAGCGGGTTGGATATCCAGATTAATAAAAAAAAACGGTCTCCTAAACTGGATCTTAGGTTGCAAGTGCCCAAGAAGAAATACAACCTTTTAAACAATGAATTAATCAACGAAACAATAAGACTTGAACCTCGAAGAATAAATCTGATTGAGGAGGAACTGAATCAGAGAACACCATTTTATTACAGAAAGTCCAAATCATGTATATAGAAGTCCAAAAGACCGTCTGCCACAACCTTTTTGTAGAAGGAAACGAAAGATGATGGGAATTTTGAAACGTTGTGAAATAGTTACTAAAATTAAAATTTTCATAATTTGATGGATTTATTAAAACGGAACGAACCTATTTTATCTACAAAATTAATCAAATAGTCGTATTTTTTAGACATTATTATGGAATAGCAAATAAATATGCAAATTGGCTCCAAAAATCTTTGCAAAATACAGTTCTTCTGTTTTTCATCTGGAGATATGATCCATCTTTTAACAGAAAACAGTTCCAGTCAATGACGGTTCTTTCACAGCTAGCAAATTAAGAGGACTTATCGAAGAAATCAATTCTAGGTACTTCAGACAATGGGGTCATAACCCAAGTTCAGGATTACGTTAACTATCTAGGCTTGGACTCCATTCATTGTTATGCCCAAGATGCGGATTGGAGGTTGAATAATTGGATCACTGTTTCGCATCATGTCCCAATCTTTTGCAGGTATGCGAAGGCTTTCAGAGATGGTGGGGAATGCCTTCGTCGACCCCTTTGACGCTCAACGACATTTTGGATTTCCATAATCGGGTAGCCTCACTTTTGTTACATGGAGAAGCACAATGTACAATCTGAACCGCTCTTTACGTAATTTGGAGAAATGGAAACAATACGGTTCTCTCTATTGGTAACCAATGTTGTAATCATTCAGACATAGTTTTTGACACTCAGCTGCTCTCGTTTTCTAGGCTTCGTCATGGTCAAAATGTCTTAATATCTCCTAGACTTCATGGTAATCGAGGAACTTTGGATACGATGCATATGAATAGATAAACATTGAGGTTACGAGTGCCATAATCACCAGTCGAAGGTGGTCTTTCTTGGTTTCTGGTTTTTCTTTTCTTTGGTTGATTTTGTTTGTCTAGGTTCGTGTCCGCACCTTATAGAAAAGGTAAGTGGCTAAGTCTCGTATCAAAATTATAAAATTGTAGTTTCTTTTTTTCTTCTGTGTTTTAATGATAACCAGTTATCTGGGTACTTAAATACTTAAAACTTTATATCTTAGATATCAAAATAAAAGTTTTAAAAATATGTTATCCAAAATAAAAATCAAGTTAAAATATGATACTCTATTTTTGTTATTTGCCAAAAAAGCATTAGAATCGTTAGAATTTCCTTTTGTAATAAATTGACGAAAGCCTCTCACTCCTATTAGCGTTGAATAAGATGGGTCCCACAAATCAAGGTCACCTGCTCCGGTTAGCTCTATCTTGCCGGAAAATCACTGCTCAGGTCACCACCCCCGGCACTGATTCCATCGTCGCTATGGCTTCATCCACCGAACAAGAATTCATGGCTCATTATCGATCCAAACTCACTACCTTTCCTAGATCCCACAAATTTTGGGACGCCAAAATCGCTTCGAGAATCGGTGAAAAGCTAGGGTTTCGTCTTAACGACATAGGTATCTCCCACCTCGAAATTGACCTTACGGAAGAGCTTTCACGGCCGATTCATTACCGGAAAATGGTCGTTCCGTTCTTTAATTCCGTCAAACGTGCTGGAATTAGCGTCCATGGTTCAGAGAAACTGGAATCGCAGGCTTAATACCACCTCAAAACTCATGGAAAAGAAGGTAAATTAGGGTTCATAGATATAGAAGCTCTGAACAACTTATTTTGAATTTCAGTGATCATATGTTACTATTATTAATTTTAATTATAATAATTAACATTGATGTAGTTTGTTTTTAGTTGCTATTTCTCAAGAACACCTGACGTGAAATCAATTCAATTCTATGAGGATGATATGCACTCAACGCTAATAGATTGAACATAACTATATAGGATAAAGGTTATGAAATGGTGAAATTTTGCTGAGGCATTTTAGGACTAAGAGTTGTAACATTGATAGAAGATTGATAATGTTGGTAATTTTAGTGAAATAATCGGTTCATTTTAAGTAATTGGATTTGCAAGAGAATATGGGGTTGGTTGTTAAGGTATATAAAGGGCTAGGAGGTATGAAGTACACACTTGTGTAAGCTAACAAGAACCTGAAATCACCGGTGCCATATGGTGGGTCAAAGGGGTCACGCCCTTTGCTGGGTCCTAGGGCCAGGGACTAGGGGGTGGTCCCACTGACCAATTAGCAGGCGGGGTTGATGGGGCTGCCCTAGTGGGGTTCGTGCAGCTCCCCAAAACCGTTATGCATTTCATGATGAGAAGTGATCGTTCAGAAGCTTTTATTCTGAAGTGAAGCGTCTGACACTGAAAGGAGTTAGAGCTCTAAAGCCTTTTGATCCGTATAAGCAGTTTGTAACCGTTGTTTGGTTAACCGCCACTAATTACTCCAGAAATCGTTTCCATTTATGGGGAGATATTCTTGGCATTATTTAGGAACAAAGTTTAAAAGGAAATGATTTCTGCCAAAATCAGGACTAAGATTTGAGATTATCCTCGAGTTCGTTCGTAGTACCCAAGCAAATTAGGGTCGAAATACAACTTAAGGAAAGCGAGGTTTCACACATCTCAAGTTTTTATCTGGGGTTGATGTCTACAATTTCTCTGTAATTTCGCGTTTCCTCCAACAGATACTGCCAAGAATCAATCAAGATTCCCTTTGCAATCACATGCAAGAAGATCATCTCAAATAAGGAAAGCAAAGCAAGATCCATCATTTATTCATGGGTAATTTTACTGATGGACACCTTGCTGGAGAAGGAGCATATTCAGTCAATTATTATCTATTAATATTAGCAGCTTAAAGACCTGGTCTGTACTAACTTAAGCACATGATCCAGTGAAGGACTGAAAGGTCTACATCCGTTACTACAATCCTTGTATGCGTAGTTGTTAAAAGCGTGCCTCAGGGCTGAGTCGCATAAGCCTCAAGAGGTTTGGCTTTTCTTTAAAAAAAGGTAACATACTGACATTATCTGAAATTGAGGAGTGACTACTAGGCAGGACTTTATTGAGCTATGTGTGATATTAATGGTATTTGAATATTGAAATTGAACTATGTTTTATATAATGCTATTTAAGTTGTGTGTAATTGTGTGTGTGTGTGTGTGTATTTGATAAGATGCACCTCGCATTCCTGAGTCCCGCACCTAAGCCCCGGGAACCCTCTATGCCTTAGTGCGCCCTGAGCCTTTAACCACTTGCTTTTATGTTCTTTTGACTGGCCAAAGATTGGAGACATTAGCATTCTTCCATTTCATTCTCATCTAAGCTCAATATGGTATTACTTTGTTCATTCAAGCCTGTCCTTGCTACCGCACACAATGCTATCTGGACCTACACCAATTGCCTCTCCTAAAACACTCTTGGTATAACAGTATTAGTCTTATTTTATATGTAATGCATCCAAAAGTCCATCTTTTTCCATCCGTTTTCATGGCTCGCATCCATTTGACACTCACAATTATTTGGTAGCTGCTGCATGTGCAACTACCATGAGTGAATTATGTGTATATCTGTATGTATGTACATATATAGTTATATGTACATATACATATATACATGTATTTACTTCTATGGCTTCGGAAAGTGATAAATCATGCATTCTTCTTTAAAATTAAATTGGCTACAAATAACATTATTCCTTTCAAGAGAGTGGGATAAAGAAGTATAGTAATATATTTTGGAGGAAATATAATCAAAAAATGTAAGCAGTGCCAACATTTTCTACTTCTGATGACAATTATTTACAGTTACTAAATCTCCATGGAAGGCCATAATGGCTTGTACATCCTAATTCTGAATTTAAGTTCCCCTTGAAGTGAATCACTTCTGCATTCTCTATCAACTTCAGCTTGTCTTTACTCTAAACCTTTAGGCCCTTCTTCCCTTAAATGTTCCAACCTTTTGCAATAGAACCTTTAAAGTCATGGAAACAGTCGGTCGCTCTACTCTTTAGGGTAGAGGTCGGGTCTGCGTACATCCCTCCCCTAGACCCTACTTTCGAGTGGGATATTGTTATACCCTAAGTAGTAATTAAACAGCCAATATAGGTGACTGTGGTTGGGGGTAGTTACTAGAGGGTCAACTAATATTTGGTTGGTTTTCTCATTGAGTCCTGTATGGATAAAGTTCCGTGGGGATTAATTTGTCTGTATAGATTGGAAATGTTTTTGTTTGGAGGGATTTTAAAGATGGAAGGAGAGTGTTTTTTAATTGGAAGGGGCAGGTTTGAAAAAAACTTGGCTTTCTGCATAAAGCCCCCTGAAAAATTACTGAATGAACCACATTCTATATCATTAAGCCACTGCCAAACAATCATGTACAATTGACTGAATAAGTTGTGAGTCTCGCATTAAGCTCATTAAGTTGCTAACAAACAGGCCCTTACTGTTAACTGCTCTGTATGTATCATATTTATATATATTGGTTTTGTTTGGTTTATCCAAAAACCAAGCTTCCATAGGGTTACAGTGGGATCATTGAATATGGAAAACAGGCTGCTTTGGATAGTTGCCATTTAAGACAGTGGAGTTGATCACCAACTGAAGCAGCCAGCAGACTATCTGAAACTAATGGTTTATCTGTCTCGTATTATTACGTCTTCTTTCACTTGCTCGGAAACTGAGATTAGAAAAACCACTGAACAGAGCTGGCAAAATAGCTTAGGAAATCATCTGACAGAGGTGGCAAGTGAGCAAAATACGCGAGAAATCCTTTTGATTTTATTTTGTTGGTGCTGCTATTAAAGAAGCAGAGTCGTATTGCCGCCAGTGGAAGTCCACAAAGCTTCACACTGTCGCTGGCGGAAACTCACCACCATATCATTGACACCACCACCACCACCATGGCACGCCAACGATTTTGCTGGCGAATTACCCATCATCTTAACCCTCAGTGTCCTCCATTGTCTATGGCTCACAGCATCTTATTGCATCAGTTCTTGAAATAGCTTGACAATCCAACTGGGTATTTCTATTAATGTTCCTTCTTTTCATGTCCCCTTCTTCTTTCTTGGATTAGGGTGGACTTGGTACTGTACCAAGTATTTTTTTTCCATTATCGTGTACCCACCAATTATAATTGGTACACAAAATCTTATACCGTGTATCAACCAACTGTACTTGGTATCAACTTTTTCCGGTTAGCACTGGTTTTGTACCAACTTCAAGTTACATATATGAAAACTGGTCATTTTGTTCAGATTTTGATTGACATTTTGAGTTTTCAGGTAACACATATGATGTGTAGGGGTTTTTAATTGTAAGGAATAAGATTACAAACATTAAAATGTTCAAACAAAATAGTTAAAGTTACAATATTTTTTTATTCAAGACATAAAAAAATACAAAACTAATAAATAATTAAATAAGTCGATACGATGGTACTATCATGGTACAGATTTCCAATACTCTATATCAACCAATTTTATATACTGATATGGTTTTATCAACCAACTGTAATTCGTACCAACTAAATTGATACGATTGGTACACATGTTAACCTTGATACAAAATCGCCACCCCTACCTTGGATCGAGTGTTAAATAGAGTTGGGGTTCTTATGTGCAAGGAAATGTAATTTAAAGGGTTATGGTTGGATGATGACAAGTGGTTTGCAGGTCTTGCCATTTTGGTAGCGTGTAAATTACATGTTTAGGAGATGTAGTGGAAATCTTTTCTACTGTGAGTTCGACTTTAGGCGTTGCCAAAGTGCTTGTGGCTGTAGATGTTCACCTGCACTGCATTAGTGCATTGACTCCACGTCATTCTTGGTCATCCGAGGGATTAGTCGATGAGCATAAGCTGGTCCGAAAACTCACAGTTACAATTTACCCTAAAAAATAATAATCCAGGGCTTATGTTATTTTATGATTTTCTTATCTTGCGAGTTACTAGTTGTTAACAATTTATTGATTGCTATTGATTTTGATTCACAAGATTTCTTTAACTTTTTTTAATCATAGAGGGTATGCCGGTCATGCTTTTATTAGAATCTTCAACATATTCTCCAAGATAGAGATCACAATTCAAATAGATTCTCTAATTTGGGAATTACGTCATTAAAATATTCCATACATGGTAATCAAATGCCCTTATGGTAATCACATTGTTTGTTGTTTGTTTACGGCCAAAAGAAATCACCTTTGATTACCTCGTCATCCAACATTCTCGCCCATCAAAATGAATTGTCGGTAAACGTCTTCAACCCCGTAAACACTTACCGAGTAAGACTTTTGTGACGCTTAATTGGTAAATTATATTGATAAACGTGTATTTAATATACGGAACCTAAAGCTCAAAGTTATAAAATTTGGTGCTTATGAGAATCTAATTACAAGGATGGACCATTCACATTACAATGAGTTGATTGTTCATAAAATTAACAATAACAAGAGTAAACTACAAATTTGGTCCTTGTGGTTTGTTGAAAATAATACTGTTTATTCCTCTACTTTCAAAATTATAAGATGGTCATTATGGTTTGCAAAAACGTAGGATTTGGTCCTTTCCTCCAACAGCTGTTAAAAATTCCATTAAATGAAGAGCATTTTGTCATTTTCTCGATTTTTTTGTCTTTTACCCAATCAAAATCGATTCTATGATTTTGGTCCCTATGGCATTTGATTGGGTAAAAAAAAAAAAAAATCGATAAAATGATGAAAATGTCCCTCATTTAACTGGATTTTTTAACAGCCGTTATAGGAATGGGTCAAGTTTTTTGATACCACAATGACTATCTTATAATTTTGAAACTACAGGAATAAAAAGTATTATTTTGAACAAACCACATGAACCAAATTCATAGCTTACTTTTATTATTAACTTTTTACAAAACATAATAACTATCTTGTAATTTCAAAACTGGATAAAAATTGTTGTTTTCACAAACTGACATGTAAGAAATATGTAGGCTACTTTAATAATAATATATTATATGGAGTCCAAACAAACAACAAACAATGTGATTTAACATATGATTTCCTGCTGCTTTAGGTGACAATTTGACATCCAACTTACTTGTGGTAAAGAATACATCCCTTGTACATTTTACAACATTACCAAAACCATCACCACCTTCTTCTTCTTCTTCTACTGCCTCATGTATTGAAGCATCCAATGAGGCATCACCGATTTACCTCTCTGTGTTTCTTCCATTATTTCTCCTTCTTCACCGCCTGCCCCGTAAATCTCACTGCATTACAGTCACGCGATTCATCACATATCATGTTACGTTTTTCTCCATCCCTTCCGATTGAAATGACTCTATATTAATCTCTCTCGAAACAAGACCACACACTTCCTATCTCTCTTTTTCGTTGTTGAAGTATCTAATATTTATATATGACAAATAATAACGCACACTTCTCATTTGAGATTTGAACGGAGAGTGCTACTTGTATCGTGGATACCATTGGGCCAAATGACCCTCCGAMCGCATTTTAATTTGCCTATACTTTATAAAACAATTTCAAATTCATGCAACAACAGGAGTTTCTGTTTTCTTCATTCTAATATGTTATTATTACAAATTATTACTGTAAGAACTAAGAATATATATATATATAGAGAGAGAGAGAGAGAGAGAGAGAGAGAGACTTGGGATCACGTGAGACCAGCTTTTTACATTTGAAGCTTCACAGCAAAATGTTGTGAAGGTAACCTTCACAGTGTTTTTGCTGTGAATGTTTGACTTTTTTAAACCTTCACAGTATTTTTGCTGTGAAGTTTCAAGTGTAAAAATGTGGTCTCACAGGTCTCACGAAAACAGTCTGGTCTCACGTGAACCCAAATATATATATATATATATATATATATATATATATATATATACTAGAAGCGTACTCGCCCAATGCAGCAGGATACATCGTGATTTTAATATTTCATTTTATTTTTTATCTCAGTCGATGTTATAATATGGCTTTATGTGATTTTGTGAAAACGATGATGTTTTTATTTTTGAATAAAATATATGTTTAAAAATATCATAAAATTTTGACAAAAATATATCGATATTAGTATCAAATAAACTATTTGAAATTCCTCATTTTTTGTGTAATTTTTTAATTCAATTTTTTTATAATTTAATTTATGTACAATAACGAAGTAATTAATATTTGGTTTGATAATATAATTTTTTTATAAAGATAATAATTATTTATTTTGTTGGAACTCGATAATTATTCTAATTATATTTTAGATTTTTTATATTTTAAAATGAGATGTTCATCCT
>NC_037533.1:14642364-14659257 GCF_001531365.2 Cynara cardunculus var. scolymus
AATTATTTCACTATTTGACCTAAATTAAATTATAATAAAAAAACTGAATTAAATAAATTATATAAAAAACAAGAACTTTTAAATAGTTAATTTGATACTAATATCGATATATTTAAAAAAAAAATTATGATGCCTTCGAATTTATTTTTATTCAAAAGTAAAACATTATCTTTCTCAAAACTACATAAACCGTATTATATAAACAAAGACAAAAAATAAAACGAAACATTAAAATGAATATGTATCTAGCTGCATTGCGCGAGTACCTTATAGTGTGTGTGTGTGTATATATATATATACACACATATAGTTTCAGGTGAAAACCACAATAAAAATGAAAAACTAAGGAACACCCTAATAACCATTCATTTTATATGGTATGCACACGTACATACTATATAGATGAATCGTTATTAGGAAGTTCTTTAATTTTTCATTTTTTGGGTTTTTCCTTGAAGCCCTCTCTCTCTATGTATATATATACACACACACACACACGCGCGTATATATTTATATTAATATATAGGGTCAAGCTTAGAGGAAAAACCACAAAAAAATTGATAAATACTCTAATAAACATTCATCTAGATGGTATGCACATGTGCGTAGAAGTGCTTTTTAAGTAATTTGTCTGGTAACATGCACATGCGCATAAAAACTAAGAAAGAGCTTCAATTACTTGTATTGCACATGTGCAAAACGTTCAGATGAATGGTTACCAGGTTTTTTCCTGAACCTACACATATATCAAGGTTATATTGATGGAGAGTCTAACCCAAGGTTCAAGGTGCCCAACTGAAATGAAGACATGTTCTCATGAGTTTGCTGCTCCACAGGAGGTGATTGGGATTGCTCGATTTCCTTTTCTTTGATCTGCTTAATTTTAATACATCATGCTACCTACTTGTGAAAACGCTATGTTGAATTATACAAGCCCAAGTTAATTACGTTACCTCCTGCGACAGCACGTTATTTTGATCTTGCAATGCCTTGTCCTGTTGTTTTATGTTCCGGAACCATACCATGATGTTAGCGCGTTTTCAATACGTGAATGAGAAACCGCAGTTAAACTTCTATTTGTACTTGATTCTACCTTCCATTTTCAATACATCATTTATACTTGCAAAAGAACCCAAAAAAACATTTACTTAAAAGACGAACCATTTTTGTTCAACTTTTGACACTTTTAATCTGACCTGCTAGAGCATCTACAATGGAGCTTTTTTTTTATTAACCTGGATATCCAACCCGCTATGCGAGCCGACTAATCCCAGGGTGACCACCTGCGCTTTGCAGATAGTCCGGAGTCACTGCATTTGAACCTCCATGGCCACAAGGGGATTTTTATTTCTCCTTGGATTTGAACCTAGGACCTCCAGGTACCTTTGACCTTTGAAGCCAAGTTCAAACCAATCAGACACCACCTTGTGAATGAAGGTTTTTGGCACCACCCTTGTGAATGGAGGTTTTTGGCCACATAAGATTATGAAAAGTTCCGTACACAAATATTCATTTGTTTGCTTGTGCAGTTAGTTATAAGCTGGTTTTTTGCTTGTGAGTCCTACTTTAGAAAAAAAAGAGCTTCACTGAGAGTCCAACCTTTATGGATGCTCCAAGGTTGGATTGAATGTTAGCAAAAAAGTTGTTTATTTGTCCAAATACAATTTTTCCTTTTGGATTTTTGCAAATTTTCCACATCAAACCATCGGGAAGAGTGAAGTTTTTTCTGGGTAAATTGCATGAAAATGTAATATATACTTTCTTTTGATTTCTATTTTAGAAAACGTACTTTCAGAACCTCTGTTTTAGTATGTAAGATATGAAGCTTGAAACATTTAAGTACCTAGGTAACCGGTTAATGCTTAAAACGGTCATCCAGGCACTTAAATGTTTGAAACTTTACATCTTAACTATCAAAACGAAGGTTTTGAAAGTACGTTACCCCAAAATAAGAATCAAAACAGAGTAGGTAACATCTTCATGCAATTCCCTGAGTTATTTAATATGTTTCAGGGAAATGGGCGTACCTTCTTTTGGAGGTTAGAAATCGATTGAAGCATCAAGTGGTTCTGTGAATGAAGGAAGAGGGTTGGGTTAACACACACAGCATGAATGCAGAAAATTTGTAAGGTGAAATGATTTTTGTACCTTTCGCAATCGAAGGCGTCGAAGAGCCATATCTATTTGCTGCTCCAAATTCTGAAGCTCCTTGAGACTCAAGGAATCAAGATCTTCTCCCATTAAATGCCTACGATGTCGTCATTTCTTACTATATATCTTTCTTTGAAGGCCAAATGCAACAAAGTTTGCTTTAATTCCTATTTAGTATGACGTTGAATTTTATTTTTCATTCTAATGTAACAAACATCCGGTTATTCCTATTTCATACATATTTGACTAGTCACCACAAGGGGTTGTGGCGTAGTGGTTGAGAGTCTGGGGATGTGGTGGAATATCCCATATGTCCTGGGTTTGATTTCAGTCCAGGCATAGACAACAATTGTCACTAAGTTTATCAGAGCTGATTTCTTGCGGTCACAATTTGCCGGGATTAGTCCAGGCTGCTGGGACGCCCTTCAAAAAAACCATGTATGTATGTATGTATATCTTGTAACTACTAATGAGGGTGATGTCAACTTGTCAAGTTGTATTGTAATTCTTGACTAAGTAGAAATGTCACATGAAACTGATTTATCATGTAAACCAAGGTTGAAATAGGAAGAATGAATTTAACGTTTTGTTAAAGAAATTGTTTTTACTATATTACATTACATGGGTTGGGTTATGTGAGAATAAGAGTTATGGTGAGAACAAAACCTTCATATATACGTTCAACTACCTTTATTTACCTATTTTTATCATCATGAATGAACCATTAACAAAAATTCATGCATGCGAAAGTAATTAAATGTATGTAAAAGTTCGTGAAAGTGAAGATAAAGATAGATAAATGTAATTGAAGGTGCTGAAAGCAGTTAAAAGAATTTAGATTCAAAAGTCAACAAAGTGTTCTTACTATTCTCACTATAACTCTTATTCTTACACGATTCGTCTACACTACGTTAGGCAAATTTTATTACAATTTGATGCATTTTACCCATGAGTCCTGAAAATGAAAACGAAAAACGCAGCTAGAAAAACGAGAATATAGGATTATACACCTTTACTCGGGGTAAATACCTCTGGGTTTTCTGCAAGAGCTCAATTCTAGCCTTCATCTTTCCATGTTCCGAAATTATTTCAAGTGTCTTTTCTCAAGTCGATTTCAGACAGTAGCATAGAGTTGGTAAGGAAAAATAATGCATCGATAACAATTGTTTGAACGTAAAATCATAACATACTTGTGATTGAGGATCGTCTGCATTAAGCTGCCTTTCTACGTACAAGTGTCGTTCATACCTCTCAAGGATCCTTTCCATTCTGCTGCCAAAAAATGTTGTTAGAAATATAAACAAACAGCAAAACTGGTTTGTCTAGCCAAGTTGATATTTCCTCTCAAAAGAGTAGTTGGTATGTCTATTGGGGAAAGTGTATGTATACATGAATATATAGGGAAACCGTAAAAAAAATGAAAAACCGAGGAACACCCTACTAACCATTCATTTGTATGGTATGCACATATGCATACAAAGTAATTTGTCCAATATGCATATGTGGATTAAAACCAGGAAACATCTTCAATCACTTGTATGTACATGTGCATACCATAAAGAAGAATGGTTATAAACAAAGAAAATTAGTCTCAAGAAGACATTTTCACATTGAACTTAAATAAAGGCCAATCTTGATTGACAACAATGGATAATAGGACATGAGCAACATTAAGTTTTGCTAGCGGAGCAAATCTCTCATAATAAACTCAAAGATAATCTCAATTTTTCAGTAATGATTTTTGCAAAAATCATTTCTTTATAAACTTTAAACAATTCCTAAGTGAATGCCAAGAATAACTCCCCATAAAGGGAAATGATTGCCAGAATAGTTAAATGGGTCGTTGCACTCCACAACTTGTCTGTGTTATAGCTTAACTACTAATCCCATATACGATGATTTCACTAAAATCACAAAAAAAAAATCATACAAAGAGACTTTAGAAAGGAATTATTTGCAAAACAAAAAGAACACCAGTACCATCTAAAGACGAAGATTTGCACCTAGAAAATCAGAATCTAGTGTACCCGAAATAATAAGACATATTACCCTTCCCTTATTATTGATCTCCAACTTTGGATTCTTATGACGACTTTTCTCGTAATCACCTCATGTAATTGTGCCATCAAGTTGACGTGAAACCGACTGGCGTTTTTATTTAATGTGACAGTATAAAGATATGAAACTCTAGAAGCTAATATGAAGTAACTAAAATAACACAAAGTCTACATATAGTGTGAGTGCAATGTCTGGCTAGGGTTTGGAAAGATTTATGTGATAGCTGGGTTGGGTATGTTGTCTGTTTGTGAATGCTATTACAGATATGAAGGCTAGGGTTTTTTCGGATTCCTCTTCCCCATAAATTTTTCGTTAAGAAGTAGATGGAAATATCATGCTCAAAATGTCAATCAATGTTGGACACATTTAAGGAACACCCTCAACTATAGGGTGTACAAGCTGCAGCGTACAAGATCGTGCATAATCACATGTGATTTTACAAATGAGTATAAGATAAGTCCTCACCACCAGAAAGGCAGAAATCACATAACTTTCAATGGAGCAATTCTAATCCCCATATTAGAGGTGATTTCCTGATCCGGGTAACTAAGTTCGTGCAAGTCTAGGTTAATCATTTGTGGAGAAGATATCATTATTATTGGTTTAGTTTTATCAGATCGGGTCCTAGAAAACCGTAAAAAAATGAAAAATTAAGGAATATAATTGTTCATCTGGAAAGCATTTTGTATACAAGTAATTTGTAAACACTTTGTCCAGTATGCAAATGTGCATAACATGCACACTTGCATAAAAACCAAAACAACTTTAGTTACTTGTATGCACATTTGCATACCGTCCAATGAACGGTTACCAAAGTGTTATTCAATTTTTTATTTTTTTTTAATTTTCTCGTTAACCTCCTCCTAGTTTTATAAATCAAATACAGGCAGCCGAGAAATTGTTTATTTACGATTAAAAAAAATGCTTTTTTCAAAAAAGGAGAAAAGAAGACATGAAAAACATCTTTCCAAGTATGAGTGCAGCAAGAAGTCATTCCAAGTGTGTTCACCGTTTAAGAAAGAGAAGTGTTTTGTGGCTGGGGATGCAAGAAGGATATATAAAACCAGGAAGTAGTAGGGGTGACAATTTTGTATCAAATTAAATTGGCTAATATTTGTATCAACCGTATCAATTACAATCAGTTCCGTATCAAGTATGCAAACTTGGTTAGTAATCTATATTGGGGGTCACATATCATGGTAATACTAGGGTACCAACTTATTTAATTATTTACTAGATTTTGTATTTTTTTATGTATTGATTATGAAACATTGTAACTTTAACTATTTTGTTTGAACATTTGCAAGTTTTATTCCTTGCAATTAAAAACACTTAACATAACATGGTCCTTGAGAGCCAGATGAGCTCTGGTCCTTAAGATCTAGAGGAGCTCCGGGTAATCCTGCATAGTGGGATGTGAGGACTTTGAGAATCTCGTACAGAAGTGATGCGGGGACCTGAGTGGTCATGTGCCATGAGTGGCGAGGAAGAATTATAAACTCTTATCAAAATATGATATTTGAGTTTTGTCTTATAAAGAAAATTGAGATATATTTGTATGATTAGAAATCTGATTTGCAAAAGGTTTTGGTGATTTTCACCCTGTAACTATAAAAAGGGGATTTCTCACTAGACATCAAGATCTAACCCTCATTTTGTGTTTCAAAAACATGTATTGCAAGCCAGGCTGTACCAAGGGATAAGGAGAAGGGGGAAATGTGAAAATTTTCTTTTGTGCTTACATGATTATGAAGAACAACATGTTAACTGTTTGATTTTTGGAATACTTGTTATGTACAAGAATGTTATGGAAAATTTTGGTTGTATATTATGTAATATAGTTTCTTGTATTGTTGGGACCGAATGTGTATTATTTGTACTTCTTGATATATGAAATACATTGTTATATGTAAATGTGGATCTTGGGGTGTTACCCCCCGCATGTGTGGTTTGAACATTTTCCAAATAGCAAACCTCACCGCATGTGTCATAAACCGCAAACAAATAATTTTTTTAAATACAATCAATTCCAAATACATATTACATGATTAAAAGTAGTCTAAGAAAACTAAAAATATTACATAATTAAAAAGAGGCTAAGAAAACAAAAATATTACATGATTAAAAATAGTCTAAAAAACTAAAAGTATTATGTAAACTAGCCTAATTATTATATACATATACATACATATAATAATATATATGTAATGTGCGGTGTGACGTGGTTTAAACCGCGGTTTGATAACTCTAAACTACAAACTACAAACTGCATCACGGGTTCAGTAAAAATGCAAAACGCAAATTGCACCACGGAAATTCTAAACGGCACTTTGCGGTGCAGTGTGATGCAGTCTGGACGGTTTATGTGATTTGACGGTTTGAATGAACATCCCTAATTAGAACATTTTCATTATAACATACCAAAAGATAACTACTTCAGCAAATATAGTTTCATAAACTATGGTTAGTGAGAGTCATCCAATCTAAAAAAGCAAGTTAGCACAAAAGGTGGTAGTATGATGGATAAAAGACAAGAGGATAATAAAATCATCCGAGTTCAAATCCTACCATCTATATATGTGCTTGTGGTCATTGGGAAATTTACTTTATGGCTTAGGATAAAGGCTATAGTCACGACTTGTCATGGGATTAATTTGCGCTAGACTGGGGTTCACCCATTTCCAAAAAACAAGTTTGCGATATTATTTTAAAGATTTGTTTGTCAGGAGACCAACAAATTTGTTTCTGCAATTTGATTTCCCATAGTCACTGATTATTTTTTTCAGTTGTATAATAGTGGATTATTTATGTTATGTTATATAATAACCTAATTTTTTATATAACTTTTACATTGAGATATTTTTACCAAAGATTTATTTACCAATATTTTGATTCAAAACCATTTCTCATAAGAGAAGGTAATTTAAAACTATGTGTTGAGAATTTAGATGATGTGATATGTGAATATATAGATTTACTTGAATTTCGAGGACACATTTATTTTTAAGTGGTTGATATTGTGATAGTGTAATTCATGATTCTTCCAACTCTTAAGGGGGCGTTTGGTTCGTAAAATGGAATTCGATGGCATTGGAATTCATCAAATGAATTTGACTTTGAGGGAATGGAATGAAATCTGATGGAATTTGACCATGCCTTGTGATTGCGTTTGGTTGCATGGAATTAGAATGAAATTCTTAACGGAATTGGATTAGGGAAGGAATCTGTAGGAAAGGAATTGAAATCCTAGCATATTGCCATGAAATTGTAAAATCTGTGCGTGAAGGAATCGACTGGAATTGAAAGGATTCCATAGTCTTATTCCATGAACCAAACACTCTATTTGGAATTTGGTCAAAGAATTGAACATTCCAATTCCTTTCAATTCCCATGATCCGAAGAGCCCCTTAGGGTTATAATTTGCTTATGTTTCAATTGAGGTATAGCTTGGGGATTTAAATGAAAACTTATTATTCATAAATACAATCAATCAAAACCCTAAAATCATAGTTCTTCGGAGAGAGAGAGAACATAGGGTTTTGAAGGTGTTCCAAAAGGATGATTTATTATGATATATGAAGATCATGGATTAATAAACAATATCAAATTCTATGGATATTTTAATTTTATTTTAAACCTCTTTACCGATTCATTGAATAGCAGATCCTTACTTCCACCAATGTATCTTGTGCTAAAATAAATGTGTCGGTAGATACAAAAGAATGTGATTGGGAAATCTTTAGGTTGTACTTTTAACATGAGTTCACCATATGTTTTTTGTTTTAAATCCTTTGTAATTCAATCGTCCTAACATTCTGTACTTGAATCTTTAGTAATGACTCACTAAACTCGTATCTCTTAAAACTATTTTGATTTGTAATTCGTTCAATTAATTTGTGTATAAAATATTATTAAGCTCCTAAGGTTAGAGGTTACATTTTTTGTCTTGTGAAACATCTTTTTGACTAGTTTTGTAAATTCATATGATTTGTTACTCTTTTTAGTGTTATCACATGCGTAGTGACACACTTTTATAGTCTCTGCATTAAGGTATACAAAACTACTAATTGTTAGTGATATGCCCAAAAGTTGATCATCATATCATTGTAGACATCGAGTTATGATCAATAAAAGGCATTGCATATCCATTATGGGTCATTCATATATTCTTAAAAGCTCTAGTCGAAGCATGACTTTAGACTTGAGTTAGAGTAATACAATTGAGACTAGCAAATATGAACTCATGTGATAGATATGAAGTTCAATGTATGGGTACAAGTTGGTGAACTTGTATATTGAATAGACCCACAATAAGAACATTGCATGTGATGTCATATGAGTGTCATAAGTATTTTTTATATGACCGTATTATGATAACATCATTTGGCTGATAATAATGAAATATACCATAATAAAGTCATGGACTGTGATGCTAGATTTAATGACGTCATAACAAAGTGACTAAATAGTAATTGAGTGTGTGATAATACCATGAGCTTAGGCTTGCATTACTAAATATAGGATTTGTCCCTTCTTGCCATGGTAGAAGCAATGCATGTAGGCTCCTTGATGGAATAGGATTTAAGAAATTCATGCATCAAATAGACGATATATGATGTCAAGACCTTATATTTATTCAATTCATTCGGAGATCAAGAAAACCAAAGATTGAACTTAACAAGAATGGGACAAATCATGAACGTATCATGTTCAATCACGTCATTTAGGACAAAGGATATGTTCATACACTAAAATGATCACGTAATTAATCCTTGTCATTTAGGTAACGTTGAAGTGTTTAGATATCACTCCTATTTTATTATATAAATACCATTTACTCTTATGTTAATAAATCAAGTAATATGCATATTGATGGTAAGACCTTAAATATAAACTAACATAGTAAATATTCCCCCGTGAAATCTTTATTTCTTGGATTGCTAAATTTTATTACCAATATGATAAGGTATCAATGGGCCGCACACAAAAAACCAAGTGAACAATGAGAATAAAAGAATTAAACTGTTTAATTATTTAATTAGATTAAATTGTGATTTAAATTGATGATTATATATATTGAGAGATTTACCTCCATATATCACACATGCAAGAGTTCCCATATGATGGAAATTCTTCTAATGTACAAGGAAGCTTTTTAGGGTTGACTCTATGATATGATAAAAGAAGCCAAAACTTACAGAGAAATTGTTTTTATCTAAAGCTTTTATGTACCACCCGTGTTCCTATGTCTCGCAACATGTAAAACAAGAAGATTCTCCTCTTACAAGTACAACAAGAAATAATACAAGCGGTTCATGTGGATACCGTGAAGACAATGAGTTGAAGCTTGTCGTTCAATTCAGAATCATTACAGAAGGTTTCTACTGTTAAGATATGGTTTAATATCATACCATCGACTCCATTTAGATTGATTCCTGAATTGGATTACAACATTTATAAATTATGTTGTGCTTGTGTCACTATAATCCAATACTAAATTACTAACCACCTATGGGGAGGGTGTCGTAGGCACATCCTGGAGGCACTGATAGTGCGACACCGACCATGGCAGTCAGATTAATTCACAACGTTTCCTTTTGTGCTCTTGTGAGAGGTGGCCATGATGCAACAAAGAATTTGTTTTAGTAGGCATGTGAGACAGCCCTAGATTTTTTTTTTCTGTTTCCTGGATGGCGGAGTAGTGCCCAACAACTCATCTCACATTCTTGGTACATGCAAAAGTGCACGTTCAATGTGTATGTAAGATTCACGATTGTTATGCTTGTTTATATGACTTGATACACAAGTGTACCCGATTATTTGTATGAGCTCAATATGAAATCTCATGGAATTTTTTGATTTGACTTTCTCATATTCATTTGCTAGGTAGTTTATGGGTTGGTGTAAAAGAGAAAGAATTTCCTTGATTTTATTTATTACTTTGAGAAGATTGTGATGATCAATTAGCTATTGTCTAGGTTAGAAGATTGATTCTGTAATAATGTAGTTTCTCAAAATAGATCGACACTTGATCTATATATATTGTATAATTTGTAATACTATGGGAACTTTGGGGTTACATCGATGGTACCGTTCAAGAACCTTATCCCACCATCAATAAACCTGCTGCAAATAATCAACCTTCCACCATATAACCAAATGCCGCTCATGAAAAGTGGTTTACAGATCAACAATTTGTTAGCATCCTTACCCAATCTCTCTAAATTTGATGCTTGTCTCACCATTGGCCTTGATACAGTTTAACTTACGGGGTCAAAGTCTTCTTTGGACTTTTCCAACTCTATTTTTTTTTCATCAATCGGGACGAGAGGGAGCTGAAAATATCATAAAAATGAAAAAAAAAGGGAGGGAATCCCCTAAATTAATTAGGACATAAAATTAAGAAAGAGTGAGCGTTCACTCTTTCTTTATGGGGCCCATCCAATTTCTAAAGCCATATGACCTTGCCAATCATTCTTCCCGGAATTTCCTTTCAGGACTACAAGACTCAAGCTTCAGATTTTGACCTTAAAAGGGGCTCCCAAACCATTGATTAATACCTCCAACAAGCCGAAAAACCATTGCCGACTCTATTGCTTCCATCAATCAACCTGTTTTGATGTTGATTTAGTCGTTGCTACCCTTCATAGCCTTGGTCCAGAATACCTAATGCTTTGAACTGCTTTAGCACAAGCTTCTTCCTATCCAACTTTCACTAGACTTCGAGTGAAGGTTAGTAAGGAACAAGTTTGAGATAAAGCAATTCGAAACATTAGGTATTCTGGACAAAGGCCATGAACGGTAGCATTAGGTAAGGAAGAAGTTCGAAGAAGTTTGGGCTAAAGTTGGTAGAAAAGAAGTTTGGGCTAAAGCAGTTCGAAGCATTAGGTATTCTAGACCAAGGCCATGAAAGCTAGCAGCGACTAAATCAACATCAGAAAGCCACTATAACATCGTTAGATGAGCTTCAATTGCGCCCCTTTGTGAACAAGGGGATCGAAATCCAAAGGAAGTAAGGCTGAGTTTCAAGACTACTAGACTAAGAGTTGGGACTAGSCGCATGTCATCTTTCTCAGAGTCTGAGCCTGACACCTCTATTATTACCGGTTGATTGATAGAGGCAAGAGAGTCGGCAATGGTTTTGGCTTGTTGGAGATATTCGTCAATGGTTTGGGAGCCTGTTTTAAGGTCAAAAAGTTGGAGCTTGAAGCTTGTAATCCTAGCAAGGGAATTCTGGAAAAATGATTGGCGAGAGGCAATCCCATATGGCTTTACACGTGTCAAAGCCAATAGTGAGACAAGCAACGAATTCGGAGAGAGATTGGTAAGGATGCTAACGATTTGTTGATCGGTTGTAAACCATTTTTCATGAGCGTGTTTGGTTTTATGGTGGAAGGTTGATTATTTGGAGCAGGTGTGGTGATGGTGGGAGAAGGTTCTTGAATGGTGCCATCGACGTAACCCCATAGTTTCTGGCCATGGAGATATGATTTGAGTTGGCAGAGCCATACTAGGTAGTTGGTTTCATTAGCTTAGTGAATTAGGCAGTGTTTTGGGAAGGGGGAATGGAGAAAGAAGCCATGGGAGGATAGCACAAGAAAGAGGAATAAGAAGCAAAGATACCATAGACTACTGATACCATGTAGAAAGTATATTTCTTGTATTCATAGTATTAAAAATGATGCAGTATATATAGATGAAGACCGATCTATCTTGAGAAACTACATTATTACAAAATCAATCTTTTCCTAAACAATAGCTAATTGATCATCACAATCTCCTGCAGTAAATACAAAATAAAATCAAGAAGATTTTTTCTCTTTTACACGGTTAGATGTGATGGTTTTGATCTTTGGCAATTTTATATGTTTTGATATATTTGGTTTGGATATATTCATTTTGGTGTGTGTAATAACCTAATTTTAGAATTTTAGAAAATTTAGTAAGTTGGAGGGTGAAGGTGAAGTTTTGATCTATTACAGGGATTAGAATGTAAATATTGGGTTCAACGGGTGGAATCTCTATTTCCTTCTCATTTGCAATTGATGGAACCAAATGTGTATGTGTATGTGTATGTGACCGTAAGAAAAAAAAAAAGCAAAGGAGAAAGAGCCAATTGGAGATTTGGGAACAACAAATGGTTGAAAATCAATCTCATGTATGAACATCAATCCTCTGTATGTCCTCTCTTCTCCATTGAAGTCCAATTTTGGGGATAAGGCTCCTTGTGTTAATTATACTGTTTCATTTGGAGAAATGATCTATTAATATGGAAATTGTGAGAAAAATCAGTTTTATTAGTAAGCTTGAGTTTCCTATGAAGTTCCATCGTGGTTTGGAGTGTAGATATAAATACGAAACTCCATAGTTATGGATCTTACCAATTAGTGTGGTAATCTTGTATTTTGTTAATTAGTGGTGTTAGAAACCAATTATCGGTGCTTTATTTGGACTTAAATGCAATTTGGAACATCAAATTACTATGGAAATGGTCTGAATATGAGAATTAGGAATGTTGTACTCGGCGGATGCTATGAAGGCAAAGCGGGTAGCCGCGTGACTTAGGCCACGTGCCAAGTCGCGTGTTGGGCTACTGTTTTTCATTTTTTGAAGTTTTACGTGGAGCGTAGCTTGGGGCTGGTTGAGGGGTATTACTTAATGGAGTTATTAGGGAACCTATGATGGTTATAAAAGGAGGAATGACTTGCTCTTTCGTGATCTAATTTAAGTGTTCAGTTGGTGTGATCTTAGCCCTAAGAGTGAGGATTTAGGCTTGAATTTCATATGAGTTTTCTTTGCTACTTTCTTACTGTTAATATCTAGTTTTCATGAGAAAAGTGTTTAATACTTCCTTACGTGTTGGAAATGCTATTACTGAACTTGGTTTTAAGCATGTTTCCTTATGCAAGCTTGTGCTTAGGAATGCTTAACTTACTGGAGGTGTGTACTCGACTAGACATGTTAGTATCAATTTGTTTGGTCTAACTTATTTTAGTTTTTATTAATTTGTATGTGGGTATTTCGATATATTCTTGAAGCTGGGAGCTGTATGTGTTATATAATCAACCTATTATATATTTCAATCATATGTTAAAAATATAGTTGTTGTCTAATTTCAAATTTCTGCTATATTTGAACTTCAGTAAGATCAAAGGATAATATCTACCTTTTCTTAGCTTAGTTCCCCATTCCCACCTTGGTTTGTCAAATTTTAGAATCTTCTCCAATTAAAACCAGGTTCTTGTCTTTTACCGTATCGCCTTACTAAGTTTTGACATCCTACCGTAACCCTATGCTCTTGGTAAATCAACCAATATATACATGTTATATAGATATCATACAAATTAACACACATTCAACAAACTAAAATCACCCTACATTACACATCGTAATTTAGTAAATGACAATTAATAATTAAAATTGCTATAAAAAAAAAAAACATAACATAATTAATCAAAAAGACAAATAATAAAACAAAATGTTAGCATTTTCTAATGAAATATTAAAATAATTGGTGTTTAGCCACAAAATAAATAGCAATTAACAATTGGAAATCAAGGCTACGAAATCATAATAATAATAATAAATTGGAAATCAACTAAGCAGCTCTAACCTAACAATTAATGATTAACATCTAACGATAATACCATTGGACTAATTTTTAAATAGAGGTTTGGAAATGGGATAAATTTTTTATGGTTCTTTGAACAATTTGTAAGAATAAAGTTTATATCATAAAAACATATTTTTAAAAATTTATGCAGGGGTCAATTGATCAGGAACGACGACGACCACTGATGACATTACCTGATATGACTCGACCTAAATGATTAAAAAAATAGATTTCTTATTTTCTTTCATCACATGTGAAAGTGAAACCCGATTTGAAAAAAGTGTTAATAGCTCCTTATGCATGAAAATCCATACATATACATATACATATACAATTAAAAAAACCACAAAGGTGTTAATTTGTGCTTACTTGAAAACATCGTTACCGGAACAATCAATAAAATGGGTCCGATTCATCCAAAAAAACTGTTGATAGTTGACATAATTCATGAAATAAACCTAGACATATTGATACTTTTGATGATGGTTAATTGATGGCGATGATGATCTACAACTACGATATCAAAAGAAAATCCGCAGAAATCAAACCACAATTCATCATACTGATACTTATAAACCTAGGCATATTGATGCTTATGATGATGATCTAGAACTACGAGATCAAAATAAAACTCCGTCAGAAATCAACCACAGTTCATCATCAGATTCAGATTCAGATTATAAAAGAAGAGAAGTAAGTAGAAATTAAGAGAAAGAGATCGTACGAAGCATCTGTAGAGTACTCGCAGAGCTTTCCTTTCGTAGAGAAGACGATTAATGCCACATCTGCATCACATAATACCGAGATCTCGTGAGCTTTCTTCAACAATCCAGACCTTCGTTTGGAGAAAGTGACCTGCCGATTGATCTTGTTTTCTATCCTCTTCAGCGTCACTCTTCCCCTCCCCATTGATCTGGATTCTTCTATTCACACACAGTAACTATGTGTTTGCTGTATAGCAACCAACCAACCACCACCAGGTCCAGATGCTGCCGATGTGGTTGTGGTTGAAGTATATATATATATATATACATATATTTATAGATAGATATAGAGATATATATATAGAGATATAGATATATATATATAGATATATATATATATATATAGATATAGATAGAAAGAGTTTGTTTCAAATACAACCTGTTGCATTTGTACAACCAATGCAACCCAATAAATTGAGATATTTATAGAAATGATGAGAGTTCATTTATTATGATTTGAATATTTATAGAAGATGAATATGATTCATTAATTATGATCAATACTTTATATTATGAAACAATCAAATTTTTTAAAATGATGAATATTCAAAACGCCACATACCCCTTTCACACCATTAGAATTTTCATACACTTTAAACTCACGTTGCAAGCACATAACACCAGTCATAATTATAATTTCATTATATACATTAAATATGAGATGAAGAAAGTAGTACCGTAAACGTTTATTTAAAAAGAAAAGAGAGAGAGAGAGAGAGAGTAAATATTCAGTAAAAAATAAAAGCATCTTCCAACAGGTATGATATATTTTATCTCTCTTCTTGCAATTAATTTTAGATTAAAAAAAGACTAATTTTAGATTTAGAAAGTTCATGTCACTAACCACGTCAGCGAATAATACTGAGTTGGATACCACTTCATTCGCCATATCAGCATGATAATCGGTTAATACTTCAACCGATCACTCGAGTACTTAAATGTTTAAAACTTTACATCTTAGGTATCACAATGAAAGTTTTGAAAGTACGTTACCAAAATAAAATTCAAGTTAAAATACGTTATTTTTCATAGTATAGTTTGTTAGACGAGAACAAGTAATTACAATGAAGTTATAAATATAGTAATAATTTGTCACTTTTTGTAGCTATTAATAAATGAGAGTGGTACAGGAGAGTAATCTAGGTTATTTTTTAAGAAAACTATAATGGTCAAAAGTAGAGAGCAGACAGATAATGATATTAATGGAAAGGTGGTTTTTGAAAACCATGGTGGTATTAGGAAAAACGCTGTCTAATTTTGATTGGTGGAAAGGACACTTTTAGCTGTCTGCGGCCACATCGTACACGTGCGTGTCAGCGTCGGCTTGGTTACCTCCCACTCGTTGCTTATCCTTTTTTCCAACACAAATGGAGCGGACTTTTATTGGTTTCGTCAGCACCCAAATATAACCCAACCTCCTTTTTCTTTTCTTTTTTAACTTTATGTTTATTTCTATATTCGTCAATTTATTTTTTTACTTTAAAAATAAGTATTTATATTTCCATTTTTAAATATAAAATGTTATTTTTGTTAAGAGGTGTTAAAGTCTGAAATTTTATTTTACTTCTGACTGATAAGAAATAAGATTGAAATTTAAAAGCAGAATCAATTAAACAGTTTGCTTTTGTAAATTGATAGATGTTTGAATCTGTATAATCACCTATTTTACCCTTCAAAATATTGTAATGTTGAATTTGTATATATTTATATAATTTTAAGGTTAATCAATCGAGAGATGAGTGATTGAAAAAATAAGAATCAAATAAGGGGTTGGTTTACCTCTTACCAAATAACTAGTTTTGTGTCCCGTGCGTTGCATGGTGACGATAATTTTTTAGAAAAAAAATCAAACTAATATTGAAATATTACAATGTCAGTTCATGCATATATCATTTTTTTTATTAGTGTTATAGAATATAAATATAATGATTAATTTATTGACTTTCATATTTTTTTTTGTTCATGTTGATATCCTCACAATTGTTGATATGTTACGATCAATCCTTCTAATACATAACTAAAACTTTAAACCATCATTAGATAATCTCTTCAAAATATTAAACAGGACAATCTTTTTTTTTTGATTTATCGAATATATAAAAAATTAAAATTTTATCTTTTTCACACAAAGTCTTTAATCCCGTCGCATAGCAAAATCAGTTTATACTCAATAAAAAACATCATTTTTTTCATTATGTATTTTAAATATGATATTATATAAATAAATAAATAAAACTTTAAACAAATTTAAATAATTTTAAACATAATAAAACAAAGAACATATATCATATAATATAAATAATTTAA
>NC_037533.1:14660297-14672944 GCF_001531365.2 Cynara cardunculus var. scolymus
AATTTTATTCTTATATAGTTTTAAAAAATTAAAATATTATTTAACTTTCGTTTCTTTATTTTCTCGTGCATTTTAGTTGCTAAAATATCCATAATCTCTATTTATTTAATTTTAATATTATTAAAAATATTTAATTGGTTTTATTAATTAGTCAATTTTGTCCGTTGGTGAGGGTTTTAATGATTCCACGTCGAATGTTTATCACGTGGTGCAAATTTCCATAGAACGTCAACAAATGGCGTTCAAAAGATTATAAAGGAATAAAATAATTAAAATATGTTTTACTGTTTTCAAGCTGTACGTCATTCAATCCGTTCGTACTCAATGGCATCGCTTCCCTTCGTCGTTTCATCGTCGTCCATTCTATATACCTACCATTGCCACTATTAGCTCATATCACTGATCTTCCTCTTTTTTATCTGTTTTTTCTCTTTCGATTCTCCCTTTTTACAACATTTTAATGGAGTATTATGTATGGACAGATAAAAAATAAGAAAATCGAAAAACACAAAAAAAAACTGATAAAAAAGAGAGATATTGATGGCAGGGTTCCAACAACAGTGATAGAGTGTGGGCGACGAGGGGGAGTGATGACGTTGAGTAGGGTTCCAACAACAGTGATTTAGGTTTTTCTGTACTTTAAAACTTTCTAGTCAGTTACTGTTGGTTTTTTTGTTAAGATATATATAACCAAATTTTAAAAGGTCGATTGTTTATTTATTAGTAAAAATATTAAGGGACTTGATCATCTAAAATGATAAAGTTTAATGGTTTATTCACTCAAAAAATGAGTTTAAAGACTTAATCAACCAAATTTGGAAAATTCGTTGAATTTTCTTGAACTTTTTCCCTTCATTTAAATGTGGTTTTCGTAAATTTGTATAGGGTTATTAAGTAGAACAACTTTATGATATTTTATTTAAATACTTGATCTTATGATATTTATACTATGTTATAAAGCATTTAACAAAAAAAATTAAAAATCATTTTTTATACATGAAGTACTGTTTATTGATACATATTACTTATTTTCAAGACTACAAATAAATTGTATGTAAGTACATTTATTAAAGTTCCATGTCATATGACTAACTAAAGATAAACATAATCAAATACGAGATAAACATTTCATTTTAAATATAAAAAATTTAAAATATAATTAAGATAATCATTGAGTTCTAACAGAATATTTAATTATTATCCTTATAAAAAATTATATTATTAAATCAAAAATAAATTACTTCGTTATTAAATCTAAATTAAATTATAATAAAAAAATGAATCAAAGAAATAAAAAAAACTTTTAAATAGTTAATTTGATACTAATGTGGATATATTTTTTTTCAAAATTTTATGATATATTCAAATTTATATTTTATTTAAAAATAAAAACATTATCGTTTTCTCAACACCATATAAAACCGAATTATAACATCAACAGAGACAGAATAAAACGAAACATTGAAATCAAGATGTATCTCGCTGCATTGTGCGAATACTCTTCTAGTATTAAAAAAATACATTTGTTAATAGAATAATGTATTTTCTTAATATAAGAATAACTCAAAACATGTCACGTTATTATGCAATTATTAAACAAATCAAGTCAAAATGGTAGTTCCCTAAATAAGTATTATTTGTAAGGAAAAGTTGATTACAGCAAACCAATTGGCCTTGCACGGATGCCACCTCTAAAAATAGTAATGTGAGGGGGCATTTTTTTAGTTCACTCAAAGGCTAAGATTAACAGAGGAAAAGGGTTCTAGTAGGCATGGCAACGGGGCGAGGACGGGGTGGGTTTTGTAATTCCCGGCCCCGGTTTGTAGTAACATCTCTCGGCCCCCGTTCCGGCGGGTATGGGGATTAACATCTCATCCCCGGTCAAACCTCTATCAATCTCCGGTCAAACTCTACAAATAATATCATTTAGTTTAATTCTACCGGGGATCCCCGGCCCTGGTTTGAGTAACATCCCCCAGCCCCGGCCCCGATTTCAATCTACCGGGGATCCCCGTCCCATTCGGGTTGGGTAAACCAGGTTCCCCACCGGGTTGGGGCAAATCACCATCCCTAGGGTCTAGGATTGAACCCAGACCTGTTTCATATTTAGACAAAGTTACCCGCCTCTTTGCCGACTGAGCTATAAACAAGAGACTGTGAATAAGTATTATTACAGCTATAAAAAGGAAACGTGACTATTTTTGTTAAACATGGTTTATTTTTTGTATTGAGTCGGCAAAATGATTTAACAAATTGTAATAGTCAGTATTGTTATATTTATGTTGATTTTATTAATTTTGTATCGAATGTATATCACATGTGAACTTTGCATAAAACACCAATACCTGATATACGTGTGGTCTTTGTTGGTTCACATAGGATTCCATATGTCCCACGCTACATGGGTCATTTACATATTTGGTACACTTATCGAGGACTATTCATACATATCAATTGTATATGTTTTAGTTGTATGCTCGGTAGTTGTTGAACTATACCAAAAGTTATATGAACAAAAACGTCATGTTCATCAAGTGGTTTCGCGTATAGCGGTATTAGTGGATCGCAATGATCTTAAGGTTTGAGTTCGCATCTCGTTAGAAATATCATTCTAGGCCCACAACCGAAAGCAACACTGGCATGGGCTCACGAGTCATAATATCGCTCACGCCAAATTACAACCGTCCACGAGTCTATAGTATGCCGTGTTGCCTCAACGCTCTCTTGTAAATTTGTAGTCTCATTTCAAATTTGTTTATTAAAGCACGGGTATGAAATATATAACTCTAAGAAATTTGTTGTCCCAAAAATAAGAAATGAGATTGTGCAAGTGTTTATACTTCGAAGCTGTTGCATTTAACAAGTAATATAATGGTAAAAACTAAGGGTCTCTTTGTTTTTGCAAAAATTGTCTCTTAATACCTTTGAAATCTGATTCGTTCAAATGATTGGCCATTGAGAGCTTTTTTCCTTTAAATAAGAGCTTAAAAACTCTAAATGTCTTCTAAAATTTTAAGTGGTAAACACATCCCTTAATACCTCTTAATTCTAATCCGCTCCGTCAATACGTCCTGCAATTTGCACTTGAATTCCTTTTGTATCTGCTTGTTCAGTTAATTTCTTTTTGTCCAAGTTGCTTCTTTTTTTGTCTAACTCACTTCCTTTTTTGTTTACAAATGGTTCATATTTTAGGGGTTGAAAAAGATTTATTAGAAAAAACTATTTAAGTTTTTATATTTATGCAATAGTTTGATCGTTTCAGATTTCAGACTTCAAACATAAAAACAAACAATCTTACTGCTCCAGATTTCAGACTTCAACGCAACCTTTTATAAATCAGAAGTGAAATCAGACTTCAACAACTCTTAAAAAAAACATAAATGCTACAACATATTATTTTGATTTTTTTAAGTATATAATATTTATATATGGCAAATAGAACAAATAAACTCACACACCTTCCTTGTGACACCCCAAAATGAGGTAAATAAATAAATTAGAAAGCAAAAAGAACAAGAAAAAAAAATAAAATGAGTTTTATTTAATTGGAAAAAAAATAATAAAATATAAACATATTTGAAAATCAGATTAAAAATGAAGGAAAATGTCATATTAGGGGTGAAATGTGTAAAGATGTCAAAAATAATAGAGCCAGGAGGCCGAATGATTTTTTATGAAAGTTAAGGGGTTAGGTCAGATGTTAACAGGTCCAAACCAGAAGGACCTCTTTTCTAAATATATCAGATCTACAAAATTCAGAAACGTGAAAACGACCTCTCCTTTGAAGCTTTATATCAGTTTGAATTTTCAACTATTAAGACAAAAAAAAGAACATATATATGTGGCCAACACTTTGCTTTACACTTTTGCTTCAAGAAAACCGAAGTTTCATCGAGTTTCGAAAGAGAAATCGGATGTTGAAGTTCGAGTTCGAAAAACTCCGTTTATTGACGATTGGAGGTAAAATACTCAACCAAATTTTGAGTTCTTTATATGGTTGGCTTTGTTTTTAGGTCATCTATGAAACCTTAGTAGCCTTATGTCTCAGATTTTAATTTTGAATGTTCGATTTTGAGTTTTTTTACTGATTTTCGAGTGGTTTTAATACCATAACTTTAAACGAGCGTATGAGACTCAATACTTGATTGTTTTCGTTGATTTTTGTTTCTATGATTAAGGAAAATCATTTTCTTGAGTTTTAGCAAAAAGAATCAACGAAAACGGACAAAAAACAAGGTCAATCGGCCTGAAGAAGCTACTGTCGTGAGGTAGCATTTGCATTTGGCATGAGACATGGATATAATGGATGTTTGGGCTAGTGTTGGGCTTCCTCTTTTATTTAACAAAGATACTTATTAGACTATATTTTAGACCCTTATTGTTTTAACAAAAGATGCTATATTTTTGGAGCTTAATTTGAATACTTAAGTTATAGGAATTTGTTAATTGACCCAAGTTAATAAATTTCAGATTTAGTTAATTAGTTTAAATTAATTACTATATTAAATTGAATTAGTATATAATTAATATATTAATTAACTTATTATTATTATTTTGAATATTAATATTAATTAATTGTTTATTTATAACACCCAGGCAAAATAAATAAGGTAGAAGATAGGTGAAACCAAAATACAAACGGAAACTAGAATTTTAAATAAGAATTCACCCAACATAGGAGAAGAGTTTAGCATTTACGAAACAATTAATGAAACGATAAATAACATCCTATTAATCTAAGCGATTCTATGCCTAGATTAAGCTCGGGTGTTTCTACCATCCCCAACAAAAAATACTGTAACGACGAACGTTGTAACGCTCAAAACACCAAAAGCTTTGTCTACAAAGAAATTTACAAACAACAATCCCCCTCAACCCTTTTTAGTCCCGCCGCTAACGGAACCTGATGTCATATCAAGAAAAGTGTTAGACTTACGCCTAGTGAGTCCAAACAATAGGATAAGTGTAACTATAAAAACTTTTATACAAGAAAGTATGTAGATATGTATATGTATAGCGATAATGTAACTCTAAATGTGTAAGAGAAAAAGAAAGTCCTAAGTAACTCGTGGAAGTGCCGAAACATTCGAAGATGGCGGGGGAGACCCGTTTTACCGTTGATTATGACGGAACACAAAGTATAACATAGATCAACGTTATAGAGCATCACTTATAGGTATAATACCATTGACATCAACCTAAATCAGTCATGTAGTCGGTCGTGATTCGTAAGCTCTTTACCTCGGAAATTACATAATCATCGCAATGCCTATTTCCGAGTGGGAGTGAGAGGATGATTTGGAAATTACATAATGATCACAATGCCTAAATCCAACTTACACCATCCTGCACACCAATTCAATGAAATGACTTACATGCCTATAATTTCATTACATTTTTGTGATAAACTTAGTCACGGTACCTTAAGCATGCTAGTACCTATTCACAAATGAAATTTTGCATGTGTCTTAAATCAAACAAAAGTATCCCTATTTTGCCAATAAACAACTCCAAATGGAGAACATGCGGGTCTTAGAGTTTTATGGCCAACAATACTTGAAAACATGCAATCCACCTAGTGAACAAACCATTTTTTCTAAATCTTTCTATCATTATAATGGAACTCCCAAGTTCACAAACTTTCGGCCTAAAGTCTCCGTCCCTATCGAGCTAGCAATTTTACACAAACTAGGGTATATAGGTAGTAACACATACACCACCACACTTAATTATACGGCTATCAAAAAGGGTATCGAATGAACTCACCTTGAAGGTTTTAAAGGAAACCCAAGAATCTGAACAGTTGCTTGCAGTTGCTGTTGCTGTAATGCGAGGCACAACAACGACTGCTGTTTGAGCGAAGGAATGAAGAAAAGGCACAGCAGGGCTGCTGTTTTGTTGCCTGCTGCTTGGCGGAACCAGCAGCGGTTGCTGCTCGGTATGGTGAACGCATAAGCAGCACAGCAAGGCTGCTGCCTGCTATTTGCTATCCGAGGTTTGGCGAGGAGACGAGGAAACACGCAGCAGAACTGTTGTTTGGGCGGAAAAAATGACAAGAAAAGCACAACAGGGCTGCTGTTTTGCTGCCTGTTGTTTGGGCGAATGAAGGCGAAGAAACAGCACAGCAAAGCTGCTGTTGGCTGTTTGCTGTTTTCGCGTGACACAACAGCGAAGAGGCAGATTCACAGCGGCTGCTGGTTTGGCAACGTAGCTCAGCAACAGCGCAGACGCGGCTGTTGTTGGCGCAACTCAGCAGCGTTTGTTGCAAGAAATGGCACGGCAGTGCCTGCTGTCTAGCGGTCCAAGTCACGGAACGGCCGGAGAAGAGTGCAGTCGGAACTCGGCTGGAGGTAGGCGGGCACGACTGTGGAAACAGCCAAGTGAAACTGAGGAATTCAGACGGCGAGGCTCGCAAAAGCAGTCGGGTGAAGGTTGAAAAAGTAGTTGTGGCCGACGTTGAAACGGCCCATTCCGGTGTTGCCTGTTCTTCCAAAGAGCAAAATCAGAAGAAGTACACTACACCTCTCACTCCCTCTCAATAGTGGCTGTTGTACCCCTCTCTTCCCTTCTTGAGTTCTCTTCTATGTACCTCCAGTGGAGAGGACTTCATCTCCCAGGTGCAGCTTTTAACCCTAAGCTACTTTCTCCACCTTCCTACCAAGAGATACAGTAGGTAAAAACCCAAGGTTCAGAGGGGAAATCTTCTAAGGTAAGGGAAAAGTCTGATGGTTAGGATCAAAATGTAGTGGGTAACACCCCCCCCCCCCCCTTTTATTAAAAACTTTTTTCAGTTATTCTTTCAAATCCAAAATATTTAAATAAATGCCTTCCCCTAAACCCCCCCTTTTTTTTGAAAGATTTAATAAGGTAATAGGGTCTACACTACCATTATATATATATATATATATATATATATATAAAATATAGGTATAGAGAACGCTTACCACGCAAACGAGACGGAGAAGGAAAATCTACAGGTGTTACATTATTTTCTAAGGAGGTTGCTTATATAAATCAGTAAATTGTTTTGATGATTTAAGCGCCGTAATTTGAGTAAAGTAATTATTGTGACGTTTTAATTTAGAGAGATGGGATTATAAGATATTAAAATGTTTTTGGGATGCCATCGAGTTTTAGACTTAGGGTTTGACTAAAGTAAGGTTGACCGAATTGACCAAGGGTTGACTTTTGGCACGTTTGATTCATGTGGATTTTAATGATGGGTCAAATAGAGTTGTTTGAGGCATATTAAGATGCTCAAATACGAAGTTTGACTTTAGGTTGGGTCAGAATGACAATAGTTGACTTTTGTTGACTTTTTGAGAAGTTAAGACGTTAATGAGATGTTATGGTATGAAATGTGTAGGCATTTGGTCAAGAGCTATCGATAATCAATCTATACGCAATCAGGTGAGTCTTCATGGGACTTACAATGGGATGCATACATATGTATAAATTTATTTTCGAGCATTATATGATTTATATGATAATGTGTACATATGCATGATGTTTCAGTTTACATACACGATATATTTTACATGTATGTTATTTTATGATTAGTTGCATGCTATGTGTTTATTTTGTTTTCAAATAATTCTAGCATGTTATTTCATTTGAAAATTTTATGATCAGTTTTAGTGGGTGAGCATTTGACCAAGAAGTCACATGACAAGTGGCACAACCCCGTAATGAGTGTCTAGACAGGTGCAGGTCGGACAACTTAGGGAATGCCAGTGACTAAATAAATCATACCCGACAGACAATTTATGAGATCTCTTTTCTTTCAGTGTTGCATGTTTTTCAGAATTTGCGTACTATTTGGTACAAAGTTTACAAGTTGATATGTATTATGTGAAATGATCTTTACTCACGCAAACCATGAATTCACTAAGCTTTATAAGCTCACTATAGTATGCATCTCAGGGACAGAAGGTTTCAGGTTGGACAAAGAAAAAGAAGGGCATACATAGAGACTTGTCTAGTCCACTTAAGTTCTATATTTAGGTGCAATCCTCTATGATACATAAATTTGTAAAACAACTGGCTATGGGACGGACTGACATTAAGTTATATATTTATTCTTTTAAAATCTTTCGCTGTAAACGGTCTAAAGTTTTAATTTAGCCATTATTTCTGGAGTGCTTTTGGAGAATCTGTTTTAGATTACGTAACATTTCTCATGGTAAAAATATGGGCGTTACAAGTGGTATCAGAGCAGTAGTTCAAGGGAAATGGGTTATGATCTATAGCCTAAGCTTGTACTGTTAGTTGTAAGAATGATGTCTTGGGTTTAGATATGAATCAATATCAGTATCACAAAGATCAGTATTAGCATAGCATATGTTAGATGCAACATTACACAACGTAAGTAAAGTATGACATTGCACTACGATGCAGTAAGTTTAAGTGTAGTTAGAATTGATCTAATTTCTTTCTCTTAGAGATGATTAGTATTAAAAATGCAAGTAAGGTACTCAAAAGTAAGCATGTTGAGAATATGTAAGAACAATAGTATGGGATTAGGCCCGAAGGTTAGACATATAAATGTTTAGATTTAGAAACATCAAGGAAAATCTGACTTTAATAGCACTCATAGTTCTAGTCAGAACTTGAGCTGTTTCATATATCTATTTGTAGTTGGCATCCGTTAGCTTTCAGATATGCATGTTAAATTGAGTATGTATGTGAAGGGTCATGTACCGAATACCGGTGACTTAGGCAAAGCATTGTAAAAACGCATAAATGTTACATGTACCGCGAGGGTTCCTCTGTACACATGAATATTCAGTTTAGTTAAGTAACTTGCACATTCTATTGTCAATGTACATGGATAGCACGGATAGATAGACGACCCCCCTACATTACACCTAGGGAGTTAAGATCTCGAAAGTATATAGGCTTGTATATTGTTTAAATACAAATTTCTCAGAGTTTTTAGACAACAGATTTATTATTTCAGACCAACTTAAACGTTACATATTTTGAAGTAACATTTACCCATATAACTTTAATTTAAAATCATGGGCTTTTAGTAACGCCATATGGGCTGAGAAATACGACAATAACGTTATGGACCTAGTGAGCATATTATGTGGACCATACTTAAGGAAGTCGTTATCGTTGTTAGTGGTAGTGGGCTCACTTATTTGATAAATAAGTCTAAGCATGTATAACAACAAAAGTTGATCCCACAACAGTTGAAGAAGATAATCTATAAGAAAAAGAAAACTTAGTGAGTTGTAGAGCAAAGTTTCAGTTTTCTTGGTCACATAGTTGACAAGAAGGACATCTAAGTAAAAGCCAACAAGCTTAGAGGTCATGTCAGATTTAAAGCAACCAAGATTAGTAACTAGGATAGGTGTTTATTTGGGTTACTAAATATTGTCGAGGATTCATTAAGAGCTCCGTAAGTTGCATATTTTAATGTCAACATTCACCTAGACAACACAGCGAGTTGGATTGAGATTAGAAGGAATAAGTATTGCAGTTACTGAAAGCAAAGGTAAAGTTATTAAAAAAATTGGTGGTTGTCAAAGTACTAGAAAATATTGTGGTTTTCAGTGATAACTTGAAGTTCGAATTAGACTTAGTATTGATGCAACGAGGCAAGTTTGTCGCTTACACGTTAAGTCAACTGTATGAACAAGAGAATGTTAATCCGACAGATGATTGGAAGTTAGCAGCATGGTAATTGCACCTAAGTTTCATAAATATTATCACCATGGCTCAAAGTTTATTTTGTACACATATCACAATAGTTACAAACTCATGTTTAATTAGAAATGGGAAACTTTGGCTAGAGATATTGTTTAGCTTTATTGAATAATTATGATGGTGAGATTCATTATCGTCCAGGCAAAGAAAGATAAAGAATTGATCAAATTACGAGTTGTAAGGATAGACATTAGATTGAGTTCGAAAGATAAAACTCAAGCAATATGGTAAGAAACTCTTTGATCAGAGAATGCTAAGAAATAAATAATGATTTACCACCTTGAGTTGCTATTAGTAAATTCAGATGCAAAATTGTAACTTTTGGAGCAAAATATGGACTCTAGCATGATAGGTCTGAAAAGTAATGTAAGGATTATGTAAATCCTTGTGCCTAGAACACACTGATAGAGATAAGATATACGAAAAAAAATTGATTGAAAAATTAATTTAGAGTGCAAAAAAAAAGGGACGTTAAGATGTCAATTAAGTGATAATAAGTCAGGGAAAGCTCCGAGATTCGGTAAGGACTAGTATATGCCTAAGGGCCTAGGTACGAAGTTCTAGTGAGGTAAGTGATGCAACATGTGTTCCCTACCATATAGAGAGATGGCAAGACAAGGTAGAGCATGTACTATAAGTTATGATGCAATACCTCAACAATATTTAGTATGAATGTCGTTTAAGCATTAACGTCTTTAGCAACTATTAGTGTATCCATCAAGTATGCATCAAACTATCAATAAGAACATTGACATTGTGTATCATGTTCGATAAAGTATCATGAGTAGTGCTTACCTATCGTCCATCATGTTTGATGACTACTTCCAACAATGTTCAGTTATGGAATGATACATTTAGTAATTTCATTTTCAACCATGAAAGTTATGTCTGCATAACTTATGCATTAGATGCATGAAAGTGCAATAGTCACATATGTTACTAGTATAAGATAAATAACAACATGAGTATAATAGAAATGCATAGTACATGTAAAGTTATGCCAATGGGAGCGTTCAGATCAAGGATGGATGGATGTTAAAGACATCACTTTGGGAGGGAATGATCGTATTATGGTAAGTAAAATAAATAAGGTCCAAAGTATTTTGGACAAAAGAGTTAGTGTAAGAACTCATAGAAGTAATCAACCAAGTTGGCCAACATACTTACAAAGTGAACAATCGATATTTTATGTCGAAATCGAGGAAGTTTTAGCTGATAAGTCACATGTCATAAGTTTTGACAAAGTGTCGAAGTCATCAACAAACTCAGTTATGTAGAAGATATTGTTGATGTATTGGTCAGGAAACGAAAGATCAAAGAACAAGACTACATCTTTGAACTCGTAATGATATTAAATGAATTGGAACTTCTATGGTTAAAATGTCATGCTAGTTGAAAAATAGATAAGAACTAAGAATTCCCATTAGATTAGTCAGTACAATTCCGAGGACGGAATTTCTTAAAGGAGGGGAGATTTGTGACACCCCAAAATGAGGTAAATAAATAAATTAGAAAGCAAAAAGAACAAGGAAAATAAAATGAGTTTTATTTTATTGGGAAAAAAAAAAATATATATATATATATATATATATATAAACATATTTGAAAATCAGATTAAAAATGAAAGAAAATGTCATATTAGGGGTGAAATGTGTAAAGATGTCAAAAATAATAGAGCCAGGGGGCCGAATGATTAAAAATGAAGGAAAATGTCATACAGAATGATTAAGTGGTCAGCATAATTAAGATGATCACATGATATAGTGCAAAATAAAATATAATTGTTTGGTAATTGTTTACGATGAAATTAGAGCGCTGAATGGTTAAGGGATGCTCAGGATGCAAAATCATTAAGAGACGGACTTTTTTTGTCAAACAATATTCACCTTTTAACGATTCAAATGTTGTCTCTTAATAGAACTGTTAAAAGGTAAACAAACAACTCCTAACTTTTTAATTTCATCCTAAACGAAAGAAAATGAAGATTTTAGAGAATTTGTTTATTTCGATAGTTTCTTTAAACGAAAATGAAAATCTTTAAATTTAAATGATTTTTTAAAATTAAATGTTTAAAAAGGATAAATTAGTTTTTTTAATTTCTATTAATTAAGTTGAATATATTTTCATTTCATGTAAATTGTATGTGAAGATTTAATGGAAAATTAGATATAATTATTTTAATTATATAATTAATATTGAAGCTTTCCAAAATAAAAAATCTGTTGAAGTTGAATGTAATTTTGTTACGATTTTAATTTCTCATTATTTATTTTAAATAAAATTACTGAAAATCTACATGTTCAGTACTCGACTATCTGAATCGATTCTCTAAACACGTAATAATCACTTTGAAAACGAATATTGAAAAACGCCATGTACCCCTTTCACACCATTAGAATTTTCAAACACATTAAACTCACGTTGCAGCACATAACACCCGTCATAATTAAAATTTCATTATGTACATTAAATCTGAGATGAAGAAAGTAGTATCGTAGACTTTTATTTAAAAAGAGAGAGAGAGAGAGAGAGTAAATCTATATATATATATATATATATATATATTAAGGGTGTGTTTGGTACGTGGAACATGGTGGGACAGGACAGGACAGGACACACTTGTCCCRCGTTTGGTGTGTTTTTAAGTGGAACTAACTAGAACTAACTTGGACACAGATGGGACACGGGTGTTGACCCTTACCCCATGGAACTAAGTGGAACAAGCTTCTTTTTACTAATCTACCCTCCTCACTCATCGTGCGTCCTTCCCTGGCGCTCCTCCATGCTCAGATTGCCTCCATCGCCTCCATGGCACCGACCCTCAATCGGCGACGACACCCTCCATCGCACCCTCCATCGCACTCTAGGTTCCCCTCCATGCTCAGACTGCCTCCATCGAACATCCTCCATCGCACCCTCCATCGCACTCTAGG
>NC_037533.1:14673359-14675127 GCF_001531365.2 Cynara cardunculus var. scolymus
TTTAGGGTTTGCTAGGTTTGAATCGATTTAGGGTTTGCTTTGCAAAAATCGGTTGTTTAATCAAGCTCTAGCAATTCAAATTGCAATGGGATTGTTTGTAGTGTATATGGATATCTGATCAAGATCATATGGAAACAATACATTCTGCAGTAAGATTGATTTTGGTGAAAAAAACACTAAACAGCTCACTGAGGGTAAATTGGTCATTTTAACCAGTTATGTCCTGTCCTTTCCTGTCCTGTCTTACCAAACGCCGAACAGCTGTCCTGTCATGTCCTGTCCCGTCCTGTCATGTTCTGTCTGCGCACCAAACGCACCCTAAAGGAAGAACCAAAATGTTGTTCAATGAGAACACTTCTATCCTATTTATCATTTTTCTCATTATTTTGATTTATTTTTAATATACAGTCAACACATTAATTGTTAGCCCTTTCATTTTCCTACATTTTTTTAACTCCATTTTCATTATTTTATAAAAGAAAATTGAATCCACAAATATATAAAACTATATATAATATTATTTACATCAATACATACATATTTTTAATTACATAACATTGAAAAAATAAAACATCAAAATCAATATATATATATATATATATATATGAAAATCTATTAAAACTTTTCAATCAATCAATATCTCAATACAAATATTAAAAATATATCAAAGTAATAACTAAGATGTGGTTCAATGAAAAGTTTTCAAACATATTCTTTTTATAAATGAAATTAGAATCCACAAACAAGTATTTTGATTTACATCAATTTTGGAATTAGCGAACCACATCAATATCCCTATACTTCAAAATTGAAAATATTAAATTTTCATAGTGCATTTGTAACCCTTCCAATATTTAAAGCCAACCTTCTCGTTTCATATACTTGACTCTTTTTCAGTAATTTCTTTTCTCATTAATATAGATTAAGATTCAAGTAAAATTCAACCACAATTAATGATTTAAAAATATAAAATTATAATTTGTCACATCAATATCTTATAGCATTATATATTAATTTAATTAATTAATTACTTTAACTTTTAATATAGATTTTTTTTGTAAAAAGATGATTAGCCAAAAATCCTATGTTAGAAAAGTCAGCCAAATAAGTTAATCACCTTGAGTTTAGAGAATTATTCAAGGGGAGTCAGCCCAATAGATTGCCACAGAGACATTCCAATATTTCTTTATATATCTATCATGCAGTGTCAATCTTTTATCTACCTATCACTATGGGATAATCCATATATATATTAAAGGAAGAACCAAGAGTATTGAGGTGACATCATGAGAATTGAGTATTGAGGTGTTAGTGAATTGTGGTTGAGTTTGAGATATCCCACATTGGTGAAGAGTTGAAAATTTTGAACAAAATGAAGTGTATAGAAAAGGTGAATTGGATGTCTTTGTGTCAAATATGAGGTTTGGCTCATAGAGATGTCTTTCTTTGGATGACCCTTTTGAAATCTATAACCATGGTTGGAAACCAATCAAACCAAATAATAGAAATTATAGTGCAAAATTAATTATATAATAGTATTATATCTTTATATATATATATATACTATTTTATAAAGCATTTGGCTAAAACTCTTAAAAATCTTAAAAACTCTTAAACCCGTTCATCCCTAAACGATTTAATCCCTATCCGATTTCATTTCATATTTGAATTTGTGTAACTAACTGCAGATAAACACAATCAAATACAAGATAAACATCTCATTTTAAATATAAAAAATCTAAAATATAATTAGTATAATCATTAAATT
>NC_037533.1:14678312-14698342 GCF_001531365.2 Cynara cardunculus var. scolymus
TTTGGTTAATTTCTTCAATTTCCGACCTCGAACTCCGATTGTCATCATAAACCATTTTAATCTTCTCACTGTTGTCGATTTATATATATAGATATAGATTCCAATCTTCAATCTTTCATCAAAATGGGATATCTCAAATTCAACCACAATTCATCAACACTTCAATACTTAATTCTCATGATGCACCTAATTACAGGCCCACTGCAAGAAAAAAGGCTTTTAACAACGACTTTTGTCATCGCTAAAAGTCCATTTATCATCAGAAAGAGTATATAATAACAACATGTCGTTGTTATAACTTGTGACAGAAACATGTCATCGCTAAAAGACGCATCATCAATGTGGGTCATTTTTTATAAAGGCGTTGGACTTTTATAAGTTAAAAAAATCTCTCATCCTGTATTTTTTAAATCGAAAAAAAAAATATGAAATACGATCGAAATTCGAATGGAACAAATTACATCAAAAAACAACCATATTTTTCTCACTAATTTGTTGGTATGTGCTTGTGCAACATGGAAGGAAGACGACGCTTCACTTCTATTTTAATTTGTTGACTGATCATCATGAAAAACACTGGATCTGATGTGTGTATGTATGTGTGCGCGCTTGTAAAAGAGGAACGGGATGCCAAAAATGGTGTGGTGCAAAGTATGAATTACTGCGATCATGCAAACCAGCGTGATTTCTTTAGATCTTGGAGTTTCTGGCCCTTTGTTCCTGAATTTGCATATAGAGCCATCTTTTCGTTGTAGAGATTCTCTTGAGCCATCCATTGGGCAGGGGTGGAGCCATGTTCAACGATTTTTGAACATTCTTTAAACCTTGCTGATTGTCACGTACCCCTTTCACACCATTAGAATTTTCAAACACATTAAACTCACGTTGCAGCACATAACACCAGTCATAATTATAATTTCATTATATACATTAAATATGAGATGAAAAAAGTAGCACGGTAGACGTTTATTTAAAAAGAAAAGAGAGAGAGTAAATATTCAGTAAAAAATAAAAGCATCTTCCAACAGGTATGATATATTTTATCTCTCTTCTTGCAATTAATTTTAGATTAAAAAAAAGACTAATTTTAGATTTAGAAAGTTCATGTCACTAACCACGTCAGCAAATAATACTGAGTTGGATACCACTTCATTCGCCATATCAGCATGATAATCGGTTAATGCTTCAACCGATCACTCGAATACTTAAATGTTTAAAACTTTACATCTTAGGTATCACAATGAAAGTTTTGAAAGTACGTTACCAAAATAAAAATCAAGTTAAAATACGTTATTTTTTATATAATTGTAAACCAGAACAAGTAATTACAATGAAGTTATAAATATAGTAACAATTTGTCACTTTTTGTAGCTATTAATAAATGAGAGTGGTACAGGAAAGTAATCTAGGTTGTTTTTTAAGAAAACTCTAATGGTCAAAAGTAGAAAGCAGCCAGATAATGCTATTAATGGAAAGGTGGTTTTTGAAAACCATGGTGGTATTAGGAAAAACGCTGTCTAATTTTGATTGGTGGAAAGGATACTTTTAATGGAGTTAAAAAAACAACCTTTAAAGAATATTTTTTTATTTGATTGATTAAGTTTTTAATTGATTTTTTTAATACGTGAATAATTAAAAAAATTATTTTGAATGTTTAAGTTATTAAACGTTATTTTTTAGACAATTTGAACTTTTAAAAATTGGTTATCTACGTCTTTTTAACCCAAATAACTACCTTCAACCGACTAAAAAGATTATAAAGTAAAAAAATTATGTATGGACAGATAAAAAACGAGAAAATCAAAAAACACAAAAAAAACTGATAAAAAGAAGAGATATTGATGGCAGGGTTCCAACAACAGCGATTGTTTATTTATTAATAAAAAAGTTCAGGGACTTGATCATCTAAAATGAGAAAATTTAATGGTTTATTCATTCAAAAAAATAGTTTAAAGACTTAATCAACCAAAATTGAAAAGTTCGTTGAATTTTTTTGAACTTTTTCCCTTCATTTAAATAGGGTTATTAAGTAGAACAACTTTATGATATTTTATTTAAATACTTGATCTTATGATATTTATACTATATTATAAAGCATTTGATAAAAACTCTTAAAAATCATTTTTTATACATAAAGTACTGTTTATTGATACATATTACTTCAAATTCAAGAATACAAGTAAATTGTGTGTAAGTACACTTATTAAGGCTTCATGTTTGAAATTGTGTAACTAACTAAGATAAATATAAGGGTTATTTATAAAAATAATCGGTTTACACAACCTTTTGCAACAAAATAACCACATTTTAGAGGTTTTGCCAAAATAACCACCCGGGGGCGATCCATACACAATGGGGGCGATCCCGGGTAAAAAAAAATTCCTCAAAAGTCGAGATTACTGTTCACATTGTTGACCGTGTTTGACCTCGCCCCCGGGGCGATCCGTACTATACCGGGGGCGATCCGGGTAAAAAAAATTTTGATTTTTTTTCTAATACCAATTTCACTATAAATACCAACCTCCTAATTCATAATTTTTCACACATTCCCTTCCATTTCTTTTCTCATGTATTTTACTCTCACAACCCTTAACCCATTAAACACAATAAACCATCACAACCTTTAACCCACTAAACACAATCAACCATCATAAAACATGAAATCACGTGAAAGTGATAATATTTGTGTGTATCTTCGAAGTGGCGGTTTATTCCAAGATATAAATGGTACAAAAATTGAAACTTCGTATTTTATACGTAAATATGCGTACGGGTTTAAACCCATACGCATATTTACGTACGTATTTATACGTAAATATGCGTACGGGTTTAAACCCATACGCATATTTACGTACGTATTTATACGTATATATGCGTACGGTTGAAAACTCGTACGCATATTTACGTAAAAAAACCGATATAAATTGCGGTAACGTATATATATATATAGAGATGCATAACGTAAAAAAGCGATATAAATTGCGGTAACGTGTATGTATATATATATATATATATATGCATTACGAAAAAAAAGCGATGTAAATTGCGGTAACGTATGTATATATATATATAGAGAGAGATGCATAACGTAAAAAAAGCGATATAAACGGTACAAAAATTGAAACTTCGTATTTTATACGTAAATATGCGTACGGGTTTAAACTCATACGCATATTTACGTACGTATATATGCGTACGGTTGAAAACCCGTACGCATATTTACGTAAAAAAACTGATATAAATTGCGGTAACGTATATATATATATATATATATATATGCATTACGAAAAAAAAAGCGATGTAAATTGCGGTAACGTATATATATATAGATGCATAACGTAAAAAAAAGCGATATAAACGGTACAAAAATTGAAACTTCGTATTTTATACGTAAATATGCGTACGAGTTTAAACCCATACACATATTTACGTACGTATTTATACGTATATATGCGTACGGTTGAAAACCCGTACGCATATTTACGTAAAAAATTTAAAATATAATTAAGATAATCATTGAGTTCTAACAGAATATTTAATTATTATTTTTATAAAAAATTATATTATTAAATCAAAAATAAATTATTTCGTTATTAAACCTAAATTAAATTATAATAAAATAATTGAATCAAAGAAATATAAAAAAACAAGAACTTTTAAATAGTTAATTTGATACTAATATGAATATATATTTTTTTAAAATTTTATGATATCTTCAAATTTATATTTTATTTAACAATAAAAACATTGTTGTTTTCCCAAAACCACATAAACCCGTATTTTAACATCGACAGAGACAGAATAAAATAAAATATTAAAATCAAGATGTATTTCGCTGCATCGTTCGAATACTATTTTAGTATTAAAAAATGCATTTGTTAATAGAATAATGTATTTTCTTAATATAAGAATAACTCAAAATATGTCACGTTATTATGCAATTATTAAACAAATCAAGTGAAAATGGTACTTCCCTAAATAAGTATTATTTGAAAGGAAAAATTGATTACTAGCAAACCAATTCGCCCTACACGGATGCCACCTCTAAGAACAGTAATATGGGGCATTTTTTTAGTCCACTCAGAGGCTAAGATTAACATAGGAAGGGGGGGGTCTAGTAGGCATGGCAACGGGGCAGGGATGGGGCGGGTTTTGTAATCCCTGGCCCCGGTTTGTAGTAACATCTACCGGCCTCGGCAGGTATAGGGAGTAACATCTCGTCCCTAGTCAAACCCCTATCAATCCCCGGTCAATTCTTGGTCAAACCCCATAAATAATATCCTTTAGTTTAATTATATCGGGGATCCCCAGCCCCGGTTTGAGTAACATCCCCTGGCCACGTCTCCGATTTGAGTCTACCAGGGATCCCCGGCCCCGGGACCCGTTTTAGCGAGAGTCCCCGTTCGCATCGGGTAAACCGTGTTCCCCCGCCGGGTCGGAGCAAATCACCATCCCTAGGGTCTAGGATTGAACCCAGACCTGTTTCATATTTAGACAAAGTTATCCGCTGATAAGTGTTAATTTATTAACCTTATTACATCATTTTCTTAACTATTTTCACTTGTTTTATTTGTCCATTAGTGTATTAATTGAGTCTTTTTATGTCATCTTTATATAATAATAGTCTTATGTCATATCTAATGTTAAATCCCTGTTTATGCAGGTTTTTGATGATTTTTGGGCCAAATCCTGCAGCAGTCCTGTAGGAGTATGTGTGGCAGAGTCCTATAGCACATGTCCGTGAGCTGCACCTTTTGCCTGGGCCGAAAATTCTTGGGCTGCTCCCTTGAAGTTGTTGGGTCAACGGCATTGGCCCTGGTCAAAACCCATCTTTGAAGCACCTTTTGTCCTATTAGGTGGGTCCCATTGTGCAAGTTTCATTAGCCTATAAATAGAGGCTTAAGACTTTGTTTTAAACACACCTCTTACTTGTTTATTCTCAAATTTTTGAGTTATAAACAATTACTCTCTAGATTATTGTTTTCGATATTTAAGCTTTCGGTTTTCTTGCTTCCAACCAAGAACCGATTTTTGTAAAGTGTGATTTCGTTCTCAAGTTTTAATTCAAGTGCTCGTATTTAATCTTCATCTCATTTCTGTTCTTATTTCCAAGTTACGATACGTTTTCTGACTTTTGTTACAAGTTACGAATTAGTCAATCTATGTTGTTTTATACTGGATTTCATCATTTGTGGCTCACGACTAATTTACGTAGACTAAATAATTTGTTCTTAAGACTTTGCAAGTAACTTTTCGGCCTTTGTAACAAAACTACTTGTCTTGCAAGTTTCTTCAAAGTCAACGTCTCTTCTTTCAAGGCTTTCAAGTGTCACTTCTTAGTACATCAAGTACTACTTTACATCATGTCTTAGATTAATTTTAATTAATAGTATTTAGTTATTAATAATTTAATTTCAGTCATTTACATTTCAGTTCTTTACATTTTAGTCTTTTATATTTCAGTCTTTACTTTTATGCACTTTACTTTACTGCAATTTAATTTTCTGCATTTTACTTTCCAGTAATTTACTTTTCAGTCATTTATATTTATGTCATGTAATTTTCAGTACTTTAAATTCTAATATTTTCATTTCTTGTAATTTACTTTCTGCAATTTACTTTAAGCAATTTACTTTTCCGTATCAGTTATTTATTTTTCAGTCCTTACATCATTCGAAAGAAGAAACCGAGCGATGATGGCATGGGCGAACCTGATGTGGTGGCATAGGTGGCATGTGCCACCGTATTATTTCGCCGCCGAAGGGTAAAAAATTTAGGTTTGTTAATGGTGCTACTGTATCGTTTTAGAATGTGCTACCGTATTTCCCTGAAATCCAAATGGTGCAACTAAAACTCAAACAAAACAAAGCCGAAATAACCAAAACCATACTTTTTGTAATTATTTTTTGGTACATATTGACCGTTTTCAAAAGATGAAGATGCGTCGGGTACAAGTTTAGAAGTTGTTTATCGGTACTTAGGGCTGTAAACGAACCGAACGAACATGAACGGAGGCTTGTTCATGTTCGTTCGTTTAACTTAACCGAACAAACGAACGAACACGAACGGTAAACGAACGAAAATCTTTGTGTTCGTGTTCGTTCGTTTAAAAATAAGGTGTGTTCGTGTTCATTTATGTTCGTTCGTAAACATGCTAAGCGAACGTAAACGAACGAACATAAATGAACGGGCTAAACGAACATAAACGAACATAAATAAATATTATTTGAATTCAAAGTAAATAAATAAAAGATAATATATTAAACTTAACATATAAACGAACATAAACGAACGGTAAATGAACGAACGAGACTCTTGTTCATGTTCGTTCGTTTAACTACATGAACAAAAAAAATAGTTAATGTTCGTTCATATATTAAATAAACGAACTTCCCGCCGAACGGTTCGCTGAACGTTCGGTTCGTTTACAGCCCTATCGGTACTATAAAAACCATATTTTTTATAATTATTTTTAGATGTATATTATACTATATTAATTATATGGTGCCACCGTTTGAAAAAATTTCTAGGTCCGTCCCTGGATGATGGGCTAAACGCCTTAGTTTGGGGTGTAACGGGAAATTAAGACCAAAGCCGATGTGAAAGTACAAAGGTGTCTTATTAGCTTTATAGTCTACTATTTGTTTCAGGTGCTTAATATTTTATTTGATGATTACATTAAATTAATTGACAACTAATTTTGTGTATAAAAACGTATTGACTTTCAAAACCTGAGGTAATAGGAGAATGTTATAAATAACTTTAGCGTCTGACAAATGCTATACTCTTACGGTGTAGGATGGTAACATTGTGTTGTGCTAGGATTCACGACGTCTAACATAAATGATATCGTATCGATAACACGTTGACCGGTGTGTACTCTTGGGAGGCCGTCTGACCCGATAGTTGATATTGTCATAGTTATATAAAATCATTTATTGATTTTAGATAATTGTGACAGGAATGCTATGTCACTTTTTTGCTGAATCATTTGTTTAATGTTTTAATCAACTGTTGCACCCTGTGCTTCTTTTTAAGATTGATATTTTCTTAGTTGTTAAATAAATCACCCAATTTTAGATAAATCAAATCCCTCGTTCGCCATCTGAAATTAGTTTTTATAGATTGGACTTTTGACGAACTTTGCAAAGCTATCTCTGTGGGAACGATATCTGGTATTTTACCATTATTACTTGTTACAAGACGACAGTAGTTCAAGGTGTATACTTGCGCCAAGTTCTATTTTTGTGTTGAAATCTAAGGTTGAATAAACCGACGAGCACCCGCCTCTTTGCCGACTGAGCTATAAACAAGAGACTGTAGATAAGTATTATTACAGGTGTTGGTGATATAAAAAGGAAACGTGACTATTTTTGTTAAATATGGTTTACTTTTTGTATTGTGTCGGCAAAATGATTTAACAAATTGTAATAGTCAATATTGGTACATTTATGTTGATTTTATTAAATTTGTATCGAATGTATATCACATGTGAACTTTGCATAAAACATCAATATCCAATATAAATGTGGTCTTTGTTGGTTCACATAGGATTCCATATGTCCCACGCTACATGGGTCGTTTTCATATTTGGTACACTTATCGAGGACTATTCATACATATCAACTGTATATGTTTTAGTTGTATGCTCGGTAGTTGTTGAACTATACCAGAAGTTATATGAACAAAAACGTCATGTTCATCAAGTGGTTTTGCATGTAGCGGTATTAGTGGATCGCAACGATCTTAAGGTTTGAGTTTGCATCTTATTGTTTTAACAAAAGAATGCTATATTTTTTGGGCTTAATTTGAATACTTAAGTTATAGGAATTTGTTAATTGCCCAAGTTAATAAATTTCAGATTTAGTTAATTAGTTTATATTAACTAATTAATTTAATTTCTAAATTAGTTACTATATTAAATTGAATTAGTATATAATTAATACATTAATTTTTTTTTTTTTGAATATTAATATTAGTTAATTGTTTATTTTCTAAGGAGGTTGCTTATATAAATCAGTAAATTGTTTTGATGATTTAAGCGCCGTAATTTGAGTAAAGTAATTATTGTGACGTTTTAATGTAGAGAGATGGGATTATAAGATATTAAAATGTTTTTGGGATGCCATCGAGTTTTAGACTTGGGGTTTGACTAAAGTTAGTCGAGGTTGACCGAATTGACCAAGGGTTGACTTTTGGCACGTTTGATCCATGTGGATTTTAATGATGGGTCAAATAGAGTTGTTTGAGGCATATTAAGATGCTCAGATACGAAGTTTGACTTTAGATTGGGTCAGAATGACAATAGTTGACTTTTGTTGACTTTTTGAGAAGTTAAGACGTTAACGAGATGTTTATGGTATGAAATGTGTAGGCATTTGGTCAAGAGCTATCGGTAATCAATCTATACGCAATCAGGTGAGTCTTCATGAGACTTACATATGCATGATGTTTCAGTTTACATACACAGAATATTTTACATGTATGTTATTTTATGATTAGTTGCATGTTATGTGTTTATTTTGTTTTCAAATAACTCTAGCATGTTATTTCATTTGAAAGTTTTATGATCAGTTTTAGCGGGTGAACATTTGACCAAGAAGTCACATGACAAGTGGCACAACCCCGTAATGAGTGTCTAGACAGGTGCAGGTCGGACAACTTAGGAAATGCCAGTGACTAAATGACTCATACCCGACAGACAATTTATGATATCTCTTTTCTTTCAGTGTTGCATGTTTTTCAGAAAATGCATACTATTTGGTACAAAGTTTACAAGTTGATATGTATGATGTGAAATGATCTTTACTCACGCAAACCATGAACTCACTAAGTTTTATAAGCTGACTATAGTATGCATCTCAGGGACAGAAGGTTTCAGGTTGGACAAAGAAAAAGAAGRGCATACATAGAGACTTGTCTAGTCCATTTAAGTTCTATATTTAGGTGCAATCATCTATGATAGATAAATTTGTAAAGCAACCCGCTATGGGACGGGCTGACATTAAGTTATATATTTATTCTTTTAAAATCTTCCGCTGTAAACGATCTAAAGTTTTAATTTAGCCATTATTTCTGGAGTGCTTTTGAAGAATATGTTTTAGATTACGTAACATTTCTCATGGTAAAAATATGGGGTTACATTCCTCACCTTTTAGTGAGGTTTGAACCCCTAACCTTCTAGAAGGCCAATGATTCACATACCGCTAGGTCAAAGACCCTTTGGTTTTTGATTGTTGTAACATGTTGCATGATACTTTCAACTATTTCAATTTTGTTAGCAAAACTAAATAAGGGGTTGTTTACCTTTTTTTCATTAAACGTCTATGAGTTAAGTTGTATGTCTAGATAAATTTGTTTGTTTGAATAATTTTTTTTTTCTTGAACCAGAGTTTAAATGACAAAAATGATGATTTTACCACCCAGTATAAATAAAGAAGTGTTAGATAAACTGTTGTTTATTTTTCAAAGTGGAATGATGTTATGTGACAAAAACTAGTTGAATGTCAAAACATAATGCCATAAATAATTGATATCATCAAAACAATATTAATAAGCAACTGTAAGTAAAATACTTGAAAATCTTTTTAAAAAATGCTTAAAATTTAAGCATTAGAAACCAAACTGTTTGCAAATTTATCACGCAAATTAGTCATATATTGTGTGCCAATAGCATCCATTGTGTTATATCTTGTCCTTCTTCTAACTTCTTTTGTCTCCGTCTTTGTTGGTAAATGCAGTGTTCTCTTTGCAATCCACAAACAACTCGTTTAAAATATTACATTTTCTTTCTGATTAGAATTATGTATCACGAGGCAAACAATGACCACATTTGCTGTTACTGAAAATGGAAATGTAGTTATCTATTTTAGGATTGGAAATCTTGATTTCGAGACACAGTAAGCACGTCAAATAACATTCCTTAGTTGGGCATACGTATAATTGAACATTTCTTCCATAGTCAAAGCACGTTGTCGTAAAAAAATATGCTAACGGATGCCTCGTGTTCTGATGTGGAGCCAAAAATTCACAAGGATTAGCGTATGCATAATCATAAAGATAATAGTTAACTCAAGTAATAAAAATATCAAACCTAAAATATACAAAAAAAAAACCATTGAGAACATGTATACCTTGCGGTGGAAAGGGGAAACCGGAATCTCTCTCTCTCTCTTTATATATATATATATATATATATATATATATATATATATATATATTAAAGAAGAAACCAAATAGAATGACTTGGCACTATGAGATTTGACTTTTGAGTATTTCTCAAATCTTGAAATGTGGTAAAATTTGTTTATCCCATGTTGGTGGGAAGAAATAAAGTAGAATGAATGAAATGTGTGTGTATGTGTGTGTATGAAAAGAGGAGGTGATTTTTTTTTACAAGTCATGATGTTGGCTCAAATGAATCAACCCTTTCATGTGCAATTGTCATTATAAGATTTGAGTATTTCTTAAATTTTGAGACGTGGTTAACTTTGTTTATCTCATATAAAAAGATTACTTTAAAATATTGAGATGACATCCTGAGAGTGATGCATTAAAAAAATCTTGTGTTATGGTTGGTTTTTGGAAACCCCGTGTTGATGAACAAATGATACATTGATAGAGTATGATAAGTAAATATATAAAATAAGCATGTGATGCTTTCAAAAATTAAAAGAGCAATATAACTACGTAAGCCATTGTTTGAGCTCTAAGTTTGGAGTGATAGTTTTTTATATTACGAAGGAACAACAAAGGAGTTGAGGTGGCATTATATAATTTGAGTATTCTTAGAGTCATGAATTATACTGTTGTTTGGTTTTCCTACATTGGTAAGAAGATAATATATTGACAAAACGAAGTTGAATATTTCTTAAATTTTGAAATGTGGTTAGGTTTGTTTATCCCATATAAAAAGATGACTTAAAAAATTTATTTACAATGAATACAGTAATATGTATAAAAGATAGAGGCAACTTATAGTTTATATATATATATATTCAATCAATTTTAAATTTTTTATATTTAAAATGAGATGTTTATCCAATATTTGATTATATTTATCTGCAGTTAGTTACATGAATTCAAATATGGAGCTTTAATAATTTGTGTTTATGTACAATTTACTTGTAATCTTAAATTTTAAGTAATATGCATCAATAAAGTCATGCATAAAAAATGGTCTTTAAGAGTTTTTGTCAAATGATTTATAATATAGTATTGATTAATACAACACTTTATGCTCAAAATGCCCCCAAAGTAACTTGTTGATGCCCAGAAGCGTCCTATAAACACTTATTGTAACACTTTTTGATAGAACACTAATATTTTGTCCTATAAGACACCATATTAGTACACTTAAATATTGTATGTGTCCTATAAACCTGTTTTGTTGTTGTTGTTTTATCACCTGGTTTGCAGTTTCGTTGTCATCCTTAGTTGTCTGTGGCCGTTCTGCTTTTTTGTTCGAAGATTGTATACATCTTCGATTCTTGTTACTTGGCTTGTCTTTTGTTTTCGGTGTGATTTTAATCTGTTTTCTATAGCTTACAGAAACACAGTCTCATCAGATTTTCTCCAAAACGAGTAAATATGTTTTTTCGAAAATCTGTTAGTTGTAACTTTAACATGTAATGTTTAGATTGCTCCACATAAAATTACCCGATACGTATATTTTTGTCACGTATCACTGGCTCAATACAACGACATGATAACTGACGAGACAGATAATTACATTTGGATTTTTTTTTCCGTTTATGATTTGGACACTACTTTTGTGTATCGTTTAAATATATCTATACTATATTATAAAGCATTTGATAAAAACTCTTAAAAACCATTTTTTTATGCATAAAGTATTGTATATTTATGCATATTACTTAAAATTTAAGATTACAAGTGAATTATACATAAATACAACTTATTAAAGCTCGATGTTTGAATTCGTATAACTAACTGCGGATAAACATAATCAAATAGAGGATAAACATCTCATTTTAAAATATAAAAAATCTAAAATATAATTAGGATAATTATCAAGTTCTAACAAAATAATTAATTATATCTTTATAAGAAAATTATATTATTAAACCAAATGTAAAATACTTCGTTACTGTACTTAAATTAAATTATAATAAAAAAATTGAATTAAAAAATAACACAAAAAACGAAGAATTTTAAATAGTTAATTTGATACTAATATCGATATATTTTTGTCAAAATTTTATGATATCTTCAAATTTATATGTTATTCAAAAGTAAAAAAATCATCGTTTTCTCAAAATCACATAAGACCATATTATAACATCGACTAAGATAAAGAATAAAATAAAATATTAAAATCAAGATGTATCTAGTTGTATTGTTCGAATACCTTCTAGTACTATTAAAATATGTATATTTGTGGTCGGTGAAAATAATCATGCTGGAGCCGAAACCTAGTATGACTTTTTAGTCTTTTGGATGGCATTGGGCCTTTTTTTTGGGTCCCAAAGCCCAAAGATATAGAAATGGTGCCTACCAGAAATGCACAAAAAATCTAAAGCCCAAAATCTGATTCATGATTTCAGACTCCAGTTAGAAAACTAGAGATGGTCAAAATCGGTCCTAGACAGGTTGGACAGTGTCAAATTGGTACCAGCTCAAAATTATCCTCTTCTTGTAACCGACACTGGTCCCAACCAAAAACACCTGATCCGTTCTTTACGTATAAAGCCTGACCCGGACCCAGGTCGGGCCCGAACCGGTCCCTAATTATTATTATTTTTAAAATTAATTTTGAGCATATACAAAATCTTATTTGAATATTTTTGTAATAATATCTTATATTGGGTCATTCAAATACACTTAAAATATTTTTTTAATGTTTTTTACACAAAAACGTAATATGTGTTTTTATAATTATGATTTTTGCAATTTAGTATTGAAATACACTTTAAACAATACATTTAAGTAAATAAAATCTTGAAAGGCTAAAAAACTTACTTTTTGAAAAAAAAAAATTATAAAAATTTAATTTTATTTAAAAATCAGAGCTATTTATAACTTGTCCCATGCGGGTAGGGTTGTAAACGAACCAAACGAACACGAACGGAGGCATGTTCATGTTCGTTCGTTTAACTTAACCAAACAAATGAACGAACATGAACGGTAAACGAACGAAAATCTTTATGTTCGTGCTCGTTCGTTTAGAATCAGGTGTGTTCGAGTTCGTTTATGTTCATTTGTAAACACGAACATAAACGAACGAACTAAACAAACATAAATAAATATTATTTGAATTCAAAATAAATAAACAAAAGATTATATATTAAATTTAATATATAAACGAACGAGTTAAACAAACATAAATAAATATTATTTAAATTCAAAGTAAATAAACAAAAGATTGTATATTAAATTTAATATATAAACGATCGAACGTAAACAAACAGTAAATGAACGAACGTTCACAAACAAAAATGAACAAACGAGACTCTTGTTCATGTTCGTTTGTTTAACTAAATGAACAAAAAAAATTGTTCATATCCGTTCATTTATTAAATAAACGAACTTCCCGTCGAACGGTTGAATTTCCATAACGACCGTGTAAATACCCCGACTTGCAAACAAATAATGCAAAAAAAATAATTAAAATACTATATTATAAAACTAACATCCCCAATAATCCATGCTTCAAAAGAAATCAAAAAGAACACTTAAAACTCATAAGAATAGCTCAAACTCCATAGCAGGGCTAAACTATCTTGTATAAACTATGAATAACATCTACCACTCTATTTCCCATTCGTAATTGGAGCCGATGGGTTGAGCTCTTCCCACGCTTCGATCCACGTCACCATTGCATCGGCTAACTTGTTGAAATAATCGTCAACTTTCCCGAGCTTAGCCTTCACCTGTTTCGATAGCTCTTTGTAGCAGCTCTGGACCGTGGTGCAGTCTTTCGGCAGGTTGGCACTTTGAAAGAACGGGATCAGTTCCTCTTGCCAGTAGATACCTTTGTATTCCTTCTTCAGGTTAACGAACGGGTTGCTAGCCTTGCTGTGCCAAATGTATGGCAAACCCGTCTTCACGCCTAACCCCAAATGGTCACAGATCACCTGTGGGGACCAAACACGAGAGGGCATTTATGGAAACTGAAATTATGCGGGGTTGTGCTCGAAGCTATATCAATGTAAAGATTTGGAACAGAGTCCCCAAGAATAAACGTCCACAATGAAAAAGATATAGTTTTAGAAATGTGTAATTATAAAGATTTATAATTAGCTAAATGACAATTTTATCCTTGATAATAGAGTCAGTACTCAGTAATGAATTTCTCCATCTCATAATCAAGGGTAAAATTGGAAAGTAGATATTTATTTTTGAAAACGGACACTTATTTTGGGACACAGAAAGTTTGTTTTAGCCTTTCAACCAATTATAGAGTAAATTACGTTTTTCATCTCTATGGTTTGTAATTCATTGCTATTTTCATCCTTATGATTTACAATTTATTATTGTTTGGGTCCCCTATGGTTTACAATTCTTTAATGTTTTAGTCCCTTGTAGTTATAAGGTAGGAATTAGTCCAGGGACGAAAATAGTTGCAAACCATAGGGACGAAAATTACAATTTCTGAACCATAGGGACGAAAATCGAAATTATTAACAAACCACAGGGACGAAAATCATAATTTACTCTATAATATATGATATATACTTTTATATTTCGTTTTATTTATTACTCATCCAATCGATCTATATAATTTTAGTAGTGTAACAGGGCTTCCAAAAAGCTTGGAACGGCGTAGAAACTATGCATGCCAGGAGTACGAATCTTGGGAAAGAAAGTTGGTTACCTTGATGCACCATCCAGCCCACATGTCGTCGTAGCGCCCGATTGGTTGACCGTCACCCATGAGACCGAAGTACATAGCTGGCCCGATAAGCTCACGGTCAAAAGCAAGATTCATTCCACACATGGGAAAGAGGGTTCCCTTTGGTATCGTCATAACTGCGTCTACGAATCTGGCAACGTGATAACACAAAGGATTAGACATCAAAAAGGGTGTTGTTATTTGATACCCTTTTTGAGAGGAAATTTGTGATGGAAGGGATCAAACAGCATGCGGAGGGGGTTTAGGGGCCGTTTACCAAACACTTACCCTGTAAGTGCTTACGGGTAAAATTTAACACTATTATTTACTTACCACGTAAGATTTTAGTCCATCAAAACGACATTATATGCAACAATTCCCCCGGTAAGCGCTTACCGTGGTAAGAGTCGTCGCCCTCACTTACCGGGTAAGACTCATGGTCCTTGTCTCGTTCTTACTAGGTAAAATTCTTAGTCCTTACCATATTCATCGGTGAGGTAATGTGACTTGGTAAGCACTTACCCGGATAAATGTCGACCCCTTATTTAGAGTCACTCTGTCCAAAAATCATGGGAAATAGTGCTCGAGATACCCCATAAGATAAATATTGGACCCTTACATAAGGCTCCACCAATGGCCTTGAATGATGTTTAGGGTCTGTGGGCCCCATAGGTGGAACCCACATGAGGCTCCACCAACGGAGCTACATGATGTTAAGGTCTGTGGGTCGCATAGGTGGAACCTACATGAGGCTCCACCAATGGCCCTACATGGGTTTGTGGGCCCTATAGGTGGACCCTACATGAGCCCCACCGATGGTCCTGCATGATGTTGGGGTCTATGGGCCCATTCAGGTGGATCGTATCGGTATCTCTCGCTGCTACAGCACATTGAGAATGGGACTCAAGGAACTTATACAATCGATAGTGTCTTTTCAAGAGGTCGTCCAACACTGGCGCCTACATGATCCTCTCAACCTACGGCTCCTATAAGACGCATGGCCTATAATGGACCAACCCTTTCTTAAGCATCATCCAGTGACACGAGATATTATTTCATCACGTTAGAAATACTATTTGAAGGACCGCATACCATGAATAGTACTTGAGATAAAGGTCATCCAATTACGGGCCCTACATAATGTATGGACCCACCGATGGAGGACCTCTGTCTCAAGCATCATTCATCGTATGGGTATTCAGGCAGGGCCCCCAGTTCCCCCACATGATTTAGGGCCTACTGTTTGATGGTAAAGAGATGCACCTAGTGTTCCTCTCACGAGGCTTGACAAGTTGAGTGGGGGCATCATAATCGGGAATGTTAAGCCAGAGGCCGTGAGAAACGGCGGTCGACACTCCCTCACGAAGACTGAACGGGTATCCACGAACAAAATCCGCACCTTCTCTATATGGATCATAGAGGGTGTTGAAGAAAAGAGGAGTCGATGGAGACAAGAGGTTCTTAATGTGTTGCTCGAGTGCGTTAATATCTTTTCCTGATGGATCTTTAGCAACCTGTCGAATCAGCAACATAATGCACATTACAAAACCATAAGAACAATCTATAGCTCGAATGCACCATCAAGCGAAATGTCTAAAATACCCTTCTACGACAAAATAGGTAAACATGGGAACCTAAATCTATACGCAGACAAGAGGCAAATAGGTAATTTCAGTTTGAAATTTCTCCAAACAACGAAAAGAAACCCGGTTTTCGCATCAAACAAAGAATTATGAACATTTTACTGAATTTATATGCAGGTTTTTAACATTATACCAGATGATGAGATCCAGCAACCATAAACATATACATAGCACCATTGTGCATCCTGTACTATTTCATATAATTTTTTTTCATCTATGGCTAGAATTTAATACAGTGACTAACATGTACTCGGTTCAGAATTTGTACCTTTTTGTGGTGTGTTTGTGAAACAAAAAGTACAAGCAAAAAGACCGAATACAGTACATATGAAACAAACACGTTGTGGAAAGAAAGCAGATCAAATTCCCAATTTAGTACTAATAAAGATCCATTTTAAGAAAGAAAGCAGATCTATATTGGAAACCCCATAAAACCTAGTTAAACCCCTACACCACCAGAAGTCTTATTAGACCCAGATAAAATCCAACACTTTTGAAAGTTCCTTCAAATTTAAACCCAAAATTGAACAAATCAAATCAAAAAGCTAGATCTTGTGATCTCATTTCGATCTTAAACCCTAAACCAAGTCAAATTCCCCAAAAATCAAAGAAATCTATCCATAAAAGTTGAACCTAGAAGAGGAATCGAGAAGACACTTACAAAGCAATCATCGTCAATGGTGAAGATATACTTCTTCTTGGAAACCATATAACCGAAGCAACGACAAGCAGAATCCTTAAAGGAGATGCAAGAAGATTTAGGACCGAGAATTCTGTTGATATCATTACGATTGTAGAGTTCATAATCGAAACCTTCGGGTACTTTGATGACTTTCGAAGGATCGCCATCTTGTACGATGATCAGATGGTAGGGTTGGAAGAATGGCCTCCACATCTCGAGGAAATCGAGGTTTCTGATTGTGGGAATGACGATGTCGAGTTCATCTTTCAACAATGGTGTTGGCGTTACAGAGGAAGCCATTGTTGTTGTTGTTGAAAGAGGAAGATCGATCCGATCGAAGAGGGGTTTGTGTGTGTGAGAAAAAATGAAGAGGATGGAGAAGGGTATAAATAGGGAAGAGATTCGTTGGACATTTTTATGAAAAGAGGGATGATCAAACATTTCTAAAATTAGAAAGAAATCTTGCAATGAGTACTTGTACATTGTGTATAATGATATGTACATTGGTCTATATTTGGTCACAAATCCAAAAAATTGATCTTTAAATTCAAGAAAACAATAATCAAATCAAGTTTTTTTTATCAAATCGGATAATAATACATTGGTGTGTCCATGGGTTGGATTAGGCGGGTTGGGTTGGGTTAACTAGGGGTGAGCAGCGGAATCGGATATCTACTTGTAGAACCGAAACTGTCGGTTTCGGAACCGGAACCGATACCGATATGAGTGGTTCCGGTTTCTAAAATACGGAACTAATTGAGAATAGTTTCGGTTCTCAATTTTCGGAACCGTTACCCGTCGGGAACCGATATGTGCAGTTTTTTATATAATTTGTGTAGTTTTATGTTAAAAATATGTACAGCTTTTTTATATAATTTGTGCAGTTTTTTATATAAAATTTATGTAGTTTTTTATTAAAAATATATGTAGTTTTTAGTTAAAAATGTGTGCAGTTTTTTACGAGTTTGTGTAGTTTTTTTAACACTCAATTATTCACGGGTACCGTACGAGATTGAGGATGTGATGGGTATGCGAGAAGTTGAAACGAGATTTATAATTTAAGATAAAATGATTCGTATTTTTTTAAATCGTGTGTTTAATTGGATTCGTAATATGTAATCGTTAAACTTTGAACATTTACAATTATAGTATGTAATCGTTAAACTTTCAACATTTACTATTAGTTTATTATGGTTTGTAATCGTCAAACAATATTTGTAACCACTATTCCGTATAATTTGTATTAATTTTTATTTATTTAGTGTTTTGACAATGTTTTATTTTTATTTCTAAATAACAAAATTTTAATATTTTAGAAAGCAGGTATCCGGAACCGGAACAAGTTCTCGTTCCAAAAATTCAAGAACCGCTCTAACCGGTTCCGGTTCCAATATCTCAAGAACCGCCGGTTTCGGTTCTAGTTCTAGTTCCGGTTCTTGTCAAATAGGGCGGGGACCCACCTATGCTCACCCCTAGGGCTGACTGAATTGAAAGCATTAAAAATAACTGAATTCAATTTTTGAGGTTTGAGAAATCTTAATCCAAGCAAAACTACAACGCAAACCGTACGGGTTGGGTTGGGTTGAGTTGTTCGTTTGATTGGGTTAAAATTTTGGTATATCATTTTATACCTCTGGTTAAACTTTTTGTTTAAATGAAATAAAATCAAAATGAGAACATACAAAAAAGACTAACAAAATCAAAAAATAGTTGGAAGTTCATGCAAATAAGAAATTAAAAATTAATGTTGAAATTGTACTGTAATTTTGAATGTAGCTAATTACGTATTAATATATTGTATAACTGACTTAACAATCATATTAAATTTGTAGTATAAAAAGCTATCGGGTTCATCGGTTGGGTTCAGTTCAAATTACCCTGATACACTTTCAACTTAATAGATGTGGTTTGACCTAATTTTATATCAACTATGTGTCGGGTTGATTCCAGGTGAATTCTTTTGGTGATTTTCTGGTTGGGTTGGTTGGGTTTTTGAGCACCCTTGCTAACACATGAACGAGTGTAAGGTTTCGTGTTCGAATCTTGTTGGTAATATCAGTCTCTATCAGGGTTACGATAAATTTTTGAATGTACGTAATTGTGAACTCAGGTTCTATGAATATGATCGATCAAAAAAATCCAAACTAGAGTTCTACAATAGTGATTTTGTATTCGCAAAACAATGGAATTTTGAAGGAACTGTTGATGTGTATCTGCTATTAATATAGATCAATTTTAGAAAATCATATAAAAATCATATAATTATAATAATCATTGAGTTTTAAATATAATACTTGGTTATTATCTTTAAAAAAAATTATATTATTATATAAAAAATAAATTGTTTCGTTATTAAACTTAAAATATTACATTATTAAACCAAAAAATTGTATTATGTTATTTTTTTCAAATTTTTATGATATCTTTAACTTTATATTTTATTTAAAAATAAAAACATTATCGTTTCTTAAAACCACATAAAATTGTATTCTAACATCGATAGAGATAAGAGTAAAATGAAACATTAACATTGATATATATCTTGTTGTATTACGTGAGTACCTTTCTAGTTAATTAAAATGTTACAATAAGACCATTTTAAAAAGTGTAGGTAAAGTATAGATATACTAGAAGGGTACTCGCGCAATGCAGCGAGACATATCTCGATTTTGATGTTCTATTTTATTATTTGTCTTTGTTGATATTATAATACGATTTTATGTGTTTTTAGGAAAGCAATAATGATTTTATTTTTGAAATTTGAAAATATCATAAAATTTAAAATATATATATATATATATATATATATCAATGTTAATATCAAATCAACTATTTAAAAGTTCTTATTTTT
>NC_037533.1:14699617-14707233 GCF_001531365.2 Cynara cardunculus var. scolymus
AAATTAAATATGTTTATTATTATTATTATTATTATTATTATTATTATTATTATTATTATTATTATTATTATTATTAAAAACACAAGAAGAGTTTCAATAAAATACATTAAATGGACCGTAGTCATCGCAAATAAATATATGCAACTGAAGTCTAATACACATTAATGTATCATTATTAATGGATTAATTGATTATAGTTGACTTGAAACTTTCGTATTTATAATAAAATTAATTAAAAAATGATGATTAATTTGTTTTAATTTTAGTTTTATCATCAAATATTGAAAATTACCGACAAACTTTTGACCGCTTATGGCCTCTTCTGTCTCCTCTTTTTCCCCAAAAAATCCCTAAATCTACATAAAAAAAAACTGTAAATTTGTTATAAAAATATGTAGAAACCTGACGTTTCATAAATTTGATAAGTCAATTTGTGAATCCTGACTGTTTGAGTGATAGTTAAATATCTCAGCTATTTGGTGAATTTTGATGATTTATTTTTTTAATTATTCTTTAAAAAACTCCACTTTTGATCAAAGTTCTTTATCACAACACCTTTAATGGAGATAAAATTACAAATTTACCCTCATGCTTGAAATACGAGATGAGTTAACGTTTAGAGTGTCAAGACAAATGACTTGTTTTTAGATCGAAATCAAGACTTCGAGATTTTTTTATGTAACCAACGGATCGAAAGTGGAGTTTAGTCTTCTTTAAACAAATTAATTAATAATAATAATAAAATTGTTGAAAAAATAAAATATATTGAAGGGTAGATTATGAGTATGATCTTTGTGGTATGTCGAAAATTATGACTTAGCGTCCCTAAATCCGAAAATTATAGATATGGTCCTGTGATTGTCATTTTTTCATGAATACGATTCGTCTCATCCATGGTTGTTAAGAAAATCATTAATCTTGTTACTCAGGGATTAAAAGACTAAAATGTCCTTGTTCTCGTATTCATATTAGAAAACAATACATATATATATATGTGTGTGTGTGTGTGTGTGTGTGTGTGTATGTGTGTGTACTAGAAGGGTACTCGTGCAATGCATCGAGATAAATCTTCATTATAGTGTTTAGTTCTTATTCTGTCTTTATCGAGATAATACGATTTTAAGAGTTTTTTTTTTTGTTAAATGAAATATAAATTTGAAGATAACATGAAATTTTGAAAAAAATAAATCGATATTAGTATCAAATTAACTATTTAACAGTTCTCGTTTTTTTGGTGTAACTTATTTAATTCATTTTTTATTATAATTTAATTTAGATTTAATAACAAAGTAATTTATTTTTGGTTTAATAATATAATTTTTATAAATATAATAATTAAACATCATGTATAACTCAATGATTATCTTAATTATATTTTAGATTTTTTATATTTAAAATAAATATTTATCATGTATTTGATATTGTTTATTTGCAGTTAGTTATACGAATTTAAAATTGGAGCTTTAATAAGTTGTACTTACGCAAAATTACTTGTAATCTTGAACTTTAATTAATATGCATCAACAAACAGTACTTCATGCATAAAAAAATAGTTTTTAAGAGTTTGTCAAATGCTTTATACTATAGTATAGATATGTATGTGTGTATGTATATATATATATATATGTGTGTATATATATATATCCACACAAAATGTATACATAGACGAAGAATAAGGGGATGTCACCAAAAGGGGATTGCGGAGGCTTTTTAGGAGGGGACGATGGTTGCACCTGACAATGATTATGAACCGGATGTGATGGGAAGGTGTTGAAGAGAAGGAACCACATGTTAGAAAGACTTCCCCAAAGAATAGTGGCAGACCCAAATTTTTTTTTTTTTGAGCAACATGCACCTTTAAGATGGATCAAAAGCCACAAAATCGCAGATTTGATCAAAGAGAAAAGTCAACGTGCTTTGACCAAGGGAAAGTCAATTAGGTCAATTTCAGGAATAATACATTTTTTCCATATTCTATCCCCAGTTGTTGCCCAATTGAATCAAATCAACCTTGACCTTTTGAACAAAACATAAGACTATGTCTTAAAGGTGCAAAAAAATGACCCAATCCGTTAACCCAATCCGAACATAGTTCAAAATTAGCAGGTTGAGTTGAGATTTTCAACTCATTAAATAATTGGGTCAACCCGCCTAACCTATTTAAATAAATGGGTCGGGTCGGGTTGAATTTTTCGACCTGTTTTCAACTCATTTAAAATATTATATAATTTTTTATTATTATTAATATTATATCTAGTATCTAATTTTTAATTTTGTTTTATTATTAATTAAAAATCCTACCGTCGTGAGATAAAAATCCAAATTCCAACCGCCTCCATTACTCTTAATCATCATGAAACCTTAAGAAAACCTTCTAATCCATTACTTCATTATCGCCTACAAAGTACAATCCAACTTATTTTGAACAATATATTTTTGTAGTTGTATTTTATTCAAATTTTGAACAATTTGTTTGTATTTGGAGTTGTGTTTTATTAAAAGAAAATTAAATAGTCTAATCTTTTTTTTATTTAAAATTTTAAAAGTATATGGGTCAACCCAGGTTTAACCCATTTATTTAACAGGTTGAGTTGGGTTGAAAAATCTCAACTCATTTAATTAAATGGGTTGAGTTTGATTGAGATTTTTAACCTGTTTAATAAATAAGTTAAACCCGAACTCAACCCAACCTGAACCATTAACACCCCTACTGAGAATATATGAATTTGAAAAGGTTGAAGGGATGATTTTACAGTTGGAGGCGTATCTTAGACGTGGGGCACATGTCTTTTAACGTGGTACGAAATGCGAAATGGCAGCTCATCTTCCCTTTTCAACATGCTCTGCCGACACCATTATTCCCTTTTATGTCTTTTTTAATTAATTGTGTATTAAAATATTAAAAGAAATTTTAATATTAATACCACATGATTATTGATAGCGGTTTAGGACTGTTTACCAAATTTTTTATTAAGTTATATATGAATAAATTTGTCTGTCTGAATAAATGAGTGTTGTTGTTTACTTTCTTTTTATCTGAATCAACAGTTTGAATGACATAAATGACCGATTTACCATCCAATATTAATTATTTGAACATCAAAACAAACAATCATAAAGAGGCCGAAGATGAGATGTCTCATATGGGAAGAAGGCGATGCTTTAAATAAGGGGTAGGAGTGTCATTTTTGTGATTGAATGGGGACAACACACCATTTTTATCTGTGCGATTAAGTTATGTTCTGTGCGAAAAAGTCATAAGTAAACAACCCAAATGAGTTGTGCGAATAAGTCAGATAGACCAATAAACCTAATTAAGCCGCAAGTAAACAGTCCCTTAATGAAAAATCAACCAAACAACGCCTAAGTACCGAAAAAAATAATATAAGATAAACATTTTATTACCAATAAGATAAGGAGAGTGATGAGGCCGTGATTTTTGACCGAAAACATACAAAAACAAGTTAAAAATGAAACGTATTTTAACTTGATTCTCATTTTGAGTAACGTATTTTCAAAACTTTCATTTTGGTACATAAAATGTAAAGTTTTAAACATTTAAGTACCTGGGTAACCGATTGAAACATTAAGCGGTTACCATGTTGATATGGCGAGTGATGTGATATCCGATTAATGTTTTAGCAAGTAATACTGAGTTGGATACCAAATCACTCGTCACATCAGCATGATAATCGGTTAATGCTTCAATCGGTTACCCGGATGCTTAAATGTTTAAAACTTTACTTCTTAGGTACCAAAATGAAAGTTTCCAAAATACGTTACCCAAAATAAAAATCAAGTTAAAGTATATTATTTTTCCTACAATTTGCCCATAATATTAATCTAACTTTTTATGATATGTTATAGTTAATATTAAGTTGATTATTTACTTATTGAAAAAGCATGTAATTAAGAGTATGATGTATTAAGTCACAATAATAAAATAATATATTTAAAAATGCAGATCTAAACACCATCTTATTATATATCTGGTTCGTTCAAAATCTTAAAAATCATCAATATTTCACTACCGTTTCATATTTCATTAAGATCTGCAAATTTATACGAGTTATTCCATGGAAATGTAAAAAACATATACTTCAAAGCAAATCATAACTACAATACATTTTATACTGACAAAAAGCATATATATATATATATATATATATATTTTACAGTTTTCATGACCTAATAATTACAAAAATGTGAACATCGTGAACAAGATATTACCCCGGTGAATTCAAATGCTACACAAAAAAAAAACTTACAAACCAATCATAACCATCTATCTAGCGTAATGAATATCTGGTTTTATAAATGGCGCAGTTGTTTCGTGATCTGAAGCACTGATCATAATGAATGAACATTATCACTTTTCATTAATATTTCGATCAGAATAAGGGAATCATTATATTCTTTTATAAACATCTTAATTATTTTTTCTATTAACCTGGATATCCAACCCGCTATACAAGCCGACTAAACTCAAGACGACCACTTGTTTTGTGGGTAGCCCGAGTAACCGCATTTGAACCTCCGTGGCTACAAGGGTATTTTTATTCCTCATTGAATTTGAGACTTTCTGACACTTTTAACCTTTGGAGCCCAAACTCAAACCAATCACACACCGCCTTATGGTTTAATTATTCTCTAATATAAGCATAATGGTTTGTAAGATTTTTTTTTTATAATTTGTATGTGAAACTACCTCCGTATAATTTAACGTATCTTTCATGGTCAAAATTTATATAGCTCCATATTTTTTCAATCCAACCTATGGATGGTGATTTTCCCCCACCTGGTGGGGAACCCAGTTCACCTGACTCGGACGGGGACGGGGATTCCCTGCTAAAACAGGTCCCGGGGCCGTGGACGGGGATCCCCGGTAGAATCAAACTAAATGATACTATTTATGGGGGTTGACCGAGTTTTTATCGGGTTTTGACCGGGGATTGCTAGAGATTTGACAGGGGACAGAATGATAATCCCCGTACCCGCGGGGGCCCGGGGAATGTTACTACAAACCGGGGTCGGGGCCGGGGATTACAAAACCCGCTCTCATCCCCGCCTCATTGTCATGCCTAATCGAACCATAATTACAATGGCAAGTCAAAACATTATAATAAGAGTAAATTTTTTTTTTGTTCTTGTAGTTTGTTAAAAATTGTAATTTCCATACACGTGGTTTAGAAATTGCAGTTTTCGTCCTTATCATTTGTAATTCATTGGTATTTTTTTTTCTTATAATTTACAAGTTAGTGTTGTTTTGGTCCCTGTGGTTTATAGTTCTTTAATGTTTTGGTCCTTTGTACTTAAAAGGTATTAATTGATCCATGGACGAGAATAGCAATGGTTGCAAACCATAGGGACTAAAATCGTAATTTCTATACCACATGGATGAAAATCAAAATTATTAACAAACCACAAGGATAAAATAGTAATTTACTCCTAAATTAATATAGAGTAAACTACAAATTAGGTCGATATGGTTTGTTGAAAATAACATTTAATGAAATTATTAGGGATGGACCAAATATGAACCTTTTTGCAAACCATGATGGTTATCTTGTAATATTAAGACTGTGGTGACAAAAAATGTTATTTTTAACAAACCACATGGACCAAATTTGTTGCTTACTCAATAATATATTTAGGGGGTGTTTGGTTAGAGGTATTAGGAAGTAATCAATGAGAATGAAAGTAAAAGAAACTGTTTGATTTTATACTAGTTGTGTACCCACGCAATGTGGCGGGAGCCATGAGTTTTAACGATTTTGAAGTTCTACTGGTTTTATAAGATAAGATTTAACGATGATATATGTTACACTTGGTCTTTACATATTAATACAATTTGAATAAATGAGAGTTATGGTTCCAATTACAGACTATCGATGAAAAAAAGTGTATGACACTTTAAAATCCAATATATTTAAAATCCAACATATTTAAACGACTCCACAAATGTGTTCGATTTACACCAAGAGCAAAGAACCAAGAAACTTGAGTTTTAAGATAAACCCTCAAAACCAATAAAGAAAACTATAAATTTGATAGATCATAAGCCATGAAAAAACCAAAAAAGATGAGTTTTAAAATGAAACTTCAACTACTTACCCTCTTTCTTGTCCAGAAACACAGATTAAGGTTGAATTAATACATGTATATATATATATTTAAAAAAAAACCCAAGAACATATTAATTCAGAACATATTATACAGTGCAATTTGGACAGCCTAACCCCAAAATATATAGTGTGTATATATATATATATATATATATATAAATAACTATAAAATTATAAATCGTAAATATTAAAAATATTTTTTCACAATATATAAAATATATAATAATATAATTAAGTCAAAAACTATTTAACATTGGACTCATTTCGAAGGTATTAACGAGACGATTATAACGGTGTAACTTGTTAAAATAAAAATGTATTTTTTAAACATGTTTTAATTGATATACGATTATGTATGTTAATTTGATAAATGTTTAAAAATGAAACATTTAAAAATAAAAGATGTAAATTAAATTAATTAACTAATTATAAGGGTATAAAGTGTAAATTTAAAATTATAATTTTAAAAAAATCGGTTGTGACATGATGAGTGTATGTTAGGGGGTGAGTGTATATGATGAGAGGAAGGGGTGAAAAAGTAGTATAAAGGGTATCTTGATCATTTAGTATTTTAAGACTTTAAGACTTTTATTAAATTTTGTAATTTTTAAAACATGTTTTAATTGATATACGATTATGTATGTTAATTTGATAAAGGTTTAAAATGAAACATTTAAAAGTAAAGGACGTAAAATAAATTAATTAACTAATTATAGGGGTATAAAGTGTAAATTTAAAATTATAATTTTAAAAAAATCGGTTGTGAAATGGTGAGTGTATATGAGGAGAGGAAGGGGTGAAAAAGTAGTATAAATGATATCTTGGTCATTTAGTATTTTAAGACTTTAAGACTTTTACTAAATTTGCTTAATAAGATAGTATAGATAATATAATGGGCTCATTCCCCTAGTAACCCAAATTTTGATTCCAGGTTAAACTGGGAGCAATGAAAATTTGTTATCATTTTCATTCCTCTGACTGAACCAAATACCCTCTTAGACTATAATTAGTAAATGATAAGAGTATTATAGTAAACTTTTAATATAATATCATAATACTAAAAATCATAGCAAAAATATGCATTCCAAGATGTGTGGAAATTTTATAAGTTTGTTGGAATTAGGGGCCGTTTATCAAACATTTACTCGATAAGCGCTTACAGGTAAAATTTAACATTATTATTTACTTACCGGGTAAGATTTTGGTCCACCAAAACGACATTGTATGCAATAATTTACCCGGTAAGCGCTTACCATGGTAAGAGTCGTTGGTCTCACTTACAGGGTAAGATTCTTGGTCCTTACTGTTGGGTCACCTATTGATTTGGTGATGACCCACTGATCTGTTCCTCTACCTTAAGCAACACTTAGTAGTTATTGGTTCTTTGTAAGTTGGTGTCTTGGTACGTACTTAAAGCCATTGGCAAAATCGAAGACTAGCCGATGTGAAGACAGAAGGTCACCGATGCGGTGTTGTGGATCAACTGTCTAA
>NC_037533.1:14707333-14712079 GCF_001531365.2 Cynara cardunculus var. scolymus
TTGTAAGATTGTTTAGGTTAGGTTTTCCTTTCCTATCTTCCGCAACAATCTTTTGTTCTTCTGTGTGTATTAATTCTTGATATAAATCAATAAGAATTAAAAAGTTGAAAAAATCTGTGTAATTGTATTCAACCCCCCCTTCTACAATTACTTTCTGCTTATTGCCTTGCCCTTCGGGACTAACACTTACCATATCCAACGGGATGAGGTAGTGTGACTTAGTAAGCGCTTATTCGGGTAAGAGTTTGATAAACAGCCCCTAAATAATCAATATATGCCAAAAAGAATCAAACGATGCTTCTTTAATTCTCAATTTAAAATCATTACCATAACGATCGTGGTTTGAAATTGAGGATGAACACATCATTTGGCTTTGCATCACCATCTAAGCTTAATGGTATACTTGAAAACGTACCCTTGATTTAAAGTGGTTTGTATACTTCCGCAACTTGTTCCTTTTTTCGTAAAAATATATTCGTTCAAGAAGGGTCTCAAATCTTTCCGTTTTCCAAGTGGATCCAATTTGTTCGTTCGTAAAGCTATTTATTTGGTCATAGACATTTTTTGAACGCATATAACAAGGTGGGTGGTCTTTTGCAACCCATTCGATGTCAAAAGTTGTTAACAGAAGTTGTAAATTTAAAAAGGTTCATCTGGAATTGGCCCAAACTTGACGCAAACACACAGTTTCTGGGTTCATAACTTCATTTGAGAGAGTTCACGCAATGCGATCCACTAATCCTGACCTGTCCAACTTATAAGAAAGCGGGTCTGATCCGTGGCCCATTCTTTGATTTTTATTCCCAACATGTTACTGATCAAAACCCAAAACAGAACCCAACTTAAGGTCATCGATATAAGTGCTTGATTTCGATTTCTAAATGTAAATTCTTTTGATCTTGAACCAATTTCCAACAATATTTCAATCAAACAAATGGAATCTGAACTACTTCCTATCCAATTTAGCTCAACTATTTTTTGGATTTCAGATATCTGTATGTTAAGGTTTTCAAGGTTCTTGTTTTTCTTTAGTATACGTTTTTAGTCCCTACGGTTTGTGTAAATTGCTATTTCCATCCTTGTATTTTTCAAATTAGGTTTTTTTGTCCCCATGATTTGTTGTAAATTGCCATTTTCGTCCCTATGGTTTACAATTCGATGCTTTTTTTTTCTTCATATGTATAATTTATATTTTATTGCTTTCTCGTCTATATAATTTACAATTGAGTGTTATTTTCGTCTATGTGGTTTACGTTTGATTGCTATTTTCGTTCTCATACTTGATTACAATGATCGCCTCAGAGATGAAAACATGAAAGATTGACAAAACCACAAGAATGAAAACTGTAATTTTCAAAGTATAAGGATGAAAGTCATAATTCTAACAAAACACATGGACGGAAATCATAGTTTACTTTTTCTCTTTTCATGTTATTATATTTCATGATTCTTGCTTTTTATTTATTTATAATGTTAACAGCTTCAAGATTTTTAAAATAATGGTGTCTAATTAGCGACAGAGATAACGTATAAAGGGAGGGGGGAAGGGACCCCAGTTAAAAAAAATTATCTAGGTTAAATTTTTTTTTTTACAGAATTTACCTTTACTCCCCCAGTAAAAAATTTCAGGGGACCCCAGTCTATAAAGTTGCTGGATCCGCCACTATGTCTAATCTTGTTAACAAAATTCAATATTCTCACTTTTTTGATCTTTGATGCATTCAAGAGGGGTTTGAAGTGTCAATATGAACAAATAGAAGGGTTATATTTTTACTTAAGAAACTTTTGCTAAATCGGTTGCAGCAGCCATAGCCACGGCCAAGTGAAAGCATCACAGTTCTTAACCCCACAACAATACTCGAACCCATAAAAAAATCGCCACTGGTAATGGCGTTCGAAGCACAAAATATCGTATCATTATCAAAATCATGAATTGGTTTGTCATCAGTACCGTTGATTTCTTCAAAGAAGCATACAAATTAGGGTTTTAGAGAGTATCAGTTGGGGTTTAGGGATTTGACAAATTAACAAAGGAAATGGATAATAACAACAACTTAGAGCACACATTGCAGGAAGGAAAGCTTTATCGATACGTAAACAATTTGATCGTTGCTCATCTTCGAGACAACAATCTTACTCAGGTATTTCTCCCTTGTGTTCTTCATTCGATTGATTTCAGTTTTAGTTCCCCTATTCCTCTAATCCCTAGATTCCTAAAACTTAGCTACATTCGATGTGGGTGTTTACAAGATTTATATGCAATTTAAACTATTGGATACAAAATTGCTTTGCTACATTTAATTTTGCAACAATTAGGATGAACTTCGCTTGACATAAAACATTAGCGTTTAAATATCATAATATATGAGTTAAAGATTCAAGTCTCTTGTGATGAGAAAAATGCTTTGTTTCGTCGAATCAAGTTGAGTTGGAGATATGCAAAAAGCAAACCTCTTAATTGACAATTCAAAATTCTACTATTGGAAACGGATAAGGGTGTTCGAAAAGATAGTATCAAGAAAACATAGTATGGTAATTAAGAACATTTTATTTGACATTCAAGACAAAGTCTCCATGTTCCCCTACTTCTCCGGTCATCGGTTGGTACATTCAATTTCTTGATTACAAGCTGATGTTGCATAAAGAAAGGTTAAAACAGACGCCACATAAATCCTCCTCTATCTGTTGTGGGTCGAGGGCTCCTTCTCCTTCCCCCTCTTCAAACTCCGATTCGTCCCAATAACTAAAAAGTGTAGCATGCCTGAATCTAACTGGGGTTCGCGGTGGTGGAGAGACTGGGATCGGAAAAAGAGGGATTCTAGTATCCCAGTAGTGTACTGCTAATCTCTGTGGTATAAATCTTGTGGGTCAGCTCAACTGACAGATAAAAGTTAGGTCGTCAATTTGAGACTCCTTAGAGCTAGTGGGGATTCTCTTGGCTGTTATTTTTAGGGCGCCATGGGATTAGTCAAGGTGCACCCAAGTTGGCCCACGACTACCAAAAAAATGAAATTTTATCTTTAGTGTATTTCAGTCAACTTCTAATAAAGTGAAGTTCAGAACTATAATCTACTAAATTCAAATTTGTTGTTTGATCATGTAAGCATTGTAGGCTTGGTGCATGATGTTGTCAAGGCTAGCTTATGCTCTGTATTTTGTATATATTTGCTAAGACAAAGTGGGAAACTATGATATTTTTGAGGACATAAAAGGGAACGATTGTGTCTTCAATCCGGTCGTTGAAGATCAAATACTTGTCATTATGTGATTGATTGGTGACTTCGATGTTTTGCGTCAATCCGGTTAAACAATTGGCTACTTTGGTGTTCTTAATCAGCTTCAGCACTTAGATTGTGGTCGAAATCTTGAATATGCTCTTCATCGTGACCTGTCTTTTTAGCCGTCACGTTCCACCTTGGTTTGGACTTTTCCTTTGAACGTCAGGCCTTCTATTGTGGTCTTATACCTTCAAGTAAACTTTAAGGCCCTTTATGTGGAGAAGATAAATTAGAGTTGTTTAGGTTCTTTGTCAAAATCATATCAAACAACCAAATATGTTACTCCCTCCGTCCCAAAATAAATATCCACAATAAAAATGGCACACAGTTTTAGGAGTGTAATTATTACACTTTTTAAGTAACTGAATGACACTTTTACCCTTAACAATAGATGGAGTAATTAATTTTTACATTTCACGATTAAGGGTAGAACTGGAAAGTAGGTATTTACTTTTGAAACTGGACACTTATTTTGAGACAAACTAAAATAGAAATGTTGACACTTAATTTGGGGTAGAGGAAGTACAATTTTAAGCCTAAATTGTTGGTAGATATGGTGTCTATATACCTAAACATCTAAGACCTTCTCCAACTAAAAGTGCTAAAGAATAGATAACACTTGTCTAAATTTTAGCACTCAAAATTTTCACTAATCATCTCCAACCGGTTTGTGCTAAACAATAGCACCTTTATATATTTTTAACATGTATTTATTAGTTTATCATTTAACTATAATCATTTTTAATGTATATTAATAGTTTAATTAATTAGTTAAATTTACATTTTATATTTTATTTAACTATAATAATTTTTTTGTGTATATTAATTAGTTTTAGTTAGACCATTAATTGCCATCTATTAATTCAACCTCCCAATTATACCAACACACTTAATTTAGTATTTAGTTTTAAAACTTTTTTAATTATGAAATTTTCAACCAATTAAAACAAAATGTGTCAAAATTACATTTTATTTGAGTTAAAATGAGGTTCATCCTTGTCTTTCAAAGTGTACTAGTATACTTCAACATGACTATTTTTTTTCCACCAATAAGCTTTTAGCACATTTATTTAGCACTTTAGCACATCGGTTGGAGATGGATAACAACCTTGCTTTGTCAAGCATACCTTTGTTGCTAGTTAGTCACGTACTTAAATTGTGACTTCAACTGTTCATGTATGCCAATCATGGTTCTAAAAGGCACTCGATGGCGGCCACCAAGGTGTCTTCAGGCACGCAATGGCGCGAGTTTTTTGAACGCGTTATTTGATTTTTTTGTTTAAAGTTTGTCTTACCGTTTACTTTGTTATGAACTCTATATAACACTTTCTGTAAGCTCTCTCTCTCTCTCTATACATACATACATATATATACATACATACATATATATACATACATACATATATATACATACATACATATATATACATACATACATACATATATATACATACATACATACATATAT
>NC_037533.1:14713184-14721498 GCF_001531365.2 Cynara cardunculus var. scolymus
AGATGTTTATCATGTATTTGATTATGTTTATTTGCAGTTAGTTACACAAATTTTAAATGGAGTTTTATTAAGTTGTACTTACGGATAATTTACTTGTAATCTTGAATTTTAAGTAATATGTATCAATAAACAGTACTTGATTCATAAAAAATGGTTTTCAAGAGTTTTTTGTCAAATGCTTTATAATATAGTGTGTGTGTGTGTATATATATATATATATGATATACAGACTTTCTGGCTTAAGCGCACCTTGAGGAACTCGTGGCCTTGCTGCAGCTCCTAATGTTTGAGACTTACCACACCCCATGCCATTTAAAACTTTGATGCCGATGGAGCAGGGAAGATTGCAAATGATGTTTAAAAACAGATTTTGGAACAATTGAAAACAAAATTGTGAATCCATGAGATAATTGTCATACATTGTTGCAGTAGTGAATGGAGCAGGCTAGGTCTCATTGCTGATTCTTTTCAATTTGCATGACTTGCATCTTTCTAGGCAGCAAGTGCAGTCGCTTCAGCTACAATGACACCACTTAACATTGAAGCTTCTCCAAACAAGCTTCTTGAACTGGTCGCCAAGGTTTGTTTTTTTTTTCCCTCTTTCTAAGGGTGCGTTTGGTACTCGGACGGGACTGGACTGGACATGATATGGACAAAGAATTGTGGAAGGCTTTAGGGTTTTAATCTGACATGGATAGTTTAGTAATTTACCAAACTTGTCCCGTCTCCCTTATATTTGTTCCACCTATTTTGGTGAGACAGGACATAAATGCATTTTTGTCCCAGGGCTATTTGTTAGCAGCTTAATGAGCTTAATAGGACTCACAACTTATTTGGTCAGCTATACATGACTGTTTGGTAGTGGTTTAATGATAGAAAGTGTCTTGTTCATTAAGCTTCGAGGGGGAGCTTTATGCCGAAAGCCAAGTTTTTTCAGACTTTCCCCTCCAAATTAAAAAACATGCTCCTTTCATATAAAAATCCCTTCCAAACAATAACCTTCCCAATCTATGCGGACAGATTAATCCACACAGACAACTGTATCTATTCAGGACTTGATGGAAAACCAACCAAACAGCCCCTTAGTGTTGTCTAGTCCCAGTCTAATTGTCGCACTAAATGCCAGACAATAAGTTTTTTTGAGTAGTAGTGTACTGTTCAGTGTACCAAACGCACCCTAAGGGTTCTTTAATGACGACCAAAACAGTGGTTAGAGTAAACACCAGTGAATAAAAAGAAATAGAATGATGGGTCTGAAAAGTAAACAGGGTCTTGCAGTGGATAAAGATGACACATTGAGAGGAGTATCTTCATCAACATTGTTTGATTCAAGCACAGCATTACCTGCGACATATGGCTCGATACCAGCTTCCCGTGCTGTTTCTGTAGATTTTAGGTAATCTATTTCTTAAACCCAATGTTCTTCGCTCTGTGCACACCTGTCCCATTTCACTTTGAAGATGATAGTTATAACTATATATGGTTTCTTGCTTTCTGATGCAAAGAGTATCCGTTTTACATACTCCAGAAAAAGAAAAGGGTAGAGTGGTCTTTTTGTATGTGGAGTTGGGAGTTGTAAACTGTGCAACAGATTGTAACAAATTTGGGTAGTCACAGATGGGTAAGTAGTTGTCAAGGTATAAATAAGTGGTCTGTGTAAAGTAGAGGGGTATTGAAAATTGTAAACTGAGTGGAGAGATTATCCACCTCTTGGAAGTGGATTTGGTGTGAATACAAGCATTTGGCAGTTGTTTTTAACTGTAATTTCCAATCCAATTGTATCATTTTCATGAATGAGTAGAAATAATGATACGACGCATAATAATTTACAAACGCAATAAATTGTATAAATTTACAGACCCGTTTTCATGTGTTGTTTCACATATGAAACTACAGGTGTGAAAATGCAGTGTTGTTTCATATTTGAGTTCAGGACTGTTTTGTGTGTGGAAAAATAACATTCCTGAAAATTTCACATATATGATACAACACATAAAAACTGGTTTCTAAGTTTGTATGAATTTTCGGGTCTGTAAAAGAAGGATAATATATATACATATGTAACTATAGTTTCTTGTCATCATGCATGTAATCATGTATTTTTGGACCCACTTTTAAGGTAAATTTGATCTCAAATGCCTTGTTAACAGTGCTGCACATGACACAAAAGGCTCCTCAAAGAGTTTCGCAAAGCACGAAACCAGGCATGTTTCAGAACATAAGGTATGCATCCATACGAAATTATAACTTGAAGTTTGCTCGTGCCTTTCCTGAATAGTATTGAGGGCTTGTGTTTTTTGGCAACTTACAACTTGGTGTTATGCCATGTAGAATGTTGCTAGATGTTCAAGATTTAGTCCCGATGGAAGGTTTCTTGCATCAGGGAGTGCGGATACCTCAATTAAACTGTTTGAGGTAATGATCTTTGTTCTATGAGCCACTATTTTTTACTCCTTCCGTCCCAAAATAAATGTCCACAATGAAAAGGCACAGTTTTAGAAATCTGTAATAATTACACTTTTTAATTAACTAAAAGACGATTTTACCCTAAACGATAAGAGGGAGTAATGAATTTCATCTCATAATTAAGGGTAGAATTGGAAAGTAGCCATTTATTCTGAACATACTAAAATAGAAATATGGATGCTCAGGGCCTATTTGTTAGTAGCTTGATGAACTTAATGAAACTCGCAACTTATTCGACCAGCTATACATGACTGTTTGGTAGTGGCTTATTTAGCAAGCTTCTAGGGGGGGAGCTTTATTCACAAAGTATAGTTTTTTTCCAAACCTGCCCCTCCCAATTAAAAACACGCTTCTTCCATCTATGAAAAATCCCTCCCAAAGAAAAACCTTCTCACTCTATATCGACAGATTAATACACACAGACAACTTTATCCATACAGGACTTAATGGAAAACCAACCAAACAACCCCTTATTTTAGGATGGAGGGAGTACATCTGATGATCTGAACCATCATATCTAACAAGGTTGCTTTCATGTACAGGTAGCAAAAATCAAGCAGATGATGCTACCAGAGGGAAGGGATGGTCCTGTTAGACCCGTCGTACGGACATTTTACGACCATCTACAAGTAAATCTCCATTGATGTAAAAATATTTTATACACTTTTGAAGTTGATAACTTTAACTAAAAGATTCTTATACTGCTGCAGCCAGTAAATGATGTTGATTTCCATCCTCAAAATACTATCTTGATATCTGGGGCAAAAGATCACACGATAAAGTACGTGTCCACGATTGTTTAATCTAATAGATAGGTTCTTGTATCCTTCTTTATATAAGTCGATAAGAAGTTAATTATGTTATTATATTGCCACATGTAGGTTTTTCGACTTCTCTAAGACGGTCGCAAAGAGAGCATTCAGGGTTATCCAGGTTTAATTTGTTTATCTTATTGGTATTCATCGCAAAACTTGTTATCGAGTAGGATTTGAGTTCACTACGTGTCTAGATTTCCTAAAGATCCTTTCTTTATTTTTCTTGATGTTCAAATTACAGGATACACACAATGTTCGGTCCGTATCTTTCCATCCGTCTGGAGATTTTCTTCTGGCAGGTTCAATACATACTCTATGTTTATAATTTCAGACCGTTTACCATCAATTTATAACCACCATTGCCTAGTATTGCATCTCTACTTTTCTTTGTAAATGGTAGGGGTACGTTAGGGTGTGTTTGGTATGCGAGACCGGACAAGACAAAACAAAAACCAGTTGTCCCATGTTTGGTGTGAGATTATACTGGGACAAGACAGGATTGAGTGGCACCAAAATAGGATATGGGACAAAGAGGCAAGTTACTAAATTACCTATGGCATATTAAAACCTAAAACCTTGCATGATTCTTTCACCCTCCTACCTCATTCTGGCCCATCCAATCCTGTCCTGTCGCCTTACCAAATACCCCTAAGAGTGGTATTCAGCGTTTGGCAACACTGGATTGGTAAAATGATCGATTTTCCCTAACGAGTTTATATCTTTTCTATATTTTGATTAATTTATATCATTTATTAAATTATAATAAAATAAATATTTTTTATAACAAAATATATCATTAAAAAGTTTTCGTCAAGATGATTAAAATGATACTGAAATATAAAGTCTATGTAATTTCCAATTTTTATTTTTTACCTTCTTTTTATTAAGATCTAATAACTTGCATAAATTAACCAAAATATAGAAACCGTATAAAAATAATATTTTGAGGATAGTAAAGTGAAAGTTTAAATAGCATAAAATACAATAAATAAAATTTAAAGAATGGGTAAAATGTAAAGAGGGTATATTGGTAAAATATACCAATATTGGTAAAATATAGGCTTGTTCCACCTTTTTCCACCTTGGTCCATGAGGTGGGGGGTGGAACACGCCTGTTCAACTTTGTTCCTCTCTGTTCATGTCTGTTCCACATAAAAGTCATGTCAAACATGGAACAGTGATTCTTGTTATGCTCCGCCATGTGCAGTGTACCAAATGCACCCTAAAAAACATGACACCAACCATCATCTTATTTTCGATCCAGTAATAGCCCTTTAAATTTGGCTATGCTATCTTTTGGCTACCTTAAGTTGATTCGCTTGGTTGGTTCAAGAAATTCCTGAAAAATGTATCGAGAATCATCTCCTAACAAGAATGGAAAAGGGCTGCAGGGACGGATCATCACGTTCCACATCTGTATGACATCAATACTTTCCAGTGCTACCTCTCGGCAAATGTTCAAGAAATTGGTGTTAACGGTGCAATAAATCATGTATGAATGCTCTTTATAACCGATGACACCCGATAAGCAATTTCTTTATTTAAAAAAAAATATTAATTGGTAATGCAGGTGAGATATTCATCTACAGGTGGCATGTATGTAACAGCCTCTAAAGATGGCGCTATCCGAATATGGGATGGGGTGAATAGCAATGTTGTACGGTCCATACTTAGTGCACACGGATCAGCCGAGGCCACTAGTGCAAAATTTACCAAAGATCAAAGGTACACATTGCTTTTTGTGCTTTCCAATGATTGTTGTGTTTGAGAAATCAGATTCGGATTCTTTATCTGCACACACAATTTCTATAATGAAGGTACACATTGCTTTTTGTGCTTTCCAATGATTGTTGTGTTTGAGAAATCAGATTCGGATTCTTTATCTGCACACACAATTTCTATAATGAAGGTAGTTAAACAGAACTCGACGATATATACATGTTTTGAAACTTGATCGTCGAACTTTTGTGTATAATTTAACCATTTGAAGTATATATTTATGTATAATATGGCAAAACTCATACACACTTTTCATCTTTGGTGAGGCTTAAACCCTTAAATTCCAAGGAGGTTGGGATCTACCGATAACTTTTGAGTATAATGTAACCATGTATTTTAGCACACTCTTGAGTACTCCATCCGTTCCAAATTAAGTGTCCACATTTCTATTTTAGTTTGTCCTAAAATAAATGTCCACTTTAAAAAGTAAGTTTTCACTTTCCCATTCTACCCTTAATTATGAGATGGAGAAAGTCTCTTTATTATCAAGGGTAAAAATGTCATTTAGTTATTTCAAGAGTCTAATAATTACACATCAATAAAACTGTGTGCCATTTTCATAGTAAACATTTATTTTGGGATGGAGGGAGTATAATTTAACCATTGTATGCATTCTTTTGGGTAAAACATTGGGTATCCATGCCAGTTGAAGTCATTGTAGGTGAAACTTAATGGTCACAAGGGATTTGGCGGCGCCTAAACTCAAATCCAAGGAACATGAGATTTTCACATCCCCCCCTCGACCTTAACTTTGGGGGGGGGTGTTGTATGTATATTTAGTGCATATTGTCTTTTATGAGGGTGCGTTTGGTATGTAGACGGAATAGACTGGACTGGACAGGCGAGAGTGAGGTTGCCAGGTTGGTGGGTGAGAATTGTCCAAGGTTTTAGGGTTATAATTTGACAAGGGTAGTTTAGTAATTTACCAATTTGGTCTCATCTCCCTCATTCTTGTTCCACCTATTTTGGTGGGACAAGGAAGATGCATTTTTGTCTCATTTTGTCATGTCCTAATCTAATGTCGCACCAAACGTAATACAAGTTTTTGCTATATCTTGTCCCGCGTAAAAAACACACCATAAGAAGCAAAACAGTATGGTATGGTTGAGGAAGGCCATGTTTTTCACAGTTTTAAGTGTAAGCTTCTAAAAAAGGAAAAAAAGATGAATGTGAGGCCATATGGAGTTTCTTTATGTTATTAGCTTTGTAGAAGGGTCTATTGAATTACATCATCTTCGTACTTCCTATTTATGGCAATCTGCTGTATTTACTTTATGACCACTGTTTTCATCGTTCAGATACGTTCTCTCGTGTGGGAAGGATTCTTCCGTGAAGCTATGGGAAGTTGGAACGGGAAGATTGGTCAAGCACTATCTTGGAGCCACACACACACAACTGCGTTGCCAGGTATGATGAACGAATGATAGGACTTAATGAAACATCGTACTCGGTATATCCACATTTTCCAAGAACCAATGATTCTAGACAAAATACCCAAGATAAATCAAACAAAACGAGCTCTGTATATCCCACTCGGAGGTGGGTTCGGGGGATGTACACAGACCTGACCTCTACCGTCAAAGGGTAGAACAGCTGTTCTGTTTTGCTTTCTTTTTGGCAAAACTATTCTTTGTTTCACAAACGTAATGAACCAACAACTTCATGCTTAGTAAGCTTTGTGAAAATGCCTCAAAAGTCAAAAGTGGCTAGACATTTTTATAAATTATGTGTTCGGTTATATTTGTCGCTATATGTATAGGGGGAGGTTCAGGGGAATACCTCTAAACAACTGAAAAAAATGAGGAACACTTTGATAACCGTTCATCTACACATGTGCATACAAATAATTAAAGTTGTTTCTTGGTTTCTATGCACGTGTGCATATTGGACAAATTACTTGTATTCACACGTGTATACCGTACAAAATGAATGGTACTCGGATGTTCCTCAAATTTTCATTATTTTGCGGTTTTCCCCTGAACCTGACCCTATATATATATATATATATATATATATATATATCCATTTTTGCCATGAATTCTTTCTGCCAGAGCTCCAAGAACTAAGCCTTCTATATTCCTGCAGGCTATTTTCAACGATACAGAAGAATTTGTATTATGCGTGGATGAACCTAGCAATGAGGTCAGGTGTAGTTGTCCAGTTGTATGATTGTACTTTTTTTTGGAAGCATATAGTATTTATATACGGCAAAACTCACACACACTGTTTGAACCTTGGTATCTACTGGTAATCCGAATACTGCTAAGCCAATGACCCTTTGGTGGTATGATTGTATTTGATGGTTTAATGGTACTTTTTAACTGATGTTAACTTGGTGATGCACAGATTGTGATCTGGGATGCTCTGAGTGCTGAAAAAGTGGCAAGATGGCCGTCTAACCATGCGGGTGCACCCAGGTGGCTCGAACACTCACCTACAGAGGCAGCATTTGCGTCATGTGGTACAGATCGGTCAATAAGATTTTGGAAGGAAACTCCTTAGTGCCAAAGAAATCTTCATATATTGAATCTTGGGGGTGCATTGGCTGGTTGTGGTTTCTAACATCATGATACTGGCTTCCACTCCTCATAACAGCTGAAATGGAACCGAGTTAGCTTCATGTATTTTTGTAAACAATGTTATCTGTGGGTAATTTTGATAACTTCTACTCGATTACATTGGTTTGAAACCGAAGGGGCATAACCACACCTGTGGGTTTAACTGTTCCTGAGCCTGTAAACATATGACAAGAAAGAAATGTAGGTTTTGTTTTCAAGGGTTTGTGTACTTGATAAAGTGATAAATGATGATGCAATTGTGAGTCCAAATGGTTGATATGAGAATTGAAAAAAAACAAATTAATTGGGTATATTTTACTCCAAGATAGTGTAGGAAAAGGATGAGATGTACGCAAATATGTCATTGTAACTGGCAAGTATAAACCTCTGCTTTCATGAAAAAGTTGACATCATTCGGAAGAAAGTTTGGTATATGAAAGATATATATATATATAAAGGAGCGATTAAATGAAAACCACTCTAATTTGTAAAAACCGTAAAAACTACTCATTCGTCGATTTTATTGTTTAATCTTATGAAATTTTTTCATGAAATTGTTTAATCTTGTGAAATTGTTTCATATAATATTTTTTTTGATGAAGTTGTTTCATATATGGTTATGAAATTGTTTCATATACTACTTAATGCAACTGTTTCATGTATTTCTCTAAAATTAATGAAACTGTTTCATGTATT
>NC_037533.1:14723608-14738608 GCF_001531365.2 Cynara cardunculus var. scolymus
AAATATCCTTGCATTAATATTTTAATTCAAAATTGCCAAAATTATAAATTTCCTAATTTATCTATTGATTTGTGGTTAATATTGGTTCTCACAGTTACCACAAACTAATTAGTTCTCATTTGATTAGGCCCCTGTGTATGTATATATATGTATGTATATGTATATATATATACATTAAGATGCTACTTTTGAGTGAGATATACATGATGTGTTTGATTTTTGGTTTTCATAACAGGCATCTTAATGTCATCAAAATAATACAAGTGGGAACATTTAGGGTGCCTTTGGCACACGTACAGGACAAGACAAGACCAAACCAGAGAGAATGAGGTAGGCATCTGAAAGAATTATGGAAGATTTTAATTTAAAATGGATAGTGTAGTAATTTACCTACTTTGTCTCATTCCCTTATTTTTGTTCCATTTATTTTAGTGGGACAAAAAATGCTACAATTTTGTATCACTAACGGGCCATTTACCAAACGCTAACCAGGTGTTACTTTACTGGATGAGCACGGAAATGACCGATAATCTTTACCGGGTAAGAGGCATAGTAAGGACCGAGAATCGTTTACTATGTAAGAGGCATAGCAAGAACCAAAATCTTACTCGGTAAGTGAAGAATCTTACTCGGTAAGTGAAGAAGAGTTCTACTCGGTTAGCACTTACCAGATAAGATGTGCTTACCAACAATTCATTTTGATAGCCAAGAATGTTACTCAATAAGGTAAGTGAAGATGGTGACTCTTGTCAGTAAGTGATTACCCTGTATTCGTTTGGTACACGTCCCCTAAGTCTTGTTCTATCCCAATCTAAGGTCCTGTTTATAACAACTTAATGAGCTTAATGAGATTCACAACTTATTCAGGCAGCTATATATAGCTCATTGGTAGTGGCTTAATAATATATAGAGTGGCTTATTCAGTAAGCTTCTAGGGGAAGCTCTATGCAGAAAGCCAAGTTTTTTCCCAAACCTGCCCTTCCCAATTAAAAAACATGCTCATTCCATCTATGAAAAAACCCCTCCCAAACAGAATCTTTCCCAATCTATACCATACACAGCTTCATCCTGGACTTGGTGGAAAACAACCAAACAACCCCTGACTCTGGCACCAAACACTGGACAACACGTTTTGTTCTGTCTTGTCCCACATACCAAACACACACTTCCGGACCTTTCTCGTTACATTCTTTTCAAGATTTCAAAACACTTCACAAACAAGTAATTGATTTAAAAATTGTACTTAACAACTTCTTTCTAATCCTTTGTCAAGCAGTTAAGTCATTACCCATACATCTTCTACCAACTGCCATTCAGAAGCATCAAAAAGGTATATAGAAATGAAGTCCAAAACTCTATCTTTGAGATAATAACATCTCCAACAATCAATCACCTCAAATAACATTAGAGGTTTCAACCTATTTGAGAGTTTATTTCTGATCAAAAAACTGTGTGTTCTAATGTTTGCCAACCAACAAGACAAAAACAACAAGCAGAATATAGCAATATTCAATATAATAAAGATCATTATACCGATATCAAAATGCTCAATAAGCCCGCCTTTGCGCTTTCTTCGGCTTCTTCACGAAACTCAACCTGATCTTCTTAAGCCGTCTCCTCTTTCGTGCCATCTTCTCCGGCAAAGTCTCCCGCTTTTTCTCCTTCACTGCTGCCGGTTTCTTAATGAATCTTGGATCCAATTTATACGCTTTTGGTTCGACTGCTAATCCCCTCTTTTCAGCTTCTTTAAAAAGAAGGTTTGCCTTATCAACACGGCCATGACCACAGAGTTTTCCCATCAAAAGATCGTAAGTCTTGATCCCAGGTTCACAACCATCTTTCTTCATCTTTACGAAAACCGTTAAAGCATGATCAATCCTCTCGATTCCACATAAAATCTTGAGAAACTCGTAGTACACCTTCTTATTGAGTGCACCCCCAAATCCGGCAGATTTCATTCTATCGATCATCTCATCTCCCTCTCCGATTCTTGCAGCCTGATACAAACTCTTGATTAAAATAAGAAATGTTTCCTCATTAGGATGACACCCCCATTCTCCCATTCGATCGAAAAGATTCATCGCCTCCTCAGTCTTGCGAATCTTGCACAGATTCGTAATCAAAACATTGAAAGTTTCCACATTTCTTGGAACCCCAGCAACATCCATATCAATTAGCACTTTTTCTGCTTCAGATTGAAGCCTAAAGGGATCTTTCTTCCTACAAAGCTTACAAACACAATCAAGAATCGCATTATATGCTACCGGACCAATCTCAAACCCTCCTCTGTACATCTCTTGTGACAACCTTCTAGCTTCATCTAGCTTCCCATCAACACACCAACCTTTAATCAATGTATCACATATAAACTCATCTGGGAAAAACTCATTAGCAACATTGGTAACCATTTTCTCAGCATAACTTGCAAACCCATGTTCACATAACTTAGAAACAATCAACTTTAAAGAATCCATATTCCTTACAAACCCATAATCACTCTCCATCTTATCAAAAAATGCAACAACTTGTGTTGGTCTACCAGCTCTAACCAGACGATCTATAGATGATTCAAATGTTTTAACACCCGAAACCCCTTTGCTGGCAACAAGAACTTCATGGGTCGCTTTGAAATCGTTACGCCGACCGAAGTAATCGATAAAATGAGCCAAACTTTCGTCAGTTAGGTTAAAATCAGTTCTTTCAGATACCCATTTATGAAAATCGAGAGCAGTGCGTCCGGATTTGGAGGAGAGATTGAGTGTGTTGAGAATAAGAGTTGATGTGAGAGTGATGTGAGAGAAGCTTAGGTCAAGACGCTGATTGAGAGGGAGAGATTGGTCATTTGGGTCTTTGAGGAGTTCATACGAGAGCGTTTGGGCAATGTCTAGTGAATCTTGAAGTGAAGTCTCGATTTGGGTCTGTGAAGAGAAGAATTTAGAGAAAGAAAGGGAAAATGGGATAAAGAGGGAGTAGGGTTTAGGGATTGAGGGTTTTTGTGGGTTGAGAAATCGCTGGTGGCGATAGATTGATTGTAGCGGCGGCGGCGGTGGTGGTGGTGAAGAGAAGTAACGACGGCGAAGTAGGATCCGAAGCTGAGCCGCCATTAACGGCGGAGATGGTCTAAGCATCTTCGTATTACACACTGCAGGAGAAAGCTTTTCTGTGATTCAAGATTTCAAGATCGTTCCTCAAAACCTAAAACGACTTGATCCGTATTAATCCCACCCGACCCGACCTCCAAAACCCGGGTTCTGGTTGCTGATTTCGAGAAAGACTAAAGTACCCCAACTCCTACATCACTATTATCTTGGTTTTCACAATATTTCCTGAGGGTAAAAGAGTCTTTTTAGCCTAAAGGAATATGAGAGGCATATAAGGAAGTGGATAGAATGAGATGTATATCATATATGATGATGTGGTTGCCATAAAATCAAAAAAAAAATTGAAAATCCCAACTTCTGCTTCATCTTTTTGGCTTTAGTTCTTGCTTTATTAGGCCAAAAAATCCAACAAGGTACAAATTTGATCTTATTTTTTTGAAAATTTCTTTTATTTTGATTCATGTATGTATATGTGTATGTATTCTTGTGTGTTATTGTTCTCCATGCAACTGGGGAATCTAAATTTTGCTCCAAATTTGTTAACAATGGTGGGTTATGTGATTTTGGGGGAAATGCAGTTTTCAGTTATATGCAAAATGCTTGGTGATATGGACCATGTGATATCCTCATCGTCTTCCACATTGAGAAACTATTGCAAATTTGTTATTGAAGAACAGAGAGTAATACATTGCAGAAAAACCCTAACTTGTGTGATATAAATCAGTGAGAACTAACTCTAGGTCCATTTTGTTGTAACCCAATGGTGATATCAAGTCAAAGCTATTCGAAACATTGCGATATGAGGCCTTATTGCTGTTTTCCCTCTCTTTTCCACCTTCTTATGGGGAAGTGCCATCTTGGTGTTCGATGAAAGTCCCCAAAGAAAATTAACTCCACAATGCACATGTTTACATGTTTTAGTTTACATTTGAGGAACCCATATTTTGAATATTGGTTTTTTGTTTAGTTTTAAAAGATTTTTTCGAACTTTGGACAAATAATCATATGATAATGACACCATTGTTAGAGATGTTAAATCTTGGTGATTAAATTGTCCTAAATTAACCGACAACAATCTGATTTTTAACCAAAATATAGGTTTTCTATTGTACATTCTAATTGGATTGCCAAGGATTTCACAACGATTTTGAGTGATTGCAATTACGCATTGCATAATTGGTGCTCTTGTGCAGAGCAAACCAAAGAAATGTTGTCTTTGCAACAGTTACCTTGTATTCATCAGACATTGTTGCTAAATGCATCTACTCAGGTTTCTCTCTTCTCTATCCTCTTGCTCCGGTTTTATCAAGTATATAATTTTATATATACAGCAAATACTCACACACACTCCTCACCTTTGGTGACCTCCAGGGAGGGGCTCTATTGGTAACCCAGATACCAACAAGTATATAGTATTTTGGCCCGTTTATTGTATGTGACTATCGGAAACACAAGTTAGGGTCATTTTCGTAATTTTACGTAACTTGACTCTGTGCATCAGCTAGGGGTGTATGCCAATGGCCGGTTCCAAAGAGGCGTGCCTTTTCTTGTTAGAGCAGAGCAAATATCGGCACCTTCAACCTCTCTCCAAGGTAAACATCTGCGTTATTATCTAGAATGAAATTTTATAACTCACGCAATGTAGTTTATGTTGTTTTTTTATTGAAGAAATATTTCAGTATGGTTGATAGATGATTATTCTTTTTAGTAGTTAACCAGAGTTTGCGGAAAATGCTCAATGCTAATGGATTCAGTTCCATAACCATGGGTTCCAATGCACGAGATCTTGTAGCACTTACCAATGAGGCCTTTCGTCTCTCAGTGACGGTGTTGGCCCAGCAGAGTGCTTTCGCCGTTTGGTGATTTGCTAATTTAGAGATCTGGTGATCAGTAGATGTTAGGATTGACAACATTACACATATGGGGCGGATCCACCTTATGGGGGTAGGGGCACATGCCCCAACCAAACATCATAAAAGTTTGATTTATTTTTTAAACCCCAGTTCTCGAGTTGCTTAGTTATTGATTCTCTTTAATCAGAAAGATACAATTGTTGAGTGGATGGGATTGAAGATCTTAATTTTCATTCTTAACTTGTGTCGTACCCTGGCCTCAATCACTCTCTCCCATAATTTCATGGTCCTGCTAAGAAGCTTTATACTGCGATGGTTATCCGCAATTCTGCGTGTCGCCTTTGTTCTTATATAATGGCACCACCACACTAAGGGCCTGTTTGTTAGCAGCTTAATGGGACTCTCAGCTTATTCGGTCAGCTATACATGATTGTTTGGTAGTGGCTTTTTCAGTAAGTTTTCAAGGGGGAGCTTGATGCAGAAAGCCAAGTTTTTGGTCAAACCCTCCCCTCCCTGTTAAAAAACATGTTCATTCCATTTATGAAAAACCCTCCCAAACAAAAACCATTCCAATCCATACAGACAAATTAATTCATATAAACAGCTTTTTCCATACAGGACTTAATGAAAAACCAACCAAACAACCCCTAAGTCTCCGCTCTTTCGGCATCTTGGCAGTCTTCAACCACCAAGATTTTACTTGGTCCCTAACCCTTCCTAGACGTTACTCCTAGTGTATTACTGGTCAACGCTCTAACGGTTTGGGACCACTCTGCTCTACAACTGCTCGGCATCCTCCCTCTAGACCGTCCTACCTCCATAGAGACTCTCTTTAAGTACCTCTTTATGGTCTCTTCTCAAATGAAAACAATAAAACAATATATTTAGAGAGATAATGGCAATATAGCTTCACAAAAACTAGGCTACACTCTTAAACTTTGAATTTGCATACGCGAGTTTTTTTGTTATTAATCTTTGTCTAAAAGATAATCAACTTAAGTTTTGGCCGTAAAATTTGAATAGAAATCAAATATGAGCTCAAATTTAGTTATGTTTCCTTTTTCCTTTTTTTTTCTTTTGCCTTTTGTTTTAAGTTTTTATTTGGGGACTTAATAACATTAAATGGGAAATATATTTTTCCATAGTTTAAAATAACATTTTGTTGCATCCTGATATACAAGGTTGTACATGCTAGATAACCGAAGGTTGTAAATATTTCCTGTACTTACAAAAATGTGATTAGACATTTTATCCCATTTTTGCTAAAACAGAATGCATATCACATATATATATATATATATATATAGAGAGAGAGAGAGAGAGAGAGAGAGAGAGAAGCGATCAAATGAAAACCACTCTCATTTGTACAAACCGTACAAACCACCCTCATACGTCGATTTCATTGTTTAATCTTATGAAAATTTTTCATAAAATTGTTTAATCTTGTGAAATTGTTTCATATAATACTTTTTTTTGATGAATTTGTTTCATATATGGTTATGAAATTGTTTCATATAATATTTAATAAAATTTTAATGAAACTGTTTCATGTATTTCTCTAAAATTAAAATAATGAAGATGATAATATCCATGATTAACACCCTCCACAATAAAAATGGTTAATCAACCTCTCATAATTACAAAAAAAAAATGAACAAAATGAAAAATTACGATTGGTTGAATGAAGTTTGCACGGTTTGTACAAATTAGGTGGTTATATATATATATATATATATATATATATATATATATTACAGTTCGAGTTTTTCTTTTACAGATAAGTTCGGGAGGCGGCAACTGCTTGCGACTGGAGTAACAGTTGCTCCATGGTTCTTATTGTCATACCAAAAATCAACGGCATGTACGTATACTTACCTGCTGATCGATGATTATTGATTTATTTCACTTAAAGCTAATAGATGCCATGTCGTTAACTTTTACCTGTTTTTCTTTCGGTCTTTAGATGACATTTGATATCTGTGCTGTGAGTTTGATTAATTCGTTAATAATAATCATGGCTTTCTAAGAGTAAACTTTTGATTTGGCTCAGTTGCTGCAGAAAATGCGAAGGGGTTTTTACCAGTCACAGACAAGACAGATGGATATTCGTTTATCTATCCCTTTGGATGGCAGGTATGACTGATGTTTCTATTTGATTCTTTTTTCTTTTATCCACCTCTACTCCCTCCGTCCCAAAATAAGGGCCATTTACCAAACGCTTACTGAGTAAGTGCTTACCTAGTGAGCATGGCAAGGACCTAGAATCTTACTCGGTAAGAGGCATAACAAAAAAGACGGAGAATCTTACTTGATAAGTGAGGGAGAAGAGTCTTACTTAGTTAGCGCTTACCGGGTAAGAGACACCAAGAAACATTCCACTTTGATGATCGAGAATGTTATCCTATAAGATAAGTTAGTTGGCAACTCTTATCGGTAGGCATTTGATAAATGGCCCCTAAGTGTGGATCTTTCTTTTTAGTTTGTCCAAGAACAAGTGTCCATTTTTGAAAGTATGTGTCTACTTTCCATTTTATGAAAACACGAGAGCACTCTTATCAAATGTGATAATGCACGTGAGGGGACCTGGTATGTACGAACGATGTGTCTTGCGACCTAGGTCGCGCCAAAGGTCGTCTGCATCTCTAATTTAGTATCACATATGATAGATTATAGTATCACATCAAGAACACCCTTATCACATGTGATAGTACACGTGAGAGGCCTAGTGGTGTATGAGCGGCTTGGCCCGCAACCTAGGTCGCGCCAAAGGTCGTCCGCATCTTCGATTTTGTATCACATCTGTATCATATCTGATAAAATATAGTATCACATGTGATTGACTATAGTAAAAGGATGTTCTCGTGTTTTCGTAAAATGAAGGTGTTCTTGTTTGAACCCTTCCCTATATATATGTATATATAGTGGGAGGTACAAATAAGAAGGCTAAATATTGTGAGAAGGTAAGAAGGGAAGATTACGCGAAGGTTTATATGTGAAACATTGAAAAGATCCATTTGAAGATGCATATATAAACCTATATGAATAATCTGTAACATCGGTTCAAATATGCATCTTCAGATATATTTTTTTCCGGATTTTTTCAATGATTCACATATGAATCTTTCTTCTTACCTTCTCACGGTATTTAGCCATCTTATTTGAACCGACCCCTATACATGTAGTTGTTTTTTGGGTATTAAAAGTAAGTGCGGAAAATATAGGATAAATCTACTACTTATTGCTTTCAAGGCCAGTGAACTTTTTCCCTAAAGCAATTTCGCCCCCACCATATGTGCTTCAGATTTTGGCGAATCACTTCACAAGATACAATAAAACAATGTTGTTTATACACTTGATTTTCTGCATCCACCACTGACTGAAGTTTATACACTATTTTGAAATTCCACAACATATATGCCACAATGTTACTGATAATGTGATCCTTCACTCTGCTTCTTTTTGAGCCAGGAAATTGTTATCGAAGGCCAAGACAAGGTTTTCAAAGATGTTATCGAACCTTTAGAAAATGTCAGTGTTAATGTGTTCCCGACAAACAAAGAGAACATTCGGGACCTTGGTTCCCCACAAGAGGTTTGCTTCATTTCCATATATCATTTAAAGTTGTCTCACTTTATAAATTTTCGTAATTGCTTCTTGAAAGGGGTGTCTTCCGTTTCACAATCGTTAGCTAATCCGATGCTAGAATAATATGTTGATAAATCTCAGGTTGCAGAAGCCTTAATTAAAAAGGTTCTTGCTCCCCCATCACAGAAGACAAAGCTACTTAATGCAACGGAGGTTAGATTCCTAATTAAATCTGTTTATACAACATCTTTTCTGTTAACGACGTCCCAAGGTAGCGTTTGATTCATTTGGTAACTCGATTTAGCTGGAGAACAATGCCTTCGTCCCAGTTCTAATGGTCTTTATAGGAGAAAGTTCAAATGAGAAGTTATGAACTATAAATATTTTGAGAGCCGTGAGAACCGGTATATGCATATATATGCATTGATGCATAAGCATTATCACACGTGCATAAAAGTAATTTGTCCAGTTTGCACACGTGCATAGAAACCGTGAAACATTTTCAGTTACTTTTTGTGCAGATGTACATATATTGTACAGATGAATGGTTATTAGGGTGTTCCTCAGTTTTCCATACTTATAGTCACTAAAAGAGCACAATTCTAGTGAATGTTTGAGTCTAAAGGTAATTCACTCGATTCTAAATGGTCGAATTTAGACTCATTTCTGAGACAAAGCCTTATTATAAGGTTATGCATCTAACTGTTGGACTTTGCCTTAACTCGTACCGAATCTCTTGCACCGGTGGTTGTGGATTCAAGACTTACCGCTAATAGGGTGTGTGTTTTTTGTCCGTTTAAACGAAAAGTACTGTTATGCGTCTGGGCTATGAGCACCCACCACCAATAATTACACCAACAAACACATCTCTTTTGTTTCCGTGGCCACCACCACGGATCACCACAAGTAACACAACCTATACCATCATTAGCGACGCCAATGACACCAATTAATCCCCGTTTTCACTTCTCTCTCTCCCGGAAACTCCAAGAAGTGAGTTCCTCGTTATGCCATAAATTGGTCATCCCACGTTCTTCGCAGCCTACCCCTCCTAGGCCCTCTCGATCAGCAAACTTTCTACCATCCTCTACAAACGGAAATTTGATCCCATTTGAAAATGGTGATAGTGACAATTGTTTGTTTGTTCTTGTGGTGGCTCTTGGTGGTGGTGACAACGGTTTGATGTTGTGATGGTTCTTGGTGGTGGGGATAATGGTTTAATGTTGTGATGGTGGCGATAATGGTTTGATCTTGTGGTGGTTCTTGGTGGTGGCTCAAGGGAGAAAAAGAGTGTGTGTGTGTCCATGTGTTTATCTAGATACAACTGATCATTTATCACCGTTTTCATGTTACAGCATGATGTTGATGGGAAAGCTTATTACACGTTTGAATTCGTTGCTCAAGCCCCAAACTTCACGCGCCACGCTCTCAGCACAATCACTATCGGCAACGGTATAAGCATACTTCATTTGATCTCCACTTCTACTATTCGTTTGCTCACACTATTGCGTATGCTGAGTTTCTTCATGGAAACAACCCCTTTATTCTTTAGGGTAGAGGTCAAGTCTGCGTACATTTTACCCAGATCCCTGGCTCGTTTTGTTTTGTTTGGTTAATCGTGGGGGCTGAATTTTTTTGTTTTCATTTGGCAGGGAAGTTCTACACTTTGACAACGGGGGCAAACGAGAGACGATGGGGCAAAATGAAAGATAAATTAAGCACAGTCGTCGGTTCCTTCAAAATCTTCAATGTCTAAAGATTCTCGACTTCGTAGCTAACACTGCAGGCTATCAAATTCCGATATATAGTTGAGCATTTTCGTCTTGAACGATCAAATTTTAAGCAGTTTTTCGCTGTATTTTCGTTAAATTCCAAGAAACCCCATTTTTATAGTACATATGATAATGTGAAGAAAAAATTATTATCCACTCTTTTCGTTATATCCGGTTATTAGCACACCTCAGTACTTCAAGAATAGCGTCGCTGAGTTTCTCGACCTCAGATTTTCACTTCAAAAACTCTTTACGATCGTAATCTAATAAAGTTTCATATATTTTCATGGAACCCGTATAGATGCAACAAAATCTACATGATTAAAACCAATAAATTGTTACCTTTCGATGATAAATCCGAACTGGGTGGTGTTGGAAACAGATAGAGGCTTGCAAGTTGCAATGTCATGTGACAAAATTTCGCTCACAATCGTGCTTTTTTTCCGGACGACGTGTAGGGGGTGAAATTATCTTATTGAATTATTGCACGTCAAATTTAATCTCATCGAACTGATAATTTGTTTCTTGAAACAACGAATAAGGAAGATATTCAGGGGTTGTTTGGCAGTTACTGAATGATTTGATGTAGAATGATTAAGTGGTTAGAATTCGTAAAATTAAATATAACTGTTTGGCAATTGTTTATAATGAAATTAGGACGCTTAATGGTTAAGGGAGACCTATGATACAAAATCATTCAGAGGGTTTTAGAATCATTAAGAGGCATAAAATTTTTTTGTCAAACAAGATTCACATCTTAATGATTCAGATGTTGCCTCTTAATGGAACTATTAAGAGGTATACAAAAAACCCCTGAGATAAAACATAGTGCAAAAAATCTTCACATGAAAGGTATTTATACCTTTTGCTCTAGCCATGCGACCTACGTCGCGGCTACAGTCACGTTAGTCGCTATGGTTCGATCACAGAGCCTTAGGTGAGTGGTCATGTGACTAATGTCACAAGCGTATTCGTGATTCGACTGAATGTTCAAGGTCCATCTTTTGACTTTTAAATATATGTCAAGGTACTCTCTATATCCCGATGTAAAGGCAGAGTTACTTGGAGCTTTCTCCAATTTGTCGGTTATTCTAGAAATAAATTTATAAACCGTTATCCCCTTCCAACATGGGATTTAAAAAATGTATAAAACCAACACAGATAGCGTACGCCTCTACCAAAAAGATTCCTACGTCCCTCTATGTTCCATTAGACGAGGTACCAGGAGGATTAGTCGGCTCGCATAGCGGATTAGATATCCAAGTTAATAAAAAAAAACGTTCAGTTTCTTTTATTTCGTGCCTATTTTTATCGATAACCGACAAATCTTGTAACTATTCATCGTATAGATGTTAGTTTGTAAAATTATATTCTAATTAGGTGGAAAAGTTTAGAGTAAACTACAAATTTGGTCCTCGTGGTTTGTTGAAAACAACTTTTTTGGTCCCTACGTTTTCGAAATTACAAAATGGCCATTACGGTTTACAAAAAAACGTCCAGGTTTGGTCCCTATCTCTAATAGTCATTAAAAAAAATCGTTGAATGATGGACATTTTCGTCATTTACCAAATCAAAATCTATTATATGATCTGGTCCATGTGGTTTTTGATTAAGTGAAAGACAATAAAATCGATTAAATGACGAAAATGCCACTAATTTAACAGAATTTTTTACGGCCTTTAGAGTAAGGGGATCAAATTCGGACGTTTTTAAAAGCCATGATGCCAATTTTGTAATTTCAAAAACTGGAGGAACGAAAAACGTTATGTTTGAAAAACCAGAAGGATCAAGTTGTAGTTTCCTCAAAAGTTTAACATCAAAATCAACCTATATTACGTAAGCTGAAAATCTGTTTATCGTATTAAATGGGTATAAAATAAGAAGAATTGTACGTTTGTTACATTAATTGGAAATAAAAACCATCGTCACATTAGGAACCCAGTAATTTTCGTTACATTTTGAAGCATTTATGATACCATGTTCAATGAAGCATCAAATCTTGCACTACACTTGTTTTTGCAACAAACGCGTTTAATAAAAACATAATATAAATTCAAAATTAATTTATGAATTATAAGTTGGTTTAAATGATACAAAAATAACCACAAGGGTGGTGCCTGATTAGTTTGAGCTTGAGCTCCAAAGGTCAAGAGTACTTGGAGGTCTCATGTTCAAATCCAAGGAGGAATAAAAATCCCCCTTGTGGCCATGGATGTTCAAATGCGGTGATTCCGGGCTACCCACAAAATAGGTGGTCGCCCTGGGATTAGTCGGCTCGAGTAGCGGGTTAGATATCCAGGTTAATCAAAAAAATAGTATAAAAATATAACTTAAAGTAAAATACAAATTTGGTCCTTGTAGTTTCGAAATATAAGATGGTCATTATGATTTGTAAAAACATTCGGAATTGGTCCATCTCTTTAACGGCCGTTAAAAATAAGTTAAATAATGGGTATTTTCTTCTTTTTATCGATTTTTTTTATCTTATATACAATCAAAAACCTCAAGGACCAAAATCCTAATATCGATTTTGATTGTGTAAAAGATAAAAAAAAATGTTATAACTCGTGATTTCGATGCCATTCGATATTATCCCGTGCTCTATGTTTTGTCCATATTTACTTCAATTTTTACTAGACGACCTTGCACCTTTCTAGTTGAAACGTCGGTTCTCACATAGGATCTTCTGTTCCCAAACATTTCGCCGATGTAACCATCAACCGTTGTTGAAAAATACCCATTTAGCAAAATTGCGGCAGGACAATAATGTCCAGTGGGGCAGCCACACTAATAAACCAAAAGATCCGACCTTTAACAATCATGAATCACGAAAAAAAAACCAAAACAACTTAAAATAAATAAATAGTCATTCTAGGATCTCTTTAAGAATCTTGAATCATGAAAAAAAGGACAATGAGCAATGAGTATGACCATTGGCTTGTTTCGTGGGCAGTTACGAAAAATCTTTAAAATAATGATAAAACAAAGTATTTTTCCTGAAACACCCCTTTTCAACTTAGAAAAATGACAATTTTGTCCTCTCCATTACCTGTCTTTCCATCTTCTAGGTGGCACTGTCATGGTTTTGTAAGATCAAAAACCTCAAAAGTTTAAAATAAACCCGGATTCAAAGACGTACAATACTTTTTGTTCTGGTATCCATTTACTTACTGGATGACGCACATGAAAAAGAGAATCACTAGAACACTGTATATAAACCAAACAACACTAACTTTTTTTACAGCAACCACAAATTCTTGATGAGATCGAAATATGAAGACTGGGTTCGATTGTTTTTTATATCAGCAATCTTTATTATAGAATACTGTGAATAACAAAAACCTTAAATCCATCAAAAATATAAAAAAAAATAAGATTAAATTTGATGGATATTTTAATAAAAATCATGAAACTAATTGCAAATATGATGATTGTACTCTCAAGCATCATCATTCTAATTGCATACCTTATAAAGCAATCATGGTAGACACCATATTTGGCAAAAATGTGGCCACCATTTTTATCATACAAGGTTTTATTTGATATATAATAAAGTAAACTATAAATTTGCTTTATCTGGTTTGTTAAAAATAACGTTTCTAGTTCTTACGGTTTCAAAATTACAAGATGATCATCATGGATTTGGTTCATCCATCTGACGACCGTTAAAAAATTTCGTTAAATGAGGGATATTTTTACCATTTACCTAATCAAAAACTACATAGACCAAATCATGAAATTGATTTAACGGAATATTTTGACTATTGTTAGAGGGAGGGACCAAATCTGGATGTTTTTACAAACCGTGATGGTCATCTTATAATTTCGATGTTGTTTGGGTAAAAAAGTGTTGTTTTAGACAAACCACAAGGACCAAATTTATAATTTACTCTATTAAGTTTATTTATGTTTTACATATTGTGCATTTAAGAAGACCATGAATAAGAACATGTAATTTGCTTGAAGGACCACATTATCGGACAAACTGATAATTACAAGTTATAAATTTCTATGGATTAAAGCATCGTATTTAAAAATGTTACAGTAATTTTATAAGACGTTTTTAGGTGTTGTAACAAGTTTTTAGGACATTTTTAAAGTAATGTGTCGTATCAGCTCTTTTATATGCCTTTTTTGACATATTCTTTTATGGAACATTTTTTCAAATACTGTTCTATAAGATAATTGATATGAAACTTTATTTTAAAAATGTCTTAAAAACTTGTTATGACATCCAAAAGCTATCTATAAATTTATTCAATACTTTTAGATATTACGCTTTATTGTTTGATCTTATAAAGCAATCTAATAAGATGCTTAGACATTTTCGGCGTTCTATAAAGTCAATTTTGATTGTAGTGAGGTTCAGTAGTTCTAATGTAAAGGTTCAAATATACGAATAAACGAATTTTTGACTATAAGAAACAAATATACGAATTTTTTTCCAATTGGTGGAACCATTTGACTAAGAAAATGACACTAATACGATTCGAACTTGGGTCTGTAGTGAAATAAAAGCCTTGCAAACAAACTCTACTAAATAAAAATTGTTCTCATTGTAGTTTCAAAATACATACGGTGGCACACAACAGATTAATACTGTTGCACCTTTCACGAACCTAAATTTTTTTACCCTCCGATGGAGGAATAATACGGTGGCACGTGCCACCATAACCACCAAAGTAGGTC
>NC_037533.1:14740428-14759220 GCF_001531365.2 Cynara cardunculus var. scolymus
TAAATTAAAATCTTAATGCAAGGATATTTTTGGTATTTTAAAACTCTCATCTCTCCTCCCTTCTCTCTCCGACCACCGTTCTCCGGCCTCCGGCCACCGTCCTCCGGTGATACCACTATGATACCACTGTGATACCTAAAAATATTGGCTCTGTCAAACAAAAGATACATTGTGATACCTAATCATATATAAGATGCATAGTGATACCACTGTGTTACATCTTCGATCGATCACACAAAACGACATCAATGTGATACCCAAGCACATATATGATGCATTGTGATASCATTGTAGTATCACCGGAGGACGGTGGCCGGCGAACGGTGGCCGGAGAGAGAAGAGAGGAGGGAGGAAAGTTGTAAAATAACAAAAATATTCTTGCATTAAWATTTTAATTCAAAATTGCCAAAATTATAAATTTCCTAATTTATCTATTGATTTGTGGTTAATATTGGTTCTCACAGTTACCACAAACTAATTAGTTCACATTTGATTAGGCTCCTATATATATATATATATATAATGAGAGAGAGAGAAAAGAAGTTCAATTGCAAACCGATTCTAAGTTGTTATCGGAAGATAGGATAACGTGGCATGTGTCCTATGTGTCCACATTCATCATGAATAATGAATGCGAACATTCGTGAAATATTCATGATGAATAATACACCATTTATGATGAATAATACACCATTCATAATCTTCATGATAAATTAATATATCATTTATGATGAATAACCCATGCATGTATGAAACATTTGTCTTCCTCTCCTTTGTCCCCCTGGTTCACAACCTAAAATCGGTTTGCAACCAAATATGCCCTTATATATAGCAAGGATCAAACAAAAACGTCAAAATAAGAGAACAAAAAAGACCAAATCACATGTGAATCACTTATGATTCTACGTGCGATTACATAACATATTCGACGTAATGGTAAGCATGCGACCTAGTCCACAACCTGAAGTTGTGTGAATCACATATGATTTTAACGTTGAATCACATATGATTCAACCGTTTTTTTATTCTCGTATTTGAATACTGTTCTCGTATCAGTCTGATATATATATATATATATATATATATTAAAAGATTCGTTTTTATTAAATCCCAATGTTAGTATTACAGAAAAATTTCACCCCAACCACAAAAACAATGTATCCATGTGGTGTTGAGTCCACAAAAGTTGAAAGAAAATGGTTGGTGTCATCCTTCCTCCATTACTACTCAATCATCCCCCCCCCCCCCCCTTCTCTATCATTGCACTTTTGACACACTATGCAACTTTTCATCATTACATTATGGAACCATAACGTCCCTTTTTTAAATTATTATTATCAAATAATGTCGTCATCTTTTTTTAAATTTAAGGGGTTGTTTGTTTACCTTTTAATAGTTCCAATAAGAGGCAATCTCTGAATCGTTAAGAGGTGAATCTTGTTTGACAAAAAAAAAATATGTCTCTTAATAGTTCTAAAACCATTTGAATGATTTTGTATCTTGGATCTCCCTTAACCATTAAGAGCCTTAATTTCATTGTACACAATTACCAAACAATCATATTTCATTTTACACCATATCATTAAAGCTTATTAATCATTTTGTACCAAACCATTCAACAATTGCCAAACAACCCCTAAGTTTACAACATATCACCGATGTAATACTTGATCTGTCATATAACATCATATCAGTATCAAGTAACTAGATGTGCAGTCATGCAAATTCATATCTGATATGTCACTAACAAACTGTTGAATTTGTACGTCAAATTTTTAAATAAAGTTTTTGTAACAATGATTCATGAAAACATGATATGTTGATTGTATCTGGTTTTTTGTTTGAGGACAAGAAACTATGATATCTCTGTTTCCATTGCAATTGATTCTCATATTGTCATGCATCATCCTGAATGAATTAAGACACGTATTATGCATATTTTCTCTTTCAAAATTGTATACATGAGGTATTTATTAGAAACATGTAACAGTTACTGATTTTTTACTGATACCACATATCACATATTGATCCATGATGAAAATATGATTTCATACATAGGCTGATAAGCATACATCACATTATAAGTCACATAAACTCACCTCGTAATGTATAGTAGTTTGATACTGATACCTGATTTAGCACCTACAAAGTCATAACACGTTCACTAAGTGTTTAACATTATATAAGACGCTATTGATACTTTAACTCATAAGAATGGACTGACTATAACAAATTATCACGTGTACGAGTATATGTGACCTCAAAGGTTGCATCCAAGCTCCCATATCTAAACGTAGGGTGAGAGAGCGTAAATGCCTCTAACTCGCCTAGCTCACTCGATGTGAGCTCGTTGACCAACTTAAACTTGTTTCTAAACTCGCTTATACCTGGGCAAACCCATGTGTGAGCTTCAACCTTACATGTGTTCCTTGTTTTTGCCAACTCGTGAGCCAGCTCATTGGTCTTGCTTTCGATAAAAAGAGGTTGTTCTTCTAACACAACCTTCATGAAACCCCCAAAATCTCAGACCTGGTTGTTTTTTTCAAAATTGCCGCTTAATACATCTAAAGCACTATTCATTCAGATGTTTGGTTATTAATAGCGTTTTTTTTCTTTCAAATAAGAGTTTAAAAACTCTAAATGTCCTTTGAAATTTAAGTGGTAAATGTATCACTTAATACCTCTTAATCTCAATCCGCTCTCTATTAAATGAATCATATTTTGGGAGCTGGAAGAGATTTGTTAGCAAAAACTATTTATCTTTTATATTTTTGCACTAGTTTGACCGATTTAGATTTCAGACATCCGATGTAAAAACAAACAGTCTTACTGATCCAGATTTCAGACTTCAACACCACCTCTTATGAACCAGAAATGAAATCATACTTCATACTTCAGCACTTCTTAAAAAACAAACACTACCTCAATTTTTATACTACCGTCTTTTCTCTTTTTGCTTAAGAATGTATACAAGACTTAATTATATGCACCTATAAGTACATCTAGGCAAAATTTTAACACAGTGTTATGTATAAATTCGAGCCTCAAACCCCTGATCATGAAAATATGCTTCTTTTCCCAAGATATCAATAATCAAACGGCCTCATGGTCTAACATTTGATATAAAACCGACTAATCGCTCTTGAAACATAATATACTACAGACTTAACATAATTCAACGTTTTTCACATAAAAATCACAAATTGAATAACGATTTTTCATTATAAACTCGTTGCACCTTCTTGTCCTTATTAATTGAATGTTACGTAATTAATGTTTTTAACATATTTTTGAACAATTTTACGGATAAATCCTATGAAATACCAACTGCTCCATGAGATCTATAAATTCAGTGTTTGTAGATTTCATTGAAATATCGAGATTTCAATTTCGGGCTTTCTTTTAAACCAAAAGCCACGTTAAAATGGAACCAAATTACACGCTCCACAAACCAAGTGATCCAGTTATATGACAACCCCCTCCCCTTTGGGTGCGTCTTCTTTTAGTCCACAAGTTTCACCTATTGCCATATTAGTCCCTGAACTCATACTTTCATGTTTTGCCACTTATAGTCCCTCTTTAGAATATTTATTGCATTTAGACTTTATTTTGGGGTTTTACATGTCATGTCTACATGTCTCAATTACCGTATGAATTATCATTATGAAAAATCATAAATACGGTTTACTGTCAGAATCATAAAATCGTAAAAATTGCATGACCAAAATCATAAAAAATAAATTTTGATTGGGTAAAAGACAAAAAAAAAATGATAACATGACGAGAATGTCCCTCATTTAACCAAATTCTTTTAACTGCCGATGGAGGGAGAGATCAAATACTGATGTTTTTATAATTCATCCTGTAATTTTGTTTTTATTTTGATTAACCTGGATATCCAAAGCTATGCGAGCCGACTAATCCCAGGAAGACCACCTGCTTTGCAGATAGCCTGGAGTCACCGAATTTGAACCTCAGTGGCCGCAAGGGGATTTTTATTCCTCTTTGGATTTGAGCATGGGACCTTCCGGTACTTTTGACCTTTGGAGCCAAGTTCAAACCAATCAGGCACCACCCTTGCGTTATTTCGAAACCACATAGACAGAAAGTGTTATTTTCGACAAAACGACAAGGACCAAATTTGTTGTTTACTCTTAGATTAATAACCGGATAATTTTTAAGGCAAACTACATAAAGTAGAATGTGATTTCATTCAATTCCTATTTTAAAACATGTTTCTAAAAGATACATTTAGGGGTGTTCAAATTATAATTGGATTCAGTAACAGCCATTCAGTTAAAACCAGATATTCAATGTTGGGTTGGATTAGATCGAATCCAGACTTTCAATAATCCAAACTGGATTGTTCGGTTGCTGGACGATAACCAAATCCAATACAATCCAATTTCCATGCAACTGTAAATCATGTTTAAGTTTAACATATGGATAACTGGTTCAAAATATTTGATTGATCTGATCCAATAAATAACTAATAACAATATCAATTTGATAAAAGTATTCCGATCCAATTGGATCGGGGTCGGACTAGATCGACTTTGAAAATCCAACATCCAATGGATAATTGGATTGGAGAGGTTTGGTTCAAAAGCGTTGTATTTGAACAAATGAGCCCTGGACAATTCTAAGGGCTTGTGATTTAAAAGATATTTATTTAAATATTTAGGGGTCGTTTGATTCGTGGAATTTGAAGAAATGTGATGGAATTAGAATGACAAATTCTTTTGATCAAATTTCAATTCTTTTGTTTGGTTCATTTCTTGAAATAGATGGAATCCTTCAAATCATTGAATTCCAAAAATTAATGAATTCATCATTCCTTGGCATAAGGAAAGGAATTGAATTCCATCATCACACACCAAGACCATGCTACTATTGTTCGTCATGACCCACCCATAAACCAACCATCACCACCACACCACTATTGTCGCCTTCACAACTGCCACTCACCCGCACCCTACCCTAACCCACCAATAAACACCATGCTACTATTGTTGTCGTCATACCCACCCACTCCTAGGCCCCAACCATCCGACCACCATCCCACCACTATCATCGTCATAGCTACCACCCCGCCACCTACCCCCAGTCCTGTAAAACCCAAAATTTTAAATCAGGAGAGAAATCGGAGCCTATCGATTAGAGGTAAAATACTCAACTAACGTTCATATTCTTTTATGGTTAGCTTCGTTTTAGGTCCTCTGTAAAACACTTAATCTCGTTAAGTGTAGGACCAGAGGCTCTGGTCAATTGGACCAGAGGCGATGAAAAGTAAATCTCTTAATTTTGTTGTCCGTGTAGGACCAGAGGCTCTGGTCGCGAAGCCAGAAGCTCTGGAAGATAGACCAGAGGGGCTCTGGTCCTGGATGTTGAATTATTTTCTAAGTATGGGTTAGTTCAACCAGAGGCTCTGGTCATGAAGACCAGAAGCTCTGGAAGAGAGACCAGAGGGGCTCTGGTCCTGTGTTAAAATATATTCTAAGTCTGGTTAGTGAAACCAGAGGCTCTGGTCGYRAAGACCAGAAGCTCTGGAAGAGAAACCAGAGGGGCTCTGGTATTAGATGTTGAAATATTTTCTAAATGAGGTTTAGAACCAGAGGCTCTGGTCGCGAAGACCAGAAGCCCTGGAAGAGAGACCAGAGGGGCTCTGGCCCTTGATGTTGAATTATTTTCTTATGGTTTACAACCAGAAGGGCTCTGGTCAAGGTAACCAGAGGGGCTCTAGTCCCAAAGGACTTAACGAGTCCAGAGGCTCTGGTCATTACAACAGAGGCTCTGGTCGTCCACAGAGGCTCTGGTCGTCCACAGAGGCTCTGGTCATCTTCCAGACTTGGTCGTTTTAAGATATATAGCTAGACGATACACTTTATGTCGGAACTCACGTTCCTATAATTTTTGTTGATGTGAGGAACGTTCTTAAGCATAGTTGACCAAGGTTGACCCTAGCCGACGTAGTTGACCATAAGTTGACTTTTATGTTAGCCTTTGGGAGAAATTAATCATTTATATGCTATTTACTATTATAAATTGTAGGTTACCAGTCAGCATCGTTGGTTGAATAATCTTCGTTATCAGGTGAGTACATTATGCGATTTTTATGRGATATATACATGATTATTACAAAAGTATTTTATCCATGATATATGCATGATATGTTTATATGCATATGATGATAACTTGATTATATTGATGTGCATGATATTTAAATATATGCATGATATGAAAGGTGATGTTGATGAGAAAAATTATGATGACTTGTTATTATCAATATGATATTCAAGTATGTGTATAATGTGAAAAATGACGATGATGCATATGTGATTTATGTTGTCACTTGCATGAAATGTATGTTGCATGTCACGATGAGATTTGCATTAATGAGTGAGTATTGCAAATAAATGATATGTAACTAGTATGATTCGGCAAGATTCGTCCACCGTACGGGGTGGGTTGGACATGAAAGGAGGGCTTGCAATTCCGAGGTCTTGGAGTCCTCGTCCATAGAATACGCCACATACGCAAAGAAAAGTGACGAGCCGAGRCCTSACTTGCAAGATAATAATTAAAATACACTAAAACACTGTTTTGTGTGTGCATGTGATCATGAAACCATATTATATTCACTAAGCATTTTGCTTATACTATACATCTATATATCTCAGGTGTCATTTGTCAGTAGAAGAATGAATGAAGAAAGACGGGACTATGTTTTTGAATCATGCTTGATTAGATATTTTAATTAGCATTGATTATGTTAAAGTATTTTACGCTTCCGCAATTATGTAACGAATTATTTTAAACATATTATGTGTGTTTGAAATTTTAAGTTCGTACTTTTGTTTAAGACATAAGTTATTAAGAATGACGTCACGGCACTCGAAAGAAATAAAAAAAAATAAAAAAATTTGGGGCGGCCCCACCCTACTTACTCCAAACCACCAGTAATCACCATCCTACCACTATAGTCATCACAGCTACCACCCACTATCCCACTCTAGCCCCACCTACCTCTCCTCCAACAACCCCTACCTATGGAGCATGGGGGCGGGGTTTGGGTAGGGATGGCACGAGGTGATACTTGTGAAGACGACAATAGTGACATGGTGGTTGGTAGGACGTAGGCAGGCCGATGGATGTGATAGTCCAAACAAAGACGATTGTTCCAATTCTTTCGAGAAATTTCATTTCAATTCCTACCAACCAAATTTCATCAAATTTCATTTCAATTCCTTCAAAGTCAAATTCCTTTGATGGATTTTAATTCCATCAAATTCCATTATATGAATCAAATACTCCCTTATAGTTTGAAAAATAATATCTATTTTGTAAAATGAATTATAGAAAAACATGCTAAATTTCATGTATGTAAAACCCACCAATTCTACATCATTATTGAGTATTAAAATAAATAAAAATTCAAGTTATAGACTTGTAAATATATAAAAAAGTATATTTATTTTATATTATATTTATCCATAATTTTTTTTTATTAACTTGGATATCCAATCCGCTATGCGAGCTGACTAATCACAGAATAACCACCTGTTTTACAAATAATATGAAGTTACCGCATTTAATCCTCCATAACCGGAAGGAGATTTTTATAAATGATAGTCAAAGTTAAACCTTTGCCGAGGATCACATCTCATTAAACTTTAGTTATCCATTTTTTTTATTTATTATTTTAATAAAAGGAAGATCACTTTTGATTCATGTTAGAATATAAGTAATGTTGTTACAAATCATAATTATTTGCGTGTTAAATGTGAATTTTTAAGATTTTTAAGAATTGATTTTTTTTTATTATTTGTGATATTAAGGATCTTAATCCATCCAATTACAACGAATATCAGACGATTAATAATTTTAAATAAGGAATAAATATCATGCCCCTTCTCTTTATTATCATCTCAAATCTTTCTCCTTTGTAATCTCATTCGATGTTTTCGCTTTACACCCACGCACATTAGTATTACAGGACGAAAGAAAAGGTCTACGAACACTCGTGCAGATGAGATTTACGAGTTAAGATTCCGGGGCCATTCTTTTTCGATTTAGAACAAACATTTCTGGTAGCGCATACGATGCTTGATAAGATAAAAGTACAAAAAACATCTTTAACGAATAGTTGTTCTCAACAGCAGTTTTGAATCCAAAATCTTGAAAAAGACGGTGTTTCGATCATTAGAAGACTTAGTCAAAAGAATATGTCCCGGTAACCATCACATTTTGATGCAACACAACGACAATTCCCTTAATTGTAATGCATTCAAAAGATTGGATGGGTATCTCATGTGAGAAAAAAAGATAACGACCCTTTACACATTCTTGTAACATGAACTAAAGTGGTCAGTCATATGATGATGACATAAGATGCCCCTGGAAGAAATTAGGGGTCATAATTACGGAAGAGATAAAGACCATAAACGACAAGAATCACAATGCATCAGTGGTACTGGTACGGATCGTTATATGTGTTGTATAACTTTATAAAGGTATCGAAAAATTCAACATACGAAAATGACAAAACGTTGTAATCGGAATAAATGTTAGAGATGGGTGGGGGGTGGAGAGAATCTTGGGATATTCAAATCCTAAATGCATCTTTTGTGAAAGCAAAGGAACTCCCAAATGAACCAAGAAAAGCATGTGTGTGATCAAGATCCCAAGATACATACATACATATATATATATATATATATAATATACAAAACCCGTTATATTTTTAGAACGGGTTTTCAATAAACACAAAACGGTATTTCATATGATGTACAAGTTATGACCATAATTCTGGAAAACGACACTATAAAAGGGCATCGCCTTTCATAATGCAAATGGCATAAAGCATAAGGAATAAAGATGTATGGGGATGTGTTGGGTATCGGAGTTAATAAACAAACAAAATGGCTACTGATACCCTATATTCCACTTCGGGTTTTCATTTCAATTTCCCGAAACCACATCTTTCCAAAATTTACATATAACCATGTTTAAAACCACGTACACGTTCAAAAACCCGTAAACGAACCATATCACAAAAACGGAAGGCCGAAAAGTGGCACCAAATTCGTCACAACCCACATTCGGTATGACCAAATTCTCCACCACTAATCCGTATCGTTCTTTACCATCATATTTGGACAAATGCCCGTTTATAACAAGTTACAGGATCTTCGACAAAACCGTGCATAAATACTATTTATGGTAAAAAAACGACGATAAAAACCCGAAATGATACAATTGAACTTAAATAGAGAGCTCCCACAACATACCATTTAACTTAAAAGGGGCAAGAAATGACATATATATATATATAAGGGCACACATATATATAACCAAAAGGGTGTGTACACAGTGCATACTTTCACACTACCTCCCAAACTTTTTCAAATTCCAAAATTACCCCTTACTACCTAAGAAAATGGATAGTCATTAATTAAACTTAATTAAGGCTAATTAATTATCCTGCCACGTCATCAAACCCTAGCCACAGCCTTGCACACCAATGGGTTCTTCATTTCCAATGACATCTTCAAACACTCTGACAAATCAACCAGACCCGGATGCGACCCGGATGCGACCCACTTGAAATTCTGCAACAACTGAGCTAACCAAAGCTGAACCGTAACCAAACCCATCGCTTTTCCGGGGCAAACCCTCCGACCCGCACCGAACGGAGCCAAACGGAGGTCCGAACCCATTATCGAGACCTCTTGATCGATAAACCTTTCCGGGTTAAACAACTCGGGTTCGACCCAGATTTGAGCATTGTGGGTTATGGACCACATGTTGACCATGGCTGTAGTCCCGGCTGGAACCAGGTGTGGACCCACTTGGGTGTCGTGGATGGCGAGTCGAGCCCATGATAGAAGTGGGCCCGGTGGGTGTACACGTAGGGTTTCTTTCACAATTGCATGGAGGTATGGCAGGCTTGGAAGATCCGTGTCCAGCACGGGTCGACCCGATCCAACGACACTCTCGATTTCAGCTTGTGCTTTGGCTTGAATGTCTGGATGCAATACCATCCTCGCGAGAATCCATTCCAGAAGGATTGCAACCGTATCGGTTCCTCTGAAGATCATTTCCTGCAAATAATATCACGAAATTAACAAAACAGTTTCAGAAAATTTGTGGGTTTGATCTGCTTCGAGTTCGTCAGATCGAAAATACCCAGAACAGAAAAGAGATGAAGATTATTCGAAATTAAACGTACCCAAAGAACAGCGATCATATCAGCATCACTGAACTTGTTTTCGGATTCCAAATCAAGCAGAACATCAACGAAATCGCCGCCGTGAACGGTGGCAGCTCCGCCGTTTCCAGACCTCCGTTCGCGGTGTTCGTTTATGATTGCTTCTACGAAAACATTAACTCTAGAAACCAGCTTTCTGCATCTCTTCCTCACCCCCTGAAAATCAAACCACCTAACGATCGGAAAATGGTCACTCCAGTTGAAGATTCCGAGAAGTTCGTATCCTTCACTAACCAACTCCTCAAGCTCAAACCCATGGCCGCCATCGTCAGCGAAATCATCATACGATTTGCCAAATACAGACATCATTACATTGTTTAACGAAGCAAAGTGAAGCAACCTCTTAACCTCTACAACGCCGTTACGATCCATGGAATCGGAAACCTGATCCACCATTTTCAACCCGATTTTCTCCCGAAAACCCCCAAAACTCGATATCATTTTAGGGCTAAACAAATGAGTCGCCGAGATCCTTCTAAGGTTGCGCCAATAATCACCATAAGGAGCAAACCCCATGGCACGATGAAACAGAAGCTCATACGCCGATTCCTTCACCGGCCGGTCAGCAAAAGCAGAGCTGTTGAGTATTTCCTTAGCAGTTTCCGGATGACTCGAGATGACAAAACGAGTCAACCCAACGGAAAACGCCATTAGAGACGTAGCATTGAAGGTAATAGCAAGCTTCCCAAGGGTTCTATGAGTCAAAGAGGATGTGAAAGCAAAGACGAGGCCTAAAATGGGTACACCAAAAGGGCCAGGAATGGCCGTTCTCGTTCGAGATTTTGACGACAGAGCCCATGCTAGGCCGCCGGGAGCAAGTAGGAAAGCGAAAACGGAGACGAAAACGATGACGGCGAAGAAAACGGGGAAGGTGAGAACAGAAGAGGTGTGGGGAATGCAAAGAGCAGGAAAGGAAGACATTTTTAGAGAGAGAAAGATGAGAGAGAGAGAGTGTGTGATGGTGTGATGAAGAAGAAAGGGGTATCAGGGTTTATATAGGGGATTAGGGGAAGACGATGACTGACTGGCGGTTAATCAGAGTGGCGAAAAACATCTCTGAAGTCGGTTTCCTTTTTTTTTCAATTTTAAATTCTTTAATAATTACTAGGGGTGTTTAAAAACCCGATCAATCTAACTCAACTCAATGTGAAATAATTTAACTTGAAGCAACTCAATGTATAATCGAGTTTTAAATTTTTTAAATTGTAGGTATTTGGTTGATATTGGGTTACTATTACTTGAACTCAATGTAACTCGATGAACTCGATATTATTTTATTTCTTAGATTTAATATGATTGTTGAATTTCTATTTATATATATATATATATATATATATATATATATATTAGAACGTTACACTATTATGTATGTTCTTCATATACATATGTTCTCAATCCATTCACATCTCTATATAACTCATTCATATATATGTTCAGTAACTGTGAACATATATATGTAAATTGAGAAAATTAACTGAATGTGATATACATAAGAAGTATGGATAAGTTGTATCAAATGGTTGATGATGAAAAAGAAACTATGAATAGATAAATAACATATTTAAGGTTAGGGGAATATTTTAATGTACCAAAATATCAACCCGACCAACCCGTACGGTTTGGGTTGGGTTGGGTTGCACTTTGGTTTGGGTTGAGTTAGGTTAAGATTTTTCAAACCGGAAGCATTGGGTTGGATGTTCAAATGTCTTCAACCCGATCAAACCCAACCAATGAGCACCCCCTAGTAATTACAATTAGAAAATTAATAGAGATGTTTATTTCAGGGATCAAATTTATCTTTTAGCCAAAAAAATTTAGAATTTTTTAAAAATATTACTACCTCAACAGATGGCATATACATAACTTGCGAATGAGTTAAAAGACAAAAAAAAAACATTTTTCACACCCTTGTAGATATCAAAACCAGTACCTGCCTTTGTAACCGGAACTGATATGACTGGTTCCGGCTCTATTTCATAAAAAACCAAAACCGAAACCGATCAGGACTGGTTTTGATTCCAGTTCTCAATTTTTTTTGGAATCGCTAAATGTTGGGTATCCGCTGGGACCAAGTAAGGTACCCTGACCGAAGACAAATGGACACCCGCTTTTTTGAAATTATTAATTTACCTTTTAGGGTTACATTTACCACCGCTTCCTTGAAAGTTGATTTAGTTCTCTCTACCTAAGAGTTTTCTCATGTTTCACAACCCAAATCCCAAAACCACTTGTAATTTTACTCAAGGGTTTCATTCTATCAAATTATCTATTTAATTATTAGTTTTTTTGTTTTTATCGGATTAATTTTCACTGTTGTCAGTATTTATTTCTTTACGTTGTTACTTTGTAATAGACTAATAATTGTTTTTTATAATATGAAATGAGAAAATTTTATAAACAATTTAGGCACCAGGTACTTGATAACGTAACCGGTTCCAAGCGATTCCGAGACCGATTCCAAGTATCAAGAACTGGTCACGGTCTTAAAGCATACTTTGGACTGCTCTCAACTAGGTCTTAAAGCATACTTTAGGATCCACTACTTATCTTGTTGTATAACATTTTCTGCTATTAAAATATATTATTGGTAAGTGTCTAAAGCTCGATAAATACTTACTGGGTAAGAGTTTATCCCCTTACTTGTCAAGTAGAACTCTCGGTTCTTGTTCTGCCTCTTACCAGATAAGATTCGTAGTCATTGTCATGCTCTATCAATAATCTAAGTGATATCGGTAAACGTATACCTTGTAGATGTTAAATAAACAGTCTCTTAATGGGTTGTTTGTTTACCTCTTTATAGTTCCATTAAGAGACGTATTCTGAATCGTTAAGAGGTAAATCTTGTTTGATAAAAAAAATTGTCTCTTAATGGTTCTAAAACCCTCTGAATGATTTTGTATCTTGGCTCTCACTTAACCATTAAGCGCACTGATTTCATTGTAAACAATTACCAAACAATTATATTTCATGTTGTACTATATCATGAGAGTCTCTTAATCATTCTGACCACTTAATCATTCTGCACCGAACCGTTCAGTAACTGCCAAACAGCCCCTTAGTCATTATGAATCTTGTTGCTGCAAGATATTTCAAAATAATAGGGTGGCATAGAAAAAATATGGTGTATTTTTAAAATTACTTTCACGAAATTGATATTTCAAACTATAAACACTTAGATTATGTTTGGCAAACTAGCTAATAAGTTAGAGATTGTTTGTTTACCTCTTAATAGTTTCATTAAGAGGCAGTATTTAAATCGTTAAGAGGTGAATATTGTTTGGTAAAAAAAATCTGTTTTTTAATGGTCCTAAAACCATCTGAATGATTTTATATTATAGGTCTTCCCTAACCATTCAGTGCCCTAGTTTCATTGTAAACAATTACCAAACAATTATATTTCATTTTACACTAGATCATGAGAGTCTCTTAATCATTCTGACCACTTAATTATTCTGCACCAAAACCAGTCAGCAACTGTCAAACAACCCCTTAGATGTGACTGAAAAACTAGTTGTTGGTTAATAAGTTACTTGTTATCTGCTAAACTAGTTACATATAATAAAAATTAGGCAATAAGATGCATGACAACATAAAATAACTTAAAGTAACATGTTGGAAAATTACTCAAGTTAATTGATCTTTGAACAAGTTAAAACAAATAAAATAGCTTATCTGCACCTTGAGTCAGGTTGCAAGGACGGCCCGTTTGGCACCTGCTTGTTTGTCTGTTTCGGGTTTTATTTTTGTTTAGGTCGTGTATTTCTGTGACTTATGTGGGCTTTGTTTATGTTTGTTGCAAAAACTTCTGGTCTTAAACATTCTTGTTTGTTTTATTCTTTTAGGGGCTATTTGTCAGTTGCTGAATGGTTTTGTGCAGAATGATTAATTGGTCAAAATGATTAAAAAACTCTTATTATATAGTGTAAAATGAAATATAATTGTTTGATAATTATTTACAATGAAATTAGTACGCTGAATGGTTAAAGGAAGGCTATGATACAAAATCATTCAGAGGGTTTTAGAACTATTAAGAGACAAAAAAAAAATTGTCAAACAAGATTCACATCTTAACAATTCAGAGACTGTCTTTTAATGGAACTATTAAGAGGTAAACGAAAAACTCTTTAATCTTATTCTCTTTTTAGGAAAAAGAGGATTCTCTAATTACTTTCGAAGGTTTAATGTTATTTTTGTTTGACGGATTTGCCCTTGGGATGGTGTGGGGGACCTTCCCATATGTTGATGGAAATTAGAATCAACATTGGTATTTTGCTAGTCTCTATCTAGTGAAATTACAATTCTGCCATCGGGTGCTATTTGTAAAAAGCCCCTTTCAACCATCCGTTGGTGGAATTTCTCTAGATTTTGTTTACAAAATGTGACTATGGTCGTATTAGTGTTTGGAGGGCAAATACGTAATTTTGACAACTTTCGTTTTTTTTTCCTTATACCTTTGAAATTTCATATATGACTTACGGTTTTCTTAAAGATATATTTCACAAGATCTTACGAAAAATGGTTGTTCTCGTTATGTCGTTTATAGTAATGAACCCACCAGCAAATGATAAGCACCTCAAACTACTAAGGGGTATTTTGGGAAATTCACAAATGGTTTATTACAAAAGCCCTTTAAAGAAAAACCAAGATATTTAAATCTCGACAATCAAATTTCATGGCAGAATATGGAATTTCACGTGACTAGAATATTGTGTCTGTAGGGTTTGAGATGTTAAATTAAGAATATATGCTGAGAAATTGTATTATTTATGTGATTAGATCTCGAGTAATAAAAGTGAACACACAGTCTTACAATATGACTATGAATGTCGTCATGGCTTTACCGTGTGATAATGTTCGTATATGATTAATTCTTGAGTATTTGGAACGTTTTGACACCGTAAAATGTACAGTAGAAACCTGATATTTCCTGTTCTGGTCACATATATGATGATATTACTCATATTAACGTAAAGAACAGTAATAACAAAAAGCAACGACATATGTCTTATAATTTTTCCAAATAGTTATTCACAACTTTTGAACAGTCGTTACGGTCACAACATTCATTCATTTTTTATTGTAAAACACAACGTGATAACAATATTCCATACGTTTCAAGGGATATCGTAATGCTAAGAGAATGTAATTACAACTGTGTTTCGTGCTTGCACTCTTACCTCTAAAGAAACATGCACTACATTTCTAGCGTGGTTGGCGAGAAAAACGAACGACATGCTCTAATAATAATTTGAGATTTTGATGTTATACACGAAACGAGTTACGTGCATTAAACATTTGTGTATGATATTATGTTTTTCAAAAGAACGTTGTTATTCTTCTAGACTGTTGTGAGGTCACTGTACAAAAACAAGATTTTCTCGTTACGTTTTGGTTGTTTCTAGTTGTTCTCGATCACTGTATGGTTTCATTGTATTCCATTTCATTTGCTTAATCCGGTAGGATCCTGACTTAATCACGTGAGTCGGATGACTCACATGGTCTAGAAATTCGGTTGAAAAATACCCAACTAAACGTTCTCGTCATCTTCTTAACAACGTCATACAAATAGAAATAAGGATCAGATATTTCGTATTTACCTTTCTAAATATAACATCATTTAGACTTTCGTATATTAATATTAGAAAGATATGATACCCATAACTCTAAAGATTATACTTTGGCATCGTTGGTCAAGTTGATAGATACCAGTTTTTTTTTAAAAATCAGTCAAAAGAATAAGTAAACAAAATAAAGATACGATTTGGTTCGGATAACACAAAAGTTCAGTATCTGATTTGGTTGTTTAATTGTAATAATCTTTAATCTTTTAGATACAATCTTGTTATTATAACGTCATTGAATTTCAATTATAAAACTTACAGTTTAATAAACAATAACTTACAATAAAAATAAAAAGTATCTGGTTTCGATACCTATTTTACAGAAGATTCTTTCAAAAGCTTCATTTTGATGCATAAAGAAAACATTTCAAATAACGAAGTTTAATAATTGTTTTCAAAAACAATTTTACGTTAACAAAGTTATATTATGGTTTTTTTTCCCACAAAGTTATTGTAAATTATTTTATTTATAAAGGTAAATTACATGAAAAAGTAATGTACTTTAACTTGATTCTTGTTTTGGGTAACGTACTCCCAAAACTTTCATTTTGGTACCTAAGATGTAAAGTTTTAAAGATTTAAGTAAGCATTAACTGGTTACCATACTGATGTTGCGAGTGAAGTGGTATCCAACTCACTATTATTTGCCATTTAACTCGATTTCATTCCATCACTCGCCACATCAGCATAGTAACCGATTAATACTTCAACCGATTACCCAAGTACTTAAATGTTTAAAACCTTACATCTTAGATACCAAAATAAAAGTTTTAAAAGTATATCATCTAAAATAAGAATCAAGTTAAATTACGTTATTTTTGTTTTTTCATATAAACCCCTTCAAATATACTTCACAAAATTGGAGTTGTAATATAATATGTGCTTAATAAAAGTATTCATTGACTAGTTCTATGAGTACTCAAAATCTTTTCAATAAGTCAACTTATAAGTTGTTTTATATTGAATGGTGATATCGACTTAACACATTAAGACATGTATTTTTAAATATTATATAACAAAATAATTAAAAAAATGTAAAAGAAAAGGGGAATATTTTATATTGTTTGGATAAAGAGTGGAAACATGTTTCAACATCATTTTGGAAAATTGGTGTAAAGATATTAGAAAAATATTTGTATGTGTTGACTTTCAAGATGTTGACTTAACTTGATGCAAATGGTCAAAATGACCTTTTTCTATGCTTTGTTGACTTAATGATGCAATACCAAGAAAGCCTTTCAATTTGTTATTAAGACGAAGTATCGTGTGAGAGATTTGAGTTAAAGTGAGAAATGATCTGTAAACATATATGCGTAAATTGAGAAAATTAACTGAATACGATTTACATAAGAAATATGGATAAGTTGTATCAAATGGTTGATGATGAAAAAGAAATTATGAGTAGAGAAATAACATATTTAAGATTAGAAGGATATTTTAATGTACCAAAGTATCATCCCGACCAACCCGTACGATTTGGTTTGGGTTGGATTGAGTTAAGATTTTTCAAACTGCAAGCATTGAGTTGGGTTGTTCAAATGTCTTCAACCCGATCAACCCATGAGCACCCCTACTAATATTCATCTAAGGGTGGAAATCTCTTCCTACGTTTCTCACCTTAACTCTTATTTTCACCGGAACCCAACACTTGGTTATTATGTATGAAATGGATAATCTCACTATCACAAAAAAAAAAAAATTATATGTAACTTTATGTTTATATGTAATTATATAGAGTAAACTACAATTTTGGTCCCTGAGATTTAGTGAAAACCTTTAAAAGTGGGACCTAAGCTTTTATAAATCGGGTTTTCATTCTTCAGGTATACATTTTGCTCTAAAAGCGGCACCTGATCACTAACTCCGTCTAACATCTCTGTTAGAGTCGGGGGTAAAATCGTCCAACTATGTTTTAAGTACAACTTTCAATTACAGTAAACACCAAGGACCAATCCTTAATTTAGGTGTCGTTTACCAAACGCTTACCTGAATAAGTGTTTACCAAGTCACATTATTCTACCGGATGATTATGACAAAGACTACGAATCTTACCGGATAAGAGCGAAAAAAAGAATCGAGAATCTTACCCGGTAAATGAGAGCGGCGACTCTTACCATGAATAGCGCTTACAAGGATAAATTGTTGCATACGATGCGTTTTAGTAAATAAAATCTTATTCAGTAAGTAAGCGATAGTGTTGAATTTTACCAATAAGTGCTTACTGGGGTCAAAGACCTTCCAGCCTAGTGGTAAAGGCTTGGGCATGGTATAGTCATGAACCCAAGTTCGAGCCCTGGGAAGGGAAGTGTTGGCGACATTTAAGTGGGGCCATGTTTAGCCTCCAAAATTGCCGGGGATTAGTCGGGCTTTGGCCCGGACACCATTACAAAAAAAAAAAAAAAAAAAGTGCTTACTGGGTATGCTTGTAGGTAAACTGCCCCTTACTCTTATTATTAAATAAATAAATAAAAATATGTATGGTAAATATATTAAGATTCTAAATGGTGTGACATGTCGCGGCGAGTTCACAACGTTTTTCAAAACGTAAGTTATAATAACGAATCTCCATATTATATATATAACAATGTTTATACTATTTACTCAATTAATAAATGATATTAAATCATTTAAATTAGATTGAAAATCAAATATCATAAGTATTTTGTAACCACGGTGGTCGTCGCTCACCGTCTCCATCGCCGTCTCCCACCGTGATCGTCGCTCACCGTCTCTGTCGCTGTCTCCCATGGTGTTCGTCGCCTCCCGTCCCTTTGCGAAGCTGCCGCCGATAAACCCTTCCTCTTCCCCGCCTTCTCCCATCACGCAGCAGGTAAATCCCTTTTAAACCCTAATCATGTCCCCTTTTCTTGATTTAGTTCTTCGCGAAGCTGCCGACCTAAC
>NC_037533.1:14759975-14781937 GCF_001531365.2 Cynara cardunculus var. scolymus
TATCTTTATAAAAAATTATATTATTAAATAAAAAATAAAAAATTGAATTAAAGAAATACACAAAAAAGAGAAATTTTGAATAGTTAGTTTGATACTAATACCAATATTTTTTTCATTTTTTTATAATATATCTTTCATATTTATATTTTATTCAAAAATAAAAACATTATCGCTTTCTCAAAACCACATCAAACCGTATTATAAATCGTCTGAGATAGAAAAAAATGAAACATTAAAATTGAAATGTATCTTGTTGCATTGTGACAGTACCATTCTAGTATTATAAATTATTAGAAAAAAAAACTCTCAAAAACCATTTTTTATGCATTAAGTATTGTTTATTGATGCATATTACTTAAAATTCAATATTACAAGTAAATTGTGCGTAAATACAGCTTATTAAATCTTCATATTTGAATTCGTGTAAGTAACTGCAGATAAATATAATCGAGAGGATAAACATCTCATTTCAAATATAAAAAATTTAATATATAATTAAAATAATCATTGAATTTTAACAAAATACTTAATTATTATTTTTATAAAAAACATTATTAAACAAAAAATAAAAAAATGAATTAAAAAAATACATATAAAAAAAACCTAATAGTTAATTCGGTACTAGTATCAAAAAAATTTCCAATTCTTTATGATATATTCATATTTATATCTTATTTAAAAATAAAAATATTATCGTTTTCTCAAAACCATATAAAATAGTATTATGACATCGACTAATAAAAAAAACATAAAACATTAAAAATCGAGATATATTTTGCTGCATTGTACGAATATTCTTCTAATTTGGATAAGAATAAGAATTAACAGGTTTAAGATAATGATATATCATATTATGCCATTTTTTATTATTATTTTTATTTCTTATCTCTTAATATTAACTAAAAAAGGACTTTCAAGTAAAATTATAAACATCAAATATTAATTTTTAATTAAATAATATAAAAAAGATATTTATCAAAGACCATGGTCCAAGGTTATATACGGGAATTTGATAATTCAAAGACTTTTAATACAATTTTAAAATATTTTAGTTATTAAATTTAATTAAATAATAAATGGAAGAAAAATATTATTTTTGAAAGACCATTTGGCAGGGCAAAAAGGACTTTTCGGAATATTGGTTGAGGGAGGTTAACGAGGCACGTGACTGACATACTCCGAAACGAAGCAGAGACTAGAACGGCCGTTACGGCGCCGCCTTCCGTTACTCCCTCCGTCTCTTTCGGGACATGGTTTTTCCGTTTGGTTAAACGGTGGACCCCACCTCTATCTGTCTGTCTTTCTCCCATTTACTATTGTTTTTTTAATAAATATCGTATGAATTTTTTTATATATTAAAATATAGAAAAAATTTTAAAAAAAATAATAAACTTTTAATGTTTGAAATAATTAATTGTTTAAAAAAATAAAATTTTAGATATTTCAAAATATGTTCAATAATTTATGGATTTTTTAAAACATATTAGATACAAACCTATATAATTGGTTAATATGGTAAAATAATGAAAAAAGTTTGGAAAAAAGCCCAATAGACAATTTATATTTTAAACGATCAAGTCCCTAAACATTTTTTAAACCAAAAAAGTATTTAGATATATAAAATGAAACAAATATACCAAAAAAAATAATAATTACATTTAAAAAAGATTTTTGATAAAATTTATTTTAATTAAAAATAAAATATATTTTGTCAGTGATTTTTTAAAACTAAAAAAAATAAAAAAAAAGATTTAAAAAAATTACTGATTAAATTTATTTTAATTAAAAAAAATATTTCTCATATGTGATTTTTCTAATTAAAAAAAATTTAAAAAGATTATTGATAAAATTTAATTTAATTAAAAATAAATATAATCAATAATCTTTTTTAAATCCTTTTTAAATTTCAAAAAATCACTAAAATAACATTTTTTATTTTTAATTAAAATAAATTTCATTAATAATCTTTATTAAATATAAATAATTCTTTCGGTATATTTGTTTCATATTATATGTTTAAGTATTTTTTTGGTTCAAAAAATACTTAAGAACTTAATCGCTCAAAATATGAAAGTTCATTGATTTTTTTTCCAGGTTTTTCCCATTATTTTACCACATTAATCATTTTTATAAGCCATAATAATGTATCTAACAGGTTTTAGCAAGTCCAATAATTTATTTAACATGTTTTGGAATGTTCAATAACTTATTTCTTTCAAAAAATTATCAAATAACTTGATTATTTCAAGCATTAAAGTCCATTAGGTTTTTTTAAAAACATTTCCCTTAAAATTAAGTCAAATTATGTATAAAAAAATGAAAAATGAGTTTTGGTGTTAATGTGAATAAGGAAGAAACCATTAGGTAGATTGCATACTGTATTATAAGAGCATCTTTAATGCAAGGTTCTTATAAGTAAAATATATACATTTTTATAAGAACCAACATTGTGAAAAGTTATTATAAAACCTCATCATTTTGAGTTCTTGTACAAAAACTTTGGTTTTTACCGTAAAGTTTGTATGAATTGGCATTTTGCTAGTTTTTTTATATATTTTTTGACTTTATAATTACTGATATTGTTAAATAGAGATAGAGAGATCAAATTCAAACTCACTCGTTAATAAAAAAAAATTACAAACACGTTTTTTTATGAAACATGAAATATCAACCATAAAACATGAAACATGAAACGTGGTAAAGGCTTGGACATGACATAGTCATGAACCCGAGTTCGAGCCCTGGGAGGGGAGTGTTGGCGACATTTAAGTGAGGCCATGTTTAGCCTCCAAATTTGCTGGGGATTAGTCGGGCTTTGGCCCGGACACCCTTTAAAAAAAAAAAAAAAACATGAAACGTGAAAATTTAAAACATGAAAAAAATAAATCTACAAAAAAAGAATAAAGAATAAATATTTAAATTGTTACAAAAAAATATCACATATAATTAATTATTATCAAAAATGAAAAATTAAATAAAAAATGATTTTTAAAAGTTTTATCAAATGCTTTATAATGTAACTAGAGGAGTACTCGGATTTTAATATTTTATTTTATTATTTGTCTCAGTCGATGTTATAATATGGTCTCATGTGTTTTTGAAAAAGCGATAATGTTTTTATTTTTCAATAAAATATAAATTTGAAGATATTATTAAAATTTGACAAAAATATATCGATATCAGTATCAAATTAACTATTTAAAAATTCCTCATTTTTTGTGTAATTTTTTAATTCAATTTTATTTATTATAATTTAATTTATGTTCAATAACGGAGTAATTTATATTTGGTTTAATAATATAATTTTCTTATAAAGATAATAATTAATTTTTTTGTTAGAACTCGATAATTATTTTAATTATATTTTAGATTTTTTATATTTTAAAATGAGATGTTTATCATCTGTTTGATTATGTTTATSCGCAGTTAGTTACACGAATTCAAAAATGAAACTTTAATAAGTTGTACTTAAACATATTTACTTGTAATTTTGAATTTTAAATAATAAACATCAATATCCAATACTTTATGCATAAAAAATAATTTTTAAAAGTTTTTGTCAAATACTTTATAATATATATATTTATATATATAATAAAAAAAAATTAAATGACATTAAAGTTAAATTAAATTATACATCTAAATGTAAAAATGATGTTTTGATACAATTTTAAGAGCACGTGTGTAGGAAAAATCCGGTCCACCGATTCGTGAAAAAAATAGTGGCATTAAAATGAACGGTTGAAATAAAAACAATAAACAAAATAAATAAATAAATAAATAAATAAAAAGTTAACTAAAAACCGGAACTTGACCGTTACTAAAAAGACAGACCTAGAAAAATATCAGATCAGATCTTAACCAGTCGTGTCTGTTTAGTCAAAAAGTTATGGCCAAATTCAAACCGTTGATTCTTATGAACGGTTTTAATTAGAAAAATGAAATACTCAATTATTTTAAAAAATATTGCAAGATTAATTGATCATAAAAATCTAAAGGTTCGTTAAGTTATAATATCAGAATTCATGTATTCATTTTCTTTTTCATTTTTTTCTGATACTTGAATATTTTCTTATCTACAATCTGAATTATTTCAAACCTTTTTTAACTGATAATAATTGAATGGTGTTTAAGTCTAAAATGCAGGTATTTCTTCTAAGTTCTGATAAACCATCGATTATGAGTGATCACAAAGTCGAATGACACGGAGAAAAAAAGGAAACATATCTTTAAAATATTTCTACAGTTAATTTCACCATTTACTATTGAATATTGATACCAATAATTATTATTTTGATATCTTTTAAATTGAGTAATAATAAATAATTTGGGTAAAGCTAACAGGCTTTACTGGGTTTTTCGGGTTTTAAATGGGGTTTAACGAGGTGTTAACAAGACCGATTTTCAGGGTTTTTTTTCTGGCTTTCCTTTAACCAGTTAAGGGTTGTTTCCAATTTCAGAATTTGACTAAAATGGGATTTCGCCTATAACTGGTCCTTGGGCGAAGACTTTTTTAACTGGTCCAACTTTGGACCGGTCCTCAGTCCCTACTGATCCAAAATAAGTTAGTCGGTTATTTGTACATCTCTATGTTACAACATTCATCATAAATGATACATCATTAATGATGAAATGTCCGAGACATGTGGCTCACTCTCATTAGGCCTCTCATTCACAACGGAAATCAGGTTCGCAACTAGCAGCACTATGTGTACGAATGTCAAATTAACAATATATATATATATATATATATATATATAGTGAGGTTCAGGGAAAAAAACCCTTACAATAAAAAATAGTAAAATATATGATCATCCGTTAGATTGATTGATCTAACGGATATGATTAAATAAGTGGTTACAACAATATCTTCATCTTCTAAAAAACCCAAATACGAACCAACAAGGCCTAAATTTAAACAAATACGAGTGAAGTTATATATGAAACCATAAGCTTACAAACATTTATTCTCTCTCTCTCTCTCGGTTTGTGGTGGCAATGGGTGTCATGTCACCACCTCCCTAGCCCTCGATCCAACCCATATGCATCACAGCACCGAACATGTTCGAGTTCAGGGGTTGGGTTAGGTTTTGGGCCGAGTTAAGGCAGATGTGAAACAAAATTCAAGAACAAACCTAAAATCAGAAATCCTAAACTAAAGAAGAAAGCGTGATGATAGACGAGCTAGACGAGTCGTTATAGCTGCAACCGCAACCAACGAAAGCATTCCCAAATTAGAAAATCAAACACTAAATTTGTATTTTGATGGAGAGAGAGTGATAGAGACTTCGACTTCGATGTGTCACTAACGTGGTGTAGTTGATGCTTACAACTCAACTCGTTTGTTCCCGTTAACGCTAAAACAAACAAACTATCAGTATGATAATTAAAAAAAGACTAAAATACCCCTCAAAGTCAACAGACACGTTGAAGATCGGCGTTTCATCCAAGGACTAAAACCGTAACAAAGTTGAAACCACAAGCCCTTCAATTGTAACAAATGAAATACTACAAGTACAAAAAGGAGAAAATTAACAAGTGAAGTGAAAAGACAAGAATGCCCTTTGACTAGAGTAAAGCCCACAGAGTGATAATTTGGGGGAATATTGACAAAAAATGCAACTAGTCATGATGGAACCAACCCTCTCCCCCTCCCCTCCCCTCCCCTCCCCTCCCCACAACTCAATTTTGTTAAAAGATCTTCACAACCAACAAATCCTTTGGTCAAAAACACACCCACCATAACACTGCCCAACACCACTTTTTTACACATCACTGGTACAAGTTTACCCCCCATTCATTCAACTCTTATCCCCCACCTTGATTATTTTGTGTACCAAAACAACTGGGGTAATTTTATATCATTTTTACTGTTTCACAGTTGTTAAATGGTTTGATACATAATAATTAAATGACCAGATTGATTAAGGGGTTCTCATGATATAATGTAAAATGATAAAATTGTTCAGTAATTGCTTACAATGGAATTAGGGTATTGAATGGTTAACTGAGGCTCATGATACAAAATCATTAAGAGAGACTTTTTTTTGTCGAACAAGATTCATCTTTTAGCAATTAAGAGACTGCATCTTAATAGAACTATTAAAAGGTAAAAAAAATATTAAAAATGTAATTAACAATGATACATGAGTTTACTTGTTAATAAAATAACCGGTTTTTATAAAACTTGATGTTAATTACATACTCACATATTCAAATTAATCGTTTTTTTTAATTTACATTTTAATGTATATTTTGATTAAAATTTGATACACTTTCTGATTTTATTATTAATTACGATATGGATAAAGTTTCTCTCTATAATTAACGGTGAAATCTTCTTTGTTAATAAAAAGAAACTGCAATGAATTTATATTCCAAATGCTGCATGCAAATTTCATTGTGTGTTTTTATGAGGTAGTGTAAATATATTCCTATATATTGCTAAATGCACTCCTATCCACTAATTTTCTTCTTATACACATCAATTAACGAGTAAAATCTGGTCCTTGTGATTTACATAAATTAACGAGTAAAATCCTTAAGACTAAAGGCTGTTTGTTTATCTTTTAATAGTTCTATTAAGAGACAGTATATGAATCACTAAGAGATGAATTTTGTTTAACAAAAAAAGTCTGCATCTTAATAGTTCTAAAACCCTTTGAACGATTTTGTATTTTGGGCCTCCCTTGACCATTTAGCGCCCGAATTTCATGTTGAACAATTACCAAACAATTATATCTCATTTTGCACTACACCATAAGAGTCTCTTAATCATTCTGACCACTTAATCATTTTGCACTAAACCATTCAACAACTGTCAAACAGTTCCTAGCACATTTTAATTAACGACATCCTTAAGAGAGATCATATACGTGATAAAAATAAAACTAACCTGTTTTAAATATCTTATTTATTATTAAATAAATAATTACTCAATAATTTAAAATTTAAAAATATTAAAATAAATACAATAAAATTATAATAATAATAAGTAAAGTAAAAATTATATAATTGATTATTCGTAAAAATTAGAAAAAATAGTATAATAAAATGTATGTATATATATAAACAAAAAACTATATATATATATATATATATATAATATTTAATAATAATAAAATAAAATATATATTATTTAATTTAGATTCTAACGCATTCAATACCACTCTATCAAAGATGTCGATAGCAATGGAAGATTGCTACATTGACTCCTTTTTTTTGATAGGGAGGGGGGAGACCCCTCCAGATCAAGGCAAAAACACTAAAACAACAAAATACGCTCTCGGGTGGGGGCGAACCACATCCACCAGAATCCAAGGCACCCAGAAGGGAAAGAAGGGGAGAAGAGGAGAAGAGGGAAGAGAAAAGGGAGAAAGAAGCAGAGAGAGGAAGAGAGACAGAGACAGAAGCCGACCACAAGGGAGGTGCCCAGTCAAGCCAAGACCGGGAAGCAACGGGGGACACCACAGGGGCAGGAAAAGGGGCCTAAAAAAAGGCACACCCTAGACTGCACCAAGAAAAACCAGGAGAGCAGAAGAGCTCACACAAAGCAGACAAAGGAGCACAAAAGAAAACAGACGGCTAAGGGAGGTTCCAGGCAAGCCGAGYCCGGACAACGTTAGGGGAGGGCTTAAAGGTCAGGCTAAGGAGCCTGGACCGGACATCATCAGAAATCGTCTTACCAACCATAATATGCGATCTTCTCTTGCTCATGAAGATACGGTTATTTTTTTCTTGCCACAGGTGGTAGACAGTCCCAGCTAGCACTAAGCGACGAATGATAGACCAAATGGTCTTTCCTTTTGTGACCTGCTGGAACAAACCAATAATATCATCCCAGTTATCCGGGACATCCTCGAGGTTCAGCTTGGCTTTTAAACCATTCCAGACCAGATTAGGGAACGGGCACTCAAAGAAAAGATGCGAATGCGAATCAGGCCCGTTCTGACAGAAAGCACAGGACAGGTCGGCATGGGCCTCCCAGAACCGGAGTTTATCGTGCGTCTTGAGATGCTGCTTAAGAGCAACCCACAGAATGAAGGCATGTCTAGGGATGCTTTGGGAGAACCAGACCATATGATGCCAGGAGACATCAGGCTCATTTGGACGAAGGGAGAGCCACACCTCACGGACAGAGAAAGGAGTAAGACGGCCATCCCGAGTTCTCCAAAGGAGCTTATCAGGGGTGGTCGAAGAAAGAACGGGGAGGGGAGAGACACGGATAGAAGGGTTTGAATTGTCCCTCAGGAGAGGAGACGTCCAATTGCCCTGGGACACAATATCTCTGACAGAAGCAGAGAGAGAAAGATTGGAATTGAGAATATTACGGGGGGAGATATGCCGGTAGAGGGGGCCAGCAGGATGCCAGTTATCATACCAGGTAGACATGGACGCGCCATCACCAATCTGGGAGACAATGAAATCTCTAATCTTTTCCCTCATCCCAAGGATCTTCCTCCAGCCCCAACCCACATCACTGCGTATCGGGGCATCCCAGAAGTTACGATCTTTCAGCCTGTAGGAGTGGATCCATTTAACCCAGAGCGAATCCCTAATGGTAAGGAGACGCCATGTGTGGGAGGCCATAAGRGCAAGATTCCAGGTGGCAAGGCTCTTGATACCCAGCCCGCCTTGAGACTTGGGGAACATTGACTCCTTTTAATGTTAAAATCAGGTGGTTCATGTATTATTAATGGGTGGCTCCGCAAGTTTTCACAAAAACAGACATCTCAGGTAATTCAGTTAATTAAGAATGTAAAAAGTAATTTTTGATGTTGATATATAAAAAAAATGCAAATTGCATGAAAAAATAATTTACTTTAACTTGATTCCTATTTTAGATTACGTACTTTCAAAACTTCTATTTTGATACTTAATATATAAAGTTTTAAACATTTAAGTAACCAGGTAATCAGTAAAAGTATTAACCAATAACCATGTTGATGTATCGAGTGATGAAATGAAATTGAGTTGAATAGCAAATAATACTGAGTTGGATATTATATCATTCATCACATCACCATGATAATTGATTAATGCTTCAATCGATTACCCAAATATTTAAATATTTAAAATTTTAAAATAAAATTTTTAAAAATACATTACCTAAAATAAAAATGACATCAGCAGCGGAAGAGATGGAGTAATAATTTGAAAGTGTTTTTATATTATTATTAAGTTGTCTGAATGGGGAATACTAGGAGTAGGAGGGTAGCCCACCCATACAGAGTTCTCACAGTAATCTATGGTGATGTGATTTTTACAATAAAGTTCTCGCTAAAATTACATTTTTGACCTTGTTTTATATGGAATAACATTTTATGACCCTAAGTATTTGATTCTTGTAGCATTTATTTTGTAACCTCCTTCATCCATTGTGTTAACTCTCTTAACAGAAATTATGTTAATTACATTAGTTTAAAGGGCATTTTAGTCATTTTAGTTTTTAATTTTGCTTATTTTCTATTAGAAAATTAAGATAGATCTTTCAAACACCAATGAAATGTTGGCACATGTCTCTCTTCTTTCCCTCCTACTTCTGGTGGAAAAACTAGTCCGTCCTCGACTTTTCTCGTGTCGGTTCTCCTTCTCATTACTGTCTGCCTCTTTTAATCTCATCCTCATCGTGATCACGTTGCAAACACAACCTGTTCTTTAAGATTTGAGTAATGGTGGTTGTTTTTTTTTTTTTTTTGCAATTTATTCTTTTGCTGGTTTTGTTTGATTTTTTTTGCAATCAGTACTTTTTTGGGTATCGGTTCATATTTTTGTTCACTTTCACGAACAATTACAACCACTAATTTTATGCATTTCTTCTACTTGTGGTGTTAACCGTTGAATGTGGATCAAGCCGTTTGTTCAATGTTCATGAACAATTATTTGTGTTTGTGACAGTGGTTATATGGCTTTGGATATGTTTGTGTTCTAAGTTCAAGGTCAAAATGGTAATTTTTATTGTTCAGATCATTGTCCAGAAACAAAAAAGCAAACACCAATTTAATTACGGATGACTGAGTTTAAATTATGTCAAATACCCCAATCTATCAATATGTTGAATTCGAATATTGCATTATGCAGTAAAAAGTAAGTATTGATATTGATGTGTGAAAGAACAAATTAGTAGACGAGATCCATTTATCCTGTCACCGATTAAAAATGATATATTATTTTTATTTATTTGTATCTATTTTAGAATTAAATTACATTTTTCTCCCTATGGTTTGTCAAAAATTACTATTTCATCCCTATGATATACAACTTATTGATGTTTATCCTTATGATTTTAATTTTTTTTTTATTTTCGTCACTTGTACATATAGGTAGGAATTAGGATCTGTTTGGTTTATAAGTTCAAAATCTCATTTCTGAGAGTAATTTCTTTAAAGTAAAAGTCATGTCTGCGTATATTTTACCCACTAGGCCCATCTACTGGTGGGATATATCGGGTTTTACTTGGGGCCTGTGTGTTAGCAGCTTAATGAAACTTACAGCTTATTCGGTCAGCTCTACATGACTGTTTGGTAGAAGCTTAATGATATAGAAAGTGACATATTGAATAACCTTGCAGAGACAATATAAAGAAAGTCAAGTTTTTTTTCCCATACACGCTCATTTAATCCATGAATAAGTTATTTCAAACAAAAACTTTCTCAATTTATATAAACAGATTAATTCACACGGACAACTTATCAATACATGACTTAATGAAAAAGAACAACTAAACAACCCCTTAGTCTTAGTAACGGAAATAACAATAAACTGTAAACTATAAAGATGAAAACCGTAACTTTAAAACCATAGAGACGAAATTCACAATTTACGAGAAAACACAGGGGATAAAAAGGTAATTTACACACTATTTTATGCAACTATTGGAGTTGTACGGTAAGAGTGGCATGCAACCCCACATGGTACAACTTGTTTATGCACGTCTTTCTCATCAACCAGACCAGTTCAGTTACAACCTGACTACTATTTTATTTTCCTTTTACCATTTTGATAAATCCTTTGTTTTTCCATATTTATCCTTTTCTACGTCATCAACTAAAAATCTTTCGCACAGTGAACGGATCCAGATTTTTTTTAAACGGTGACATAATTTGACTGTAAAATATAAATCTAAGGATATTTTTTATAAAATATCATTGGTCTGTTGGTTAGTTCATTGTTTTTCATATGTGAGGTCATGTAGTAATTTTTTTCTTCAGAAACATAATAAATCTGAAATTAAAAGATAAAACTAAGAAATGATAGTAATGAGATTCGAACTCGGGTTTGGGGTGGATAAAATGCTTGCAAACCAACTCTACTAAAGTAAACTTGTGTTTTCATTGTAACTTCAAAATATATATACACGGTGACACACAACAGTTTGATACGTTGACACTTTTTATGACTGTAATTTTTACACTAAGACGGAAGAACGGAATGGTGACACGTGCCACCACAAAATTGATTAAAAACGAAATTTATACTAAAGTTGATACCAACGGGAGAACGGAATGGTGACGTGTGCCACCACAAAAAGTTGATATCAACAATAATTGATTGATACATGTTATAAAATTTTAGGTACCGATTAAAATTGGTTAATAGACGGTGTATAGAAAGGAATGGATTAGCTTACCCCTACTTTAATTCTGCTACAATTTAAAAAAAAAAAAAACTCTAATAAATTATTAAATTATAAATTGTATTTTTTAAAAAGTTTTATTGGTATCTTTAAGATGAATTAATTATTGAATATTTAAATTTTTTATTCAATTTATCGGCGATATATTTACAATTCGTCTATAATAATAATAATAAAAATAAATAAATAGCCAGTTAATAAACACATAATTTCATTTATTTTATATTAAAAACGAAATTAATTAAGTATAAAAAAATGTGTAAAATATATTTTAAAACTATTGGAACTATATTTTCTACAATTTATATTAATTAAAAATTCGTTGTTTTATACTAAAACTATTAAAACTATGATTTCTATTATTAAAGATTAAGTATATAAAATTATATGGTTATTAATTGGTTATTTATTTTTTGTTACGGAAAATTTAAGTTGATATTTTGAAGAAAAAATTTAATAATTTTTTTTATTCCATATACATTTGAAATTTTTTAATTAAATAAAATATCTGAAAAGAATACATTTTTAATTAATAGACATAGATAAATTTCGATTTTCATTTTATATAAATAAAAAAGCAATGCATTTTTTAGCTCAACTTAAAATATAAAATGCTCTTTTATTATTACTATAGAGTATAGACGTATTTGCAAATATATATTGGATAAATTGAATAAAAATTTAAAAATACTCAATATTTAATTTTAAAAATATCGATAAAACTTTATAAATGTGTAATTTTTATAAAATAAACTAAGTATTTTTAATGTATTTTTAGTTAAATTTATCATTATTTAATAAATATAATAAGATATATAAAATAAAAAATAAAATGGTAGGAAAAACAAAAAAAAAACAAACAAACCATAGGAACTAAAATTGTAATTTACTCTATAATCGAATAAAAAAAAAACAAAAAAGTTAAATAAACTTTTTAACTAATTTAACTGTAGTTAGTCAGAGGGACTAAAAGTGAATTAAAACGACAACCATAATGACTAAAATTGTAATTAATTTAAAAAAGGGACAATATTTGATAGTGAGTGACAACTATAGTGACTAAAATTGTAATTAGTTTAAAAGAGAGACCGTATTTGACATTGAGTGACAACCACAAATACCGAAAATGTAATTTACTATTTATTTTATGAAATATCTTTAAAATTAAAATGACAATTTTTAGTTTATAAATATTACGTTAAAAGCAAATCAAATTACACTAGTTGTTCGAGTTAACATACTCGTCTCACAAATGTTCAATTAATGCATTTCGAAGTTCAATGTGAGCATCCTTATCCTTGATTTTTTTATGTCGAACAAAAATTCTTGAAGTCCAACACTGTTATCACTCACCATCTCAACTTCTGAAGTCGACACTTCAAGTCGTTTTTCGATTCTTGCGTTAACATCACGCTCGTCTTCTACAATCATAATATGCATAATGATATACGATGTCATTATATTGAGGTTTAAAATGAAATAATTCAGATGGATAAAATGAATATTAAGAAAAAAATCGAGAAGAATCTGACGGTGATAAACAAGGACAAGGATCTCAGTACCGAGCATCTCAGTATCGAGAAACTGGAGAAGATGATGTCGGGGATCAATGCCAGCGAGTTCAAGATAAAGGCGAAGGATAACCAATGTTATCACTATCCTGGTGGAATCGGAAACGATTATTGAAACTTTTAATTTGTGTCTTAGTTTATATTTTCGGCATTATAAATTTAATACATAATATTAGTTAATGTATTAAGTGTTGAGTTGAGATCATATGAGACCAAAGATTTTTCGTGAGACCTGTAAGACCAATTCTCAACCCTTGGATTAAATCTACAATCTGAACATTCATAATTACAAAATTGCCACGAGACTTCTCAATAATCACAAAATTGTTACCGTGCAACTTTAGACCAATAGATCATTAGCTTATAAAGTTGATTAATGAATATAAATTGGTCTTATGGGTCTCACGAAAAACATTTGGTCGCACGTGAACCCAACCCTATATATATATATATATATATATATATAGGGGAGCGATCAAATGAAAACCACTCAATTTGTAAAAACCGTGAAAACCTCATTCAACCAATCATAATTTTTCATTTTATTCATTTTTTTGTAATTATGAGAAGTTGATTAATCATTTTTATTGTGGAGGATGTTAATCTTGGATATTATCATCTTCATTATTTTAATTTTAGAGAAATACATGAAACAGTTTCATTAAAATTTCATTAAGTAGTATATGAAACAATTTCATAACCATATATGAAACAACTTCATCAAAAAAAGTATTATATGAAACAATTTCACAAGATTAACAATTTCATGAAAAAATTTCATAAGATTAACGACAAATTAGAGTAATTTTTACGGTTTTTACAAATTTGAGTGGTTTTCATTTGATCGCTCATCTCTCTCTCTCTTTATATATATATTATCTTCACAACTTTTTGTTGTGAAGTTTCAAGTGCAAAAAAATGGTCTCACCGGTATCACGAAAACAGATTGGTTTCACATGATCCCAAATATATATATAATTAAAAAAATTGAATAAAATATTAATATATATTTTTAGAGACCTATATTACTGACCTCTAAATATAAAAAACAACATTTTGTACTCCGAGGTTTTTAGTGTTGAGTTGAAGATGAAAACACTTCCATTCTCATGTTTTTAGTGTTGGGTTGGAGATAGTCTTAGGTCAACCTTTATCGATCTGGTTACAGATGATAAGCAAGCACTTACTTAATAAACATTTGTAAAACGGTCTCTACTTTACAAATTAAATTGATTTTCTTTAAATTAAATCTTTTAAAAAAAAAGATATAAAAAAATAAAAATAAAAATAAAAAAAAGTAAATGTAAGAATAATAAAAAGTGATGTGTTTATAAAGAAGAGAGAATAATATCTTTGTAATGTATTTACCTCCACAATAAGCATATGATACAGCTGGGGCTTTCACAGAGATGTCTCCATCAATATAGGTATGGTACCCCCTACATTACAGGAGCAGCGAGAGGGTATATGTCCCCCTTCTCAAATTACCATTTTGCCCCCCACCCTTCAATATCTATCCTTAAAAGTACATGGTACCCCCCACAATTTTTGTCTCTCTGGTTGCGGACCTGGTTCGGAAACTTTTGATTCTTCTATAAATTACAGATTTATGACGACTCACGTTTTGATGATTTTAGGAGAGAAATAGCTAAGAAGTGAAACCACAACCCAAAAATGCCTGCAAATCTATACTATATTATAAAACATTTGACAAAAACTCTATGCATGAAATACTGTTTATGGATGTATATTACTTAAAATTCAAGATTACGAGTAAACCGTGTATAAGTATAACTTATTAAAGCTTTTATGTTTGAAATGGTGTAACGAATTGCGGATAAACATAATCAAATAGAGAATAAACATCTCATTTTAAAATATAAAAAATTAAAAAAATATATAATTAGGATGATTATTTAGTTCTAACAGAATACTTAATTATTGTCTTTATAAAAAATATTATTAAACCTAAATTAAGTTACTTCGTTATGTTAAATTAAGTTATAATAAAAATTTTGAATTAAAAGAAATATACAAATAAGAATTTTTAAATTGTTAATTTGTACTTATATTGATATTTTTTTTTTGCAAATCTTATATGATATTTTCAAATTTATATTTTATTCAAAAATAAAAACATTATCGCTTTCTCAAAACCACGTAAAATCGTATTATATCGACATGGATAAAAAATAAAACGAAACATTGAAATGAAAATGTGTCTCGATGCATTGCACGAGTACCCTTCTAGTTAATATAATAATATATGCACATTTTTTATGTTAGAATCATGTCAAATCATCTTTTATAATGTAAAAAGTGAATTTTGATATTGATACTGTGAGAAAAAAAATTAAGGGGCTGTTTACCTAAATGCTTACCTGGTAAGCGCTTACTATAATTTATTTTCTATGTAATATTGTAGCATATCAAAATGGCATCATGTGCAACAATATATATGGTAAGCGCTTACCCAAGTAAGAGTCGACACCCTCACTTACCAGGTAAGACTCTCTATCCTTATCATCGTTCTTACCAAGTAAGATTCTTGGGTCTTGCCATGTTTGTCCAGTGAGAAAAAATGACCGGTAAGTACCTACCGGGTAAGCGTTTAGTAAACGACCCCTTAGACCAAGATATGGCAAGACTATTTGGGATAAAAATTCAATCTTTTGTCTCCCCAAAATAGATTAAACAGAAATATGAGACAATATTAGTACATTAATAAACTAATCTATCAAACTAAAACCCTAAATACATAATTTTCCACCCGTCTATCACATTCTCCCATGTCCAATTTTGTCTCATCATGTCTCGTTTACGTACCAGAAAGCACCTTTAAAATATGTGTGATGATGACATTTGAAAGTCATGGTTACTCAAATAGACTTAGATTATTATGTGGTTGTAAATTGTTGGTACTTTTGTAAGATATTTTATGTACTCACTTTGAGCTATTTCATGTGTTCATAGACTCTAGAAAATAAAGAGTTATATATCACTACTGCAAAATTTCAATGTAGTCCATTTGGTTATTAAAGGTCCGAAAGGGGCCACAAACGTATTTCGAAAACAACCAAAATAGAGACATGATTTGAATGTGTTTTCTGATTAAAATATTGAAACAAAAACTCTGAATGAATAAACCTAGGAAAAGAAGGAACATCATCGTCAAATGTAAACCACAAGGGTGGTGCCTGATTGGTTTGAGCTTGGCTCTATAGTACCAGAAGGTCCTAGGTTCAAATCCAAGGAGGAATAAAAATCCACTTGTGGCCACGAAAGTTCAAATGCGGTGACTCCAGGCTATCTGCAAAGCAGGTGGTCGCACTCGGATTAGTCAGCTCGTATAGCGGGTTGGATATTCAGGTTAATGAAAAAACATCATCAAATGCGGTGACAACAAGAAGGGGTCGTGAAGGGTTTAATGGGCATTAGAGATGCAGAAGATCCGATCCTTCCATGCGTGTTTTTATTGAGTAAAGTGTAACCCCCTAAGTTTTGTAATAGTTTAACTTGGAATTTAACTTTTACTTGACCTTGAAATTTCATTTTCAGTATATATGGTGTGTTTTGGTATATGTCTCTTGAAAATATAAGAAAAAGGGGATTAGAGGCTGAGATAGTGAGTCCCATGGGTAACTATGCAGGCAAAGCCGCTGCTAAAGCCACATAACTCACTATGTTATTTAGTTTGGAGGACGCATGCGACTAATTCCGCAACGATAGTCACAGAGAAGCGGTGGAAAGCTCTGACCTGTGCATATTAGGGCTGATTTGGTGAGAATTCTCATTTATTCTTGTTGATCATCTCTCTCAGAGATTTGATGATAATCCCTTTTCACTTATACGTTGTATTTATGTTTCTGTCTTTTCAGTTACAGCGACCTTCACCCTGAGTATGTTCAGTGATCGCTGAAGAACTTGCATTGTAAATCTATCAGAGACGGGAATATTTCAAGAAGACAACACTTACACCAAAGAACCTTCAGCAAACGTCGAAGACTGAAACTGAAGATTAGAGACTGACGAGTACGTGATCTGAAGCGGTATTCAGTGATTACAAGTCTGTCTACATATGTGTGAAGACTGCTCAAGCTTCAACAAATGATGAAGAGACCTTCAGGTCATTCCAGCATTCAACGATCAAAGGAAGCTTGCTTAGCACGATTGTTGTTGTCTTGTCCTTATACACACAAAGGACAAACTCATACCCTTATGAAAGTTGGTACGGTACGGAGCCGACTAGTCGACTCTATCGTCCACCAACTTTAGGTAAGGATGTCTGCTCATGAATAGTGCTTTTTGTACTATTCACTGTAGCAAAGGACGAGCCTTCCTCTTAAGGCTTGACACGCACTCTAACCATACCATATTGCATTAAATGTTCATTTTATGCACTGAGTATAAATAGAAGTGTTTCTTCTTCATACAGAGTGCGCGCAACTCACTCTCTAACCCTAATTCTTATTTCAAGCATTTTCTAGCTTAAGTAAAGGATCTTCTCTTCAGCAGTTTTTTTTCTTGTATTTGCTAAGACTTAGTGTGTAACTAAAAATTGTTTAGATAGGTTTTTATCACCTTATCTTTCCACAAACAATCTTGTAAAATCTATATTGATCTTCTTTATCAATATATATTTTAAATTTGAAAATATTGTGTTTGTATTCATCCCCCCCCCCTTTTACAAACTGTTTTACTATTCTTGTAGACCCTCAAGGGACCAACAAGTCTTCACCTCCCTTCGTTCTCCTTCAATCTATTCTCTTCCCTCTCATTTATTTCGTTTGGATGACATCAAAGGAGGTCGTTCACAATCATTAAAGGGTTCGGTCATCATGACTCAACCTAGGGTTCGAACTCCAAGAGTTCTAGAAGATTTCTTGAGTTTCTAGGTTTTTACCAAAACCTAGTATTGTGAGTTCATCCTACACTTTTACAGAACTATATACATGTTAAAATGTTGTATTTTAGTTCCTTAAAACTTCCATTTCAAGTATTTCTCATTGGTTGATTTTGGACCAACTAAGTCAAATCTGGGTTTTTAAAACTTTATGTCTTTTGATAAAATAAGTGTAGTGGATGATTTTATATACACGAAAGGAAGTTAATTCAAGATTTTGATGAGTTTTGGAACCCAAATTTATAAATGGTTATATCTTTGATTTGTTGATAAAAATGTGGATTTTATCCACTTGATAATTATTTATATATAAACGCTTATGTGTCGGATATGATTTGACGTATCTAGAAGGTTGAATAAATTAGACTAGAATGCAGTGGAACCATAAGCATAGAAGTCGGTTTTACTTTATGTGTATGGGATGATATTCCCTAATTGTAACTTGAAATAGGCATCGGTTCTACATCAGCAATATAGTGTGAATTTTTGGAGTCGGACATCAACCATTGACCAATATAATGTAATTTCTAAGTGAACGAGCTTAACTTGGATTTTGGAGATCTCAAAGAATAGACTAGTGTGGTTGAACTTGGTGCTCTACAAGCAATAGATCTGGAATGGTTGATCTTAATGAATGTTAATCCATACGTGATGCTTATATAACATGGATATGTGGCTTACTTTTGTGTTCCATCACTATCAACGGTAAATCGGGTCTCCCCGTCAGCATAAGATGTATTGTACCCTTCCAAGGGCGAGTTTGGTTTAAATGGGTGAATTGACTTGATTAAAGCTATGTTTTTATTTTTGATGTTTTATAATTTTATTTTATAACCATTTTAACTCACTAAGCGTTCATCCTAACACTTTTTATAAATGGCATCCATATCAGGATCTTTTAGCTGAGGGGCTCTAAAGACTTGAGCGAAGTGATTGGATGCCGATAGAGGCACTTTTTAGGAACGATAGCTTTTGTCAATTTGGCATTATATGTTGTACAAGATTCTTTTGGTGATGATAGTGACTAGGCATTTTCAAGTCAGGAGTTTTCGGACCTGCCCTTAAAAATTCCAGATTGACCGGGCTTTAAGGTTTGTCCCGCATTGGGTTTCAAAGCACTACGATTGGGCTATTTTTTAGGTCAAGCTCCAGTCTTGCACTTTTTTGTGCATCTCTATTTGACTTAACGGTATCCAGCTTATCGATAAAGCTCGATCTTTATGGAAGTTAATGGTTCAAATCACACTATAGGTGAGAAAGGTGCATGTGAGAGTTCATTTACCTTTTGACATAAGGATGCTAACAAAGATAATGTAGAGCCTTTTGAGTTCTCACGAAAACCAAATAGTCCCAACTCCCATCTTATAACTTTAATAATTTAATTTTAAAATATACTAGTATAATTTCAATTAATAGTAAAAAAATTAATTATAAAACATAAACGGGCCGGTTGGGCCTATTCATATTTATTTTTACATTGTCCATGTCTGCCCGTTAATTTTAACGAACAAACCCGTACCCGTCCATTTTCTCGATAATGGTTGTCCAACCCGTATTCATAGCGGGCCAGATGAGCCGGGTTTGACTGGTCATCTCGCCCATGAACAACTTTAATGTAAATCTATTGTTAGTTCACAAAGGTAAACAATAACATCAATATTTGTGAAATGAAGTTGAACATAATTCTTTTTAAGTTCAAAAATAATTCTTACTGATAAACTCTTCACAACGAATAACAATCATGCACGAAACATAAACTATAAATCAAACAGTTTGATTTAATTTAAGTCTAAACATGATACCTTTTGTACAACGAGACGCTATAAAACTCTCGACCCTCGAGTAAAGATTACAAGAAATATTGTAACGTTTAACGATGAAAATACAAAATGTAACGCTCTCTCCTACATTTCACTCAAGTTGGGATCAATTTTCATAACTTTTTTTTAATCAAGGACCAAATCCGTAATATTGGCAAACCAAAAGGACCAAATGTGTAATTGACAAAATATAATTTGACCACTTACCCATACATACAAGAAAAATCAAGTGGTGATCATCATCATCATTATATATGAATATTGAGTATAAATGTCAATATGTTATTTAACTACATTTTTAGTGTATGTTAATTAGTTTAATTTATATTTTATGTGTTATTTAACCACCCAATTTATTATTTCACAATTAAGTATCATCCATTATCTCTTAATAGTTTCATTAAAAGGCAACCTTTAAATCATTAAGTCGTGAATCTTGTTTAGCAAAAAAAAAAAAAAAAGTCTACATCTTAATGGTTTTAAAACCCTCGGAATGATTTTGTATCTTGGGTATCCCTTAACCATTCAACTCCCTAATTTCATTGTAAACAATTATAATTCATTTTGCATTATATCATGAGAGAGTCTTAATCATTCTGACCTCTTAATCATTCAGCAACTACCAAACAGCCCTTATAATCAAGTATTTAGGTTTAATTTTTTTAATATCCAAATATTCAATCAATTAAAATAAAATATGTATCAAAAATATACATATGGCTATTTTTGACCCATTAAGAAGTATTTTAACATACATTTTTAGCCTTTAACTTATCTGTTGTAGTGATTTGTAACTGTATTATGACACTTCTGACTCTTTAATTCATTGGTTGGAGGTATCCTGGCACCCAAATATTTCAGATATATTTTATCAGAAAAAAATGAAAATCCGACGTATCTGCTCAAGGATAGAGAAATGTTCAACATTTATAAATGGGATTAAAAATTTCTGTATTATCAAAGCTGACAATTTCGTCAAAACCATCCAAAAGTCTAGGTACGCACAATGCCAAATTCCATATTTAAAGTGTTTATAAGTTAATGACGTTTTGATCGTTTGAAAAAATCACGTCATAAGTATCTGAAAATCCCATAACTTTGGATCTATTATTCACACATCTGGTGTGGCGAAGTCAACCTTTATACCTTTTCTACGAATTAAAACTTATTTTGAAAGCTAACATCAAATGAAATTTCGTATATATATAGGGTTGGGTTCCGTGAGACCAAGGGTTTTTCGTGAGACCCGTAAGACCAATTTATGTTTATTGATCAACTTTATAAGGTAATGATCTAATGGTCTACAGTTGTACGGTGACAATTTTGTGATTATTGAAAAGTCTCGTGGTAATTTTGTGATTATGAATGTTCAAATTGTAGATCTAATCCAAGGGTTGAGAATTGGTCTTACGGGTCTCACGAAAAACCTCTGGTCTCACATGATCCCAAGTGTGTGTGTGTGTGTATATATATATATAGAAATTTGACATATAACATTATGTGAACTTGAAATTCAAAAATTCTTTCAAGATTATTATTGTTTAACAAAAAATTTCATGAGAACTTTTTATCGGTATTTATATTTTTTCGAGTTAAATACAAATTTGGTTCATGTGGTTTACATAAATTACCGAGTAAGGTCATTTGAAGAAATTATTAACAAGGGATGTCCCTATAATTTCATTTTTATGACGGATATGGTCCTTCCTCTGACCCATTCAGTCAAGTTTTCGTTAATGAAGGGGCATTTTTGTCTATTCACATTCCTCTTTCCTTAACTTCAAATTTGGTCCCTCATACTACTTTTACTTTTGTAACATATATGGTCACTCAAACTAATTTACATTAGTATAACATATTTGGTTTCTCAAACATTTTTTTATTTTTATAACAGATTTGATCTTTCTCTCAACTTACATTTTTAGGATCTGGTTCCTCTATTTAATCAATAAATTTTGGTGGCATAAATATTATATATATATATATATATATAATTAGCAAAATAAATAAATAAAATCTAAAGTTTAGATTTT
>NC_037533.1:14782284-14783242 GCF_001531365.2 Cynara cardunculus var. scolymus
TGAAACTACTGTTTTTAAAAAGATAAAATATTTAATAACAAGATCTAAGCTTCAAATTTTATTTAATTATTTTGCTAATTATATTTAGAAAATATATGTTTAACCCACCAACTTTTACTGATTAATGGAGGAATCAAATGCTAAAAATAAAAGTTGAGGGAGACACCAAATCTGTTATAAAAATAAAAAATTGTTTGAAGGACCAAATCTGTTACAAAAGTAGAAGTAGTACGAGAGACCAAATTTGTTATTGAAAATTGAAGTTAAGGAACAAGAAGGTGAATAGACAAAAATTCCCCCCACTAACGGAAACTTAACTGAATAAGTTAGAAGAAGGACCATATCTGCTATAAAAATGAAACTATAGGGATGTCTCTTATTAATAGTTTATTTCAGGGACCTTACTCGTTAATTTATGTAAACCACAGGAACCAAATCTGTATTAAGCTCTATTTTTTTTTACCAAGAAGAAGATTGTCAAATAATCGAAACATCATTGATATCACGAATACACACGGATATAACAAATACACACCTGGAGATAATTAATCTACCAACAAGCGTCTTTTTAGATACCTGACATGCACAATTGCATTGCATTAGCAGTTTTACTCAGATATATTTGTCATAGAACAGTCTTAATTTTTAATGTGTAAAGGAATCTTAATCTTGTATGTTTTGTTTTGAATCCTGCATGTACACCACCTCCGATTCCGAATACCATCGATGTTGCCATCATCAAAGGTAAATACAAACCTTTTCACCATTTTAAATCAACGTTCAATCTATTTTTATTGACTGATTCATCTTTTCTTTTTCTGTTTTCCATTTTTCACACATATTTCCATCTTGATAAATTTCAAATATATATATATATATATATATATAGAGAGAGAGAGAGAGAGAGAGAGGAGTGATCATATGAAAACCGCCCTCATTTGTGTAAACCGTGCAAACC
>NC_037533.1:14783937-14786242 GCF_001531365.2 Cynara cardunculus var. scolymus
AACCTCTCATAATTACAAAAAAATGAACAAAATAAAAAATTATGATTGGTTGAATGCGGTTTGCACGGTTTGTACAAATTGAGTGGTTTGCATTTGATCGCTCCCCTATATATATATATATATATATATATATATATTATATGGGTTGGGTTCACGTGAGACCAAAGGTCTTTCGTGAGACCCGTGAAACCAATTTATGTTCATTGATCAACTTTATAAGCTAATGATCTAAAGTTACACGATGACAATTTTGTGATTATTGAGAAGTCTCGTGACAATTTTGTGATTATTAATGTTGAGATTGTAGATCTAATCCAAGGGTTGAGAATTGGTCTTACGGGTCTCACGAAAAATGTAATTTACTATATATATATATATATATATATATTAATTGTTTTCCTTCTATTTTACTACGTCATACCTAATGATATGAATTATCTTCAAGAACGAAATAACAATAACTTGCAAACCATATAGACAAAAAGCGTAGTTTCAAAGCCACATGGACGAAGATCGCAATTTTTAAACAGGGACGAAATACGTAATTTAATATATATATATATATATATATTATATACCCATGAATAATTCAGGGAATATAAACCAAACCAAATGAATCTCACACAAAGTAAGCTCTTAAACGATAGAATGTACACAAACTTTACCTCTACCCTAAATGGTACATAGATTTTTTCCGTAAAACCCCCTACTTCTTATAACCATCTGAGTAAAGTGTGTTTTTTTGTGACCAAAAAAAATGATTCCGAATGTGTGTTGATGAAACACGCAAGGACAATAAATGTCCACGAGAATATACGAAACCATTGTGGTAGCTAAGGACAAAGACGAACGTCGAGTGTCGTTATCTTTACCAATTCATCTCTACCGTCTCCCCTGATTTCCATTTTTATTCATTCATGAATATACAATTAAATTGTAACATGATGAATAAGGGGTCATTTCAAATAATTGATAAATGTTTGTACCAACAATTTTATACATCCCAAATGTTGAATTATTGATTTAATTGTTACCATTTTAAGTGTAGCATTTAATAGTTTAAGTAATAAATTGTTGTCAAGAAACCCTCTTGAAATATTACTTTCATTTGGCCCAAACATTATTCTTTTAATTTGTGGATGATATTCTAAACTTTCCTTTTTGTAAATTTAATAATTCGTACAAATTTATAAACCAGTGTTTATAGGTTGTTTTTGTATATGAAGATGCAGTATTTGTATTAGGAGTGCTCAAAACCCTGATCAACCCAACCCAAACCAACATGAAATAACACAACATGAAGTAATCCGATGTCTAATCGAGTTGTAAAATTGTCAAACCGTAGATATTTGGTTGATATTGGATTACTATTATTTGAACCCAACCCAACCCGATGAACCCGCTATTTTTTTTATTTCTTGGATTTAATATGATTGCTGAATTTCTATTAATATATACATTAGACAATTACACTATCATGTATGCTCTTCATATACACATATTTTCAATATATTCACATTTTTATATAACTCGTTCGTATATATGTTTAGTAACTGTGAACATATATATGTAAATTGGGAAAATTAACTGAATGTGATATACGTAAGAAATATGGATAAGTTGTATCAAATGGTTAATGATGAAAAAAAATTACGAGTAGAGAAATAACATATTCTAGGTTAGAATAATATTTTAATGTACCAAAGTATTAATCCGACCAACCCGTACGGGTTGGGTTGGGTTGGTTGCACTTTGGTTCGGGTTGGGTTGTGTTAAGATTTTTCAAACCGAAAGCATTGAATTGGGTTTTTTAAATGTCTTCAACCCGATCAACCCAACCCATGAGCATCCCTAATTTGTATAGTGTTGTTTTTTATGTGAAATGTTAAAGGCTGTTTATTTTCATACATAAAACAATCTTGAACGTTTCATATATGAGATAATAAAATACTGAATTTTCACACGTGTTGTTGCATATGTGAAGTAACAGATAAGGATTGGTTTGTAGGCTTGTAAGAGTTATTGAATTTGTAAATTATTATGTGCCTAAAATTTAGAAACAACAATATATATATATATATATATATATATATATATAGAGAGAGAGAGAGAGAGGTGGGTTATTATACAACCCGTTACATTTGTACAACCAATATAACTCAATCTCAATCGTCCATTTGATTTGATGAATATGTAATTTCATAGAAGTTTTAATTGTTTCTTAATATAAAGTATTGATCATAATTAATAAAACTTATTCATCTTCCATAAATATTCAAATCATAATAAATGAACTCTCATCATT
>NC_037533.1:14789642-14803579 GCF_001531365.2 Cynara cardunculus var. scolymus
ATATATATATATATATATATATATATGGAGGCATAAAATGCAAACCAAGCCATTAGTAGAAACCGTGAAAACCTCATTCAACCAATCATAATTTATTTTTATTTCTAATTATAAGGGTTAATTAGTCATTTTTATTGTGGAGGACGTTAATTATGGACATTATCATCTTAATTCTATTAATTTTAGTAAACAAATTTCATCAAAATGAGACATACATGAAACAATTTGATTATTAAATAAAAACAAAAATATATGAAACAATTTCATCAATAAATGAAGTATTTGAAACAATTTCATCATATTAAACAATTTCATAAACAATGAAATCGACGGTTTTCACGGTTCGTACTAATAGCTTGGTTTGTATTCTCTCTCTCTCTCTCTCTCTCTCTCACACACACACACACACACACACATATATATATATATATATATATATATATATATACACCTGTGAAAAGATGCATAATGATTGATCCTTGATTCGATTTTTATCAACTCAGTCCCAATGTACAAAAATAACCAATCTAGGCCTTTGTCTGAAAACTAGGAAAGGTCTAGCTCCGAATGTCATCATAATTTCTAGACCGGTGCTAAGATGGCCCAATTTCGTTTTTCTTTTTGTTATTAAAAAAATGTCCAAAAGCAAGCTCAGACAATCAAATATTGGTTTTTGACAGATTCGTTCCTTATTTGACCCTTGTTTCGAAAAATAAGACTATTCCATGCCCAAAGGATCAAACTGGTCTTGTTGGTCTCGATCCTATTAGGGTTTGGTCCTTCGTCTAGAGCCGAAATGAATTTAGAGCATTTTTTTATTAACCTGAATATCCAACCCACTATGTGAGCCGACTAATCACAAGGTCACCACTTGCTTTGCAGATAGCCCGGAGTCACCACATTTGAATTTAGAGCATTCTCAATGGTTGTTTGAAGAAAGCTTAATCAAGATTTGATAACTGGGGTTAATGACTTGAAGATGACTTTTTTTTTTATCAACCACTCGAGGTTCCTCAAGTCTTTGAAGAAATGGATGTGAGAGACAAAGAAAGAGGGAAAATGTATTATGGTGAGACCAAGTACTTTTCACTGTATTTTATCTGCTAATTAATTAACTTATTAGCAGTTCACATTAGTGGTGTCTGGCGTGGACACTGAAACATAATTAGACTAAACTGAACCAAAACTGACAATATTGGTTTAGATTCTCGGTTTCTTTTTTCTTTCACAAACTATTTCCGTGTCAAGATATTTGCAACAATAAGTTTGCTTCCTCTAGTACGAATTCAGAAACGGACCGTTATTTCAAATTATAAAAAACCTCAGTTTGTATTCAGTTCACAAAACAATCTGATGTGAAATCCATTCTAAATCGTAAATGGACCTGTTTAGATATATCTGACCTACGATTCTGTATTTCTTTTACTTTCTGGTTCCATTATGATCCAATTCAGTCTAATTCTAGCACGATAAACAATCTTAATCCGCAATCTCTCCCTAATTTGGGACAAGTTGAAGATAAAAAGATGCAAATTGTTTGACTTTCTAATAGAAGTCAAATTATTTTTGGTAAGTTTCATAAACACCACCTTCTAAATTTAGAAATGTTTGAAGGTACAAATTCTAAATGAGGAAATTCCCAAATTCTTTTCTTGACACACAAAGTTGTTGTTTAAATCATTTCAAATTTTGCCTCTCATTTTTGAGACAATAAGAATATAATTGGAATGATTTTCGTTTTAAATCGAAATGACACAGACGTCTTCTTAATAAATACATGATTAGTAATCGAAACACGGAAATAATTTCATGGTATTTTTATATATTGTACGAAAATTAATAATTAACGTCTTAATGATATGACATTTGGTTAGCATTCGAACCACGTAAATAATATCATGGTGTTTTTATATATTTTACAAAAAATAATTGGCCACTAAAGTCAAAACACAATATATTTTTTTGTTTTAAAATATATATTATACTTTAATTATCTAATTATATATATAGAGAGAGAGATTTGGGATCACGTGATACTAACCTGTTTTTGTGAGACCTGTGAGATCATTTTTTTATACTTGAAACTTTACAGCAAAATATTGTGAAATTTTAAGTGTAAAAAGTGGTCGTACGAGTCTCATGAAAATAGACTGGTCTCACGTGATCCCTATATATATATATATATATATATATATATATAGGGTTGGGTTCACGTGAGACCAAAGATTTTTCGTGAGACCCGTAAGACCAATTTATGTTCATTGATCAACTTTATAACCTAATGATCTAATGGTCTAAAGTTGCAAGGTGACAATTTTGTAATTATTGAGAAGTCTCGTGGCGTTTATGGTGATTATGAATGTTCAGATTGTAAATCTAATCCAAGGGTTGAGAATTGGTCTCACGGGTCTCACGAAAAACCATTGGTCTCACATGATCCCAAGTCTATATATATATATAGAGAGAGAGAGAGAGAGAGAGAGAGAGAGAGTGTGTGTTTGGTTCAAATGTTAACCAATATTATTGTGTTAACTTTGTTAACCAAACTCAACCAATGAAAACTCATCTTTTATCTAGGTTCATATCCATCTCATAGTTTAATGACAAGGGTAAATATGTAATTTTAGTTTGTATGTAACTCCCATATCATTAACTGGGAGTTACAAAATCAAAAAATCTCATAATTGTTGTTGATTTACTATTGATCTTGTTTTTCTATAATATTGATTTATCTATCTATAATGTTCTTGAATTTGTGATTGTTAAAGAAGATCCGATAGTAAAATTTTCGATATCGTTCAAGTAAGATGGATAAACCCATTGGAAAACAACTCGACAACAATGAGAATGTTAAAATGGTTTACGATGATAATCGGACTTCGAGTTCCGGAAGTGAAAACAATAATCAAAGCGTTTGTATTGGTAATGGATTAATATGTTATTGTATTTGTTTTAATCGAAATTATGTTGATTATGACGTTTTTGTGTTTTTTATAGTTCATGTTGTGTTGGTAGCTTTTTTTTAATTATTACTACGAGCCCCATTCATATGTTCAAATGGAATGAGTTCATCGTCAACTTAATTTGTTATACAATCCAATTCTGATAACCATTTGACTCCATCAGCTTGTTATGATGCTTGACCTGCCATAGACTGCAACTAGTGTTCATATACGTTCGGGTGTGTTCATATACGTTCGGGTGTGTTCATATATGTACATGTAACGACATGAATCAAGACATCTAATATTGAATTTATAAATTTTGTTAATTTATTATTGATCTTTTTTTTTATAATATTGATTTTTCTATCTATAATGTTTTTGAATCTGTGATTGGTAGAAGAGACTCGATAGTAAAGTTTTCGGTATCGTTCAAACTATTATGAATAAACCCATTGTTCATAATGAAGGAATTATTGTTCACAAGTGTTAATATTGTGTTCATATATATACTAACTGCATATCTCAACATTGGCTCGCTCCTGAATGTGTTCATAATGAATGAACTATTGTTCACAAGTTGTTCATATTGTGTTCATACATGTTTTTTTATTTATTTTATTTCGTGTAACAACTATTCTTATTATATTCATATTGTGTTCATAAATATTTTGCAGTCCAAGTTCATATATATGTCAATTTTTTTTTGTATTTGACATAATGATTCATATATATATATATATATATATGTGTGTGTGTGTGTGTGTGTGTGTGTGTGTGTTCATATGGTTCTTACATTAATAAAAATAAATTAACAAAAATAATGGAATATTTTGATTTTGTAACTCCCAATTAATGACATGGGAGTTACATAAAAAAGAAAATTACCTAAATATTCTTTTCCCCTTTGTTCACATATGTTTTTTGATATATATATATATATATATATATATATATATATATCATATATGATATGTCATATAGTGTGTCTCATATCTCGATCTTAAAATATTAGGTAGTTATATATTTTGTTGTTTAAGAATCCGAACTTTGAAGGTTGATAATCTTTTGATATAAAAAGTCCTTAGTTTATATTTTGTGAAATTACTTTTCCATCCATTGTGTATATTGGTATCTTGTACGTCTTTCTTTAGTCGGAAAAAAAATTATGTATTTAAAATGATTTTACCCAACTTACCAAGTTTTTTAAAATCTAAATATTTTGGTCCAGTAGCCAAGTCCGTCCCGTTTATTAGGACAGGAACAGAAGGGTTCTAAATCCCACATAAACAAGTTCGGATTTGCTAATATTAAACCCATTTGACAAGAAAAACATGTTTGGCCCGACCTAAACATCTAAGCATAAAAACCGAGGAGTGATTCCGTGACAAGCATCCTAACGCACAAATAAACATGTGGGAATATTTATAAAAATATATCTTACAATTTCTAAAAAAATACATATCCCATTATAAATTTATAGAAAAATTGCATTAAAATGGAACCAACTTTTACTTGATTCTTACTTTGTGGAGCAAACTTTCAAAACCATCATTTTAGGGTCTAAATGAAACTTTCAAACTTTATTCCCTAAAATAGGAATTAGGTGAGAAAGGGTTTGTGAAACGTTTTATCATTGAAAATGTAAAAGATCGGTTTTCATGTATGCAAATATTATTTATTAATTTGAAAACAACAAATTCAACCTTTAATATAATCCGACGTATAAAGTGTTATTATAAGATGAAAAAGAAAAAAAACGAAATTCAAATATTAAGATATACACAATCTCGGTTTTCGTGTTTGAGTATTGTCGTGTCGGTTAGACACTCGCTTCTTTTAAACGCGCCACGATTAATTGTTGTATGTTTTTGTGTCGATGTTGAAGGCTTCACGACGTTTACATTACAAGATTGTGATCATGTGCATATGATTCTTGTGTAAGGTGGTGGGCGTTCTTGGATCAAACCAAATCAAACACAAAGTAGGGTCTGAAGACGGTATGATGCAGACAGACTTTTCGCCGCCGCAATTCCCTGATATCCTATTTCGAGTCGTCAAATTGTTGGCATTGTTCCAAAATACCATATTCCCTTCTGAAAATACGTACGTATGATAAAGGACCATATAGGATGTCGTCTATTTGTCCGAACTAAACAGACATATCGGATATGATTTGGATACTATTTCAACGCTAAACTTTGCAACGTTATTTAGATTTTTCAAAATTTCTTTCGTTTCTTGCTCATAACTCGTGGTTTTTTATTCATTTTACCGCCAACAACCCTTTATTGGCTTATTTGCAAATACATCAAAAGTAAACAACACATTAAATCAAATAAATCATATACACATTTAAGATCGAAATAATAACAAACAACTACGTCATCACAAGGCAATGCCCCTCATTTTGGACTCCACTAATTAAGCACATGATGTTGTCTAGTGGACACTCTAGATTAGAGATGCACAAAAAACCAATCCTCAAATCAGGCTTGAGCCCGTTCTGAAAATGCCAAGGCTTGAAAACCGGTCTAGGCCAGACCTCAAAGTTCAATCAAGCCGAAATTTTGGAGGCAAGCACGGCATGGCCGGGTGGGACTAGGCCCGACCCGGAAAAGCCTAAAAAGGTCTCATTAAGCTTGAAAATGCCCGATCAACCCTTTTTTACCCTAAATCTCGGGCAAAAAAACCGGACCTTAAAAAGTCTAGAAAAGTCTATTTAAGCCCAAAAAAGCTTGAAAAAGCCGGCAAAGCTCGGTCCAGCCTACGCAGGCCTTTCTTTTACTCACCGGAGCTTGGAAGAGTTTGGAAGGTTCGGGACTTATGCATTTCTAGTCGCACGCCATGTAGGGGTGCTCAAAAAACCGACCAACCCAACCTGATAAAACCCAAAAAACTCAACGTGAGGTAACCCGAAGCACAATTGATACGAAATTAGGCCGAAGCGAATCTATTGAATTGGAATTAGGTTAGAGCCATTTGACCCCAACCCAACCAACCTAACCCAACGAACTCGATGTCTTTTTATACTATGGATTTAATATGATTCTTAAGTCCTTGATTAACATAAGTACATTAGACATAACCAATCCAAGATTAGCTATATTCAAAAGTGTATTACAATTTTAACCGTAATTTTAGTTTCTTGTTTGCATAAACCGTTCAACTTTCTTTTAAACCTTTTTTTATGTCATCTTTTTTTATTTTACTTCGTTTAAACACAAAGACTTGTTCATATTGTAAAATTCTTGTACCAAAGTTTCATCTTGACCAATCCAATCCAACCCAACCCAACCCGTACGGTTCGGGTTGCTTTGTAATTTTGCTTGGGTTGGATTGAGATTTTTCAAACCGCAAACATTGGATTGGATTGGATTGGATTGGATTGTTCAAATGCTTTGAACCCGACCAACTCAACTCATATGCACCTCAACTCATATGCACCATTAATGCCATGTATGTCAAAAGATAATGCAAATGTCATAAGCCGAACCAATGATAACCAAATTTTTGTAACATCGTATACGGCAAAATGCAGACAACACTCCTTACATTTGATGAGACTTAAACGGTTCACCTCAAAGGTTAAGATTCATCGGTGACTCGAATATGCTGAGTCGTTGACCCTTCGGTTAGATACAGAAATATCTGTGTAACATAATCGTAAAAGCTTGTTTGGTTCTAATTTCAAATCAAAACATCGCATGTAGATCTTTTAAAGCTTCGAATGTGATGCCAAAGGTGTTGGAAAACCGTGATGCGAAACCGAAAAATCTATCGACTATGTATCAATGAAATTGACATCATTTTCAGAGGAGAATAAACGAAAAAGGAATCAAAATCCAGTAGTACGATGAGGAAAATCCTAACACAAAGTTGCATAAATTAGGTTTGTTTATTGTTGCTTAGAGAAAGTTGGACAAGTCGATTTGTAGGTTGGATACTTGAATTGGGTGCAACCATGGTCAAACCACCGCCATCGTGACAATTTTACGGTGTGTTTAAGCCCTAACCGTATAAAATGTCGATTATCAATATAGTAGGAACAAAATCCAGCACGTATTACGGCAAAAATCGACTGAAATCGAAGCTTACCTGTTCGTTAATGGCGGATGCATCTCGGACTCTGATCTGGCCGTTTAGGTCAATTAAATCGTTGTAGAAGATCGAGGTTAGGTTACTACGATAATGAAAGTGGAAATCCATAAGAAAAATGAAGCAAAAAATCTGTGTCAAACAAACATTCATCGATCGTTCATGGATATTGGATGGCATGAAATGGAGTTGGTGTAAGAGAAGCCGTACAGGCTCTTGTTGGGCTGGGCTTATTTGAATAGGCCATGTGGAATTTAATCTAGAGTGGGCTGTGATAATTTTGTAAACCATAAATGACTTCTAGCTAGAGATGGCCAAAAACCGGTCTCGGGTCGGGCCGATCCCGGTCCCAATCATTCTTAACTTTTCTCATAACTGGCCATAACCGGTCTCGATCCCAGTCCCGATCGAAAATGATAGGACCTGTCAAGGTACTTCATAACCGGTTATGGGCCGTTGGTCCCGGTCCCGATCCCAATCGGTCCTAACCGGTCCTTGCATTAAAATATAAGATTTTATTTTTTTAATGATATATATTTTTAATACAGTATAAAATTTACAGTTGGGTCACTCAAATACATTTTAAAAATGCGTTTTAATATAATTAAATACATTATAAAATTATTTAAAAATACATTTATTTATAAAATTACTTGAATTTTTGGGCCGGGCCGGTCCATAGTCGGTCCCATAACCGGTCCCGGCCTCACAAAACTACCAAAAACCTCAACCGGTCCCGGTTTTCGGTCCCATAACCGGTCTTTACCAGTCCCAGTCCCGGGCCGGTCCTTTGTCGGTTCCGGTCCCGGTCCCAGTCCTCCGGCGGTCCTGGGCCAGGCCGATTTGGTCATCTCTACTTCTAGCTAGTGATGGTCAAATCGGCCCGGCCGGGACCGTCGGAGGACCGGGACCAGTTATGGGACCGAAAACCGGGACCGGTTGGGGTTTATGGCAGTTTCATGGGACCAGGATATGGACCGGCCCGGCCCGAAAATTAAAATAATTTTATAAATAAATGTATTTTTAAATAATTTTATAATGTATTTTTTAAGACAATGTAATTTTAATTATATTAAAATACATTTTTAAAATGTATTTGAGTGACCCAATTACAAATTTTATAATGTATTAAAATTATATATCAGTAAAAAAAATTTAAAAAAAGATAATTTTTTAATATCGCGACCGGGACCTCATAACCGGTTATGATTCGCCTTACCCGGTCTTCACCTTTTCGACCGGGACCGGTTATGTAGAAACTTGGGACAGATCGGGATCGGCCCGGGACGGGACCGGTTTTTGGCCACTACTACTTCTAGCGCCAACTTGGTACACTAGACATGATAGAACAAAATAAAAATAAAATTATTGTTTCGTGTTTGACAGAACTTCTATGTGAAACAACAGGAAGAATAAAACCTACCCCATAGAACAAGATAGAATAAGGTGGAACTGACCTATATTTTTCCAATATAAGTTCGAAATAAAACTTAATTATCTTATAAAATATCAAATATGGATCTCTTTTTACATTTTATTTATATGTTTTATACTCTTTAGACTTTCGTTTTACTGTCCTCAAAATATTATTTTTATATGATTTCTATGTTTTAGTTAATTTATGTATTTTTGTTAAATATTAACAGTAAAAATAATATATACAAGGTATAAAATAAAAATTGTAAGCTCCACAAACTTTTTAGTCTGGTGCCATTTTAATCGTCTTGATGAATTTTTTTAATTATATATATTATTGTAAAAATATTTATTTTATACAATTTAGTAAATTATCAAATTATATAATAAATATAAACAACTCATTAGAGGTAAATTTGTCATTTTATATGTTATGTCATGTTCAATTCTGTTTTTACTAAACACTGAACAACTATCTTGTCATGTCTTGTCTTACCTGTCGGATACCAAACCCACCCTTATGGATTATGTTAATTGGATTGGATCAGTTTACTTTGTTAGATTATGGACTGTCATTCAATAACTGATCAATCCAATGTCGATGTTGAAAATTTGGATCCAATACGATCTAATTATGATTGGTTGGTTTCAGTTAAAATGGTTGACTTTTTGCAGTCCCTAGTTTTACTAGTGATGCTTTAGTCTAGAATCTAGATTTCAAGTAACTTACTTACTACTCCTCCTCCCCAAGTAAGTGATTACATTACTATTTCAGTTTGTTCTAAAATAAATGTTTGTTTTCAAAATTAAATGTCTACTTTCTCATCCTGGTGAATGATCGTGTGAGAAGGAGAGTTAAAGTGAAAACGTAAAAAATGGTCTGGATTCTTGATCACCTTTAATCTCAAAGCACCTGACAAGTGCTTTTACACACCCTCAGACGTGGTAATTAGGAAAAGCAAGTATACAATTAGTTTCAATATCGTCTTTCAAGTAATAAAGTGGTACAAGTATCGAATATCGTCCACAAACATTGTAGTAAAAGCTTAATAAATATAGAATGAAAGAAATAGTTTCAGATGACGATTTTGAAAACTTTGATTTGTGTGAATTAACACTTGATGAAATTAACATATAATAAAAGAAAGTCGAGGCATAAGACTTAGAGTGAGATGTAAATACAATTTCCAGTAGATTAATGCTCTCAAAATGCCACAGGATAAACCAATGCTCTCAAAACGCTACAGCATAAACCAATGCTCTCAAAATGCTACAACATAAACCAATGATGTCAAAATGTTACAACATGCAATTAGTAACAACTATTTTCATCATTTATTTTAAGGATAATCCTCTCGGACTCACCATTGCACCGATATTATAGATTTCAACTCATGTTTCTATGTGGTATCTGGACCAGTGAAAGTAGCAAATTGTGTCCTCAAAATATACGGAAAAACAAATCTTTTTGTTAAAAATTACTCTTTCGAACGGATTCCCATATCATTCAAGTTGACGTGTTCTAGTGGCTCGTCTTCTAGTCCATTCCACTTTAACACCTCAAAGTGATCAACTTGTCGAAAATTAACCAATTTGGAAAATATAGATAACAAATCTTTTTGTCAGGAACTCTCTTAAGTCTATTTCTCATATCATCCAAATTGAGTGCAATCAATGACTCAGCTTAGAGTCCATGACACTTTAACATTTTGCAGTAATCAACCTGTCTAGAAGTGTCATTGGTTTATTAAAACTTGAAATGAAATAATGAAACTTTGTTGTTACATATAAAGATCTACTTTCCTTTGATTTACAAACTCACTATTTTCGTCTCACACCCAAACTAAGAGGTTTAGCTACTCATGACGGAAAGAAAATTGCAAGAAAAGTAAATCGCAGTAAGTAAAGAAATGAAATTAAATGGTGGAAAGTAAATGACCGTATTTAAGAGCAGAATGTAAAGACGAAAAACGTAATAAATAAAGGAAAACTAGAATGTTGTAGAAATGCTATGGAACTTGATACATCCCTTCAATAATATAAATTAAAACCGAAATTAAAAAAGACAATTAAACAACAGTTTAGAGGTAAGAAATTCAATTCTTTACAACTGAAATGGCTTGGAGATATATCCCAAAATAGTAACCCAACCCCCCTGTTTATACTAAAGCAGGAGGAGGGACAAAAGAGTAATCACAAGTAACTTGGAGCCAAAGCTTTCTAACAAATACATAATAGTCAGAAGTAGGAAGACTTAAGTGTACTACTAAGACAACTGATTAGATAATATTGACAACTAATTTCCAGCTTTGAATTTAAACCAGAATTCTTCCAAAATGTCTTGCATGAGCCACTAAGTTTGTCTGAAAACCATTCATCTCCTTAGCCACTCGGTTCCTCCTATCAGCTTGCTGCTACACAAATGTTGCAACATAAGATACGCTACATCAAGCATGTCCAAAAGTCCATATTATCCTACTTTAAAGAGTAAAAACAGGTATATCATTATCTCTAGTTCAAAAGACAAAGAAACAGAAAGTAATGAAGTAAATTGACTCAAGGTTGGGATTTAAATGTAAAATAACCTATCTGAATAAGAAGAAAAGAATGTTTTAGCACTAAATAATTAGTGCATATCAGCACCCATGAATCACGCTTAATAAAATGATTGATCCGGTGTAGAGCATCATAATGTGCATCCAATGACGGAGATCTCTTCTTACATTTCTCACCTTAACTCTCATTCTCACCAGAACCAAACTCTTATCATCTTACCCTATTTATGAGAAGGTGAAAATTTCTATTTCCACCAAGATACTTTTGAGTTCATAATTCTATTTTGTTTCCTTTTGATTTAAATCATTAGAAAAAACACGATGATTTTGAATTTTTTTACGCTATGACTTAAGATTTTATCAGTCTTTGAATGATTCAATTTCGTTGATGGTGCTTATGAAAGCTAAGTGGTATCGGAGCTGAAGTTTAAAAGACTCAGGGTTTGTTTGTTAGCATCTTAACGAGCTTAATTAAGCACACAACTTATTCGGTCAGCTATACATGATTATTTGGTGATAATGTAATGATATAGAAAGTGACTTATTCGATTGTCTTCTAGGGAGACTTTATGTAGAAAGTCAAGTTTTTCTCAAACTTACCTTCTCCCGTTTAAAAGAACATGTTATTTTCATTTACGAAAAAACGCTACCAAACAAAAATCCTTCCAATCTATACAGACAGATTATTTCACACAGACAAATTCATCCATATAAGACTTAATTGAAAACCGACCAAACAACCTCTTAGATGTTATTAAGAACCCTAAACTTAGACGACAGTAATGTGGAGTTGATATCTGATTAAGTCTACCGTATGTTTCGTATATGAACTTAATATAGATAGAGGGAAAAACACTGTGATTGGGTGAAGACGTATAAAAGGGACTAGCGGTGAAGGATCGAGAGTACAATGGCAACGAGCAAGCGTATATAGTATCCCATAGCTTTTTTGAAGTGGTTTTATCTTATTGAAAAATTGGTAGGAATGAAATATAATTTGATCACATATGCAAGGGAACAATGAACTCCGTGAACGGTTGAATGACTTGAATCCAGAGACAGATCTATGCATTATGAGCGGGCTCTCATGCACTCGTTCGACTTATTTTCGCAAGTAGGATTTTTTTAAGAATGAAAAGTGCACCTATTAAATTTGAGTTGTACTCTCGATATTAAAAAAATACAAGGAACATCAAACGAAAAGCCGACACCCCCCTCAAAATAAAAAATAAAAATAAAAAAAAAGTCTACCGAAATCAGCAAAAAAATCCCAAAAAGTCCCTCGAAATGGAACAGAAACTTGAAAATTCATCGAAACGGTGGAACTCAGCTGAAAACAAATCGGATGATTTTACAGATATTTAATCCACCTTATAGATTCACCCAGATTGGCAAAAAATCATGGATCTCACTACTGCTTAAATCTATAGAATTTAAATTATGTACATTTCATATGTAAACCTATCGATTGAAAAGAAACTGGTTAGTTGAATTGACCATTCTGATTTCTTCGAATTTCATAGTAACAATCAAACTCAATTAGGGATGGTAATGGGGCAGGGACCCCAATCCCTGTCTTCGTCCCCTGGTCCCTGATCTTTGTCCCCGTCCCCATCCCCACCGGGGAATTTGATCACATCCCCGTCCCCAACGGGGAAACGATGATTTTTTTTTCCTGTTTGTGTACAAAAAAATTAAATCAAATGTGTGAGACGCTACACATGTTTAAATCTCACATTTTTCCAATAAACCTAAAATCAAAGGGAATTTAATTTAATACAAAAAATATACATCATCATATAATAATTAATAAATCGAAAAAAAAATTAATCTAAAAAAATTAACGTCACATATTCCAAAACATATTGAGTAATATCCAAATTATATTGAAATATAAATTATCATTTACCGATTTAATATAAATAAATAATAATATATATATATATATATATATATATATATGGGTGCGATGTGGTGCGGGGCGAGGCAGAGAGTGTGATACCCGTCCCCGTCCCCATCCCCGGTTTGAGCCAAACGGGCATCCCCGTCCCCGAGAGTCCGAGACTTGGTTTAACAGGGAATCCCCGTCACCGACCGGGGCGGATGGATTGGGTTCCCCGACGGGTCGGGGTCAATTCTCATGCCTAAACTCAATTGAAGAGCCAAATTGACTTATTTAAGGGGAACCCTATAAAAGCATTTCCAATCCAACACTAAAACACAAAATAGTAATATTTTTATCTTCAACTTAACACTAAAACACTAAAAAAAAAACTCCAAACTTACCTTTTATATTTTGAGGTCCAAAAATACCACCTCTGCAAATAAATATTAATATAATATTAAATTCATACATATATATATATATATATATATATATATATAATATAGGTGAGTTATTATACAATCTTTTATATTTATACAACTAATACAACTCAATCTCAACCGTCCATTTAATTTGATGAATATGTTATTTCATAAAAAATTTAATTGTTTCATAATATAAAATATTGATCATGATTAATGAATTCTAGTAATCTTCCATAAATATTCAAATCATAATAAATGAATGCTCATCATTTTCATAAATATCTTAATTGATTGCATTGTATTGATTGTACAAATGGATATGGTTGCATTTGAAATATACCATATATATAAAATTAATATTAATTTTATATTATTATAATAGTATTAAAGACGTTTAATAAACTACTAGAAGGGTACTCGCGTAATGCAACGAGATACATTTCGATTTTAATGTTTTATTTTATTTTTTTGTCTCTGTCGATATTACAATACGATTTTATGTGTTTTTAAGAAAGCAATAATGATTTTATTTTTGAATAAAATATAAATTTGAAGAATTCATAAAAAATTTAAAAAAAAATATCAATGTTAGTACCAAATCAATTATTTAAAAGTT